>NC_081562.1:54831628-55131628 GCF_022355385.1 Mustela nigripes
TGCGGGACTCGATCCCAGGACCCTGGGATCATGACCTGAGCCGAAGGCAGCGGCTTAACCCACTGAGCCACCCAGGCGCCCAACAATACTGTATTTTTAATTTGACAGCAGCCAAGTTCTATTTCCATACAGGTGGTTGCAAGCAAAATATATTAGTCATGGAAGAGGAATTAAAAAGGAAGAAAAGATAGGGATGCCCTGTTCCTGTCATTCAAGGAATTTAACTTTAAACACTCAACTTAATGGAGACTTCCTTTATGAAGTATTTCCTTACCCCTCCCCCATCTATTTTTGAAGTTAGAATTAACTGCTTCTTTTCTGTACCTGTATTTTTTGTATCACTGTATCTAGTTCAAGCGTCTATCAGTGCTTCTATACCAATTAAGGGCAACTGGCCTACATGTCTGCTTCTGCCTGCTGGACTGCAGACTCCTCAGGGGAAGGACCTTGTCTACCTTTCTGGTCCCCGCGTCTAATACGGTGCCCATCATGGAGCAGGCACTCCACACACGCAATGTAGACGTGGGCTTAGAGTCCTTGGATCATGGCACTGCCTAGAAGGAGTGGCCGGGAGTCTTTTAGGATAAGAAAGATTGAAGAGAAATTAAAGGATGCTGGATATTAGAAATCCCGGGACTCATTCCCCTCCCCTCTATTGAAGGAATATATCCCAGACTTGCTGGTCATAGGGATGTGGTAGCAGAGATGGTTGGTTAACCCTAAAATATCCATTTTCCCTTCCCCCCAGCTGACAGGAATCCTCATTTTTTTTTAAGGTTTATTTATATATTTGAGAAAGAGAGAGAGAGAGCAAGAGAGCAAGCAGGTATGTGGGAGGAGGGGCTAGAGAGAGAGAACCTCAAGTAGACTCCATTGCTGAGCACCTGGGGCTCAATCTCATGACCCTGAACTCACAGCTAAGCTGAACCCAAGAGTCTGATCCCAACTGATTTCACCACCCAGGCACCCCTAAGAGTCCTCCATATTTGCCCAGATACCTGGCCACCTGCCCACCCAGAAAGGAGGCTTCACTTCCCAGCCTCCCTTGCAGCTGGGTGTGGTCATGTGGTCCACCCAGTGGAGCATGAGCATAAGTGCAGGGTGGCAGTTTCCAGGCCCCTTCCTCACTTTCCCTCCATATTACCTGGTGTGGATCAAAAGGTCAAGAGCTACAACCCAGGGAGAGTGGGACGGGGGCGCCAAAGTTGCCTGGGATCCCGAGGACCTCATGGCTCATGGCTGCCGAGCCAGCTGTGGACTGCAAACCTTGGACTATTGCCTGAGGAAAACATAAGCCTCTGGTTTTTAAAGCCGCTGCTACTTTAGGTTCTCTGTGTCACTCTCGGCCAAACCTATTCCTAAGCAATGCAAGGCTCAAAGTGTTGACAGCCCTGAGAGCCTAATCACCTACAAGTCACAGGGCTTATGAAACTGTCTTCAAAAACAAACAAGGCAAAGGCCTAAGCATTTCTACCCTTCTCCTCACCCATATCCAGGTCTCAGGATTCTCTGGTGGAAAGCTAGACCTGCAAAGTCAGTTATGTGGAAACTTCCCCAGTTTTCTGGAAGAACAGTAGGAGAGGAAGCTGGAGAGGAAGGGAGAGAGAAGGGCGGGAGAAGAGAGAGAGAACAAAGCAGAGAGGGACTGAGGGAAAATTAGTGATTAGTAGAGGCCTCTCCTAGCTCCCTCTCCGCTCCCCCCAGAGCAGGAGTCGAAAGCACCAAAGGGAAGGATAAGACTTCTACCCTAACTGAGGAAAACCACGAAACATTACAACTGAGGGGCTATAAAGAATATAGAGGCCAATCTTATAATTTTACAGATGAAGTGAGGTCTGGGGAAAAGAGATGATCTCATTCGGCTCGCACAGCTGTGAGGATCAAAGTCAATACTGGGTGCCAGGGCACTATGACTGACTCTCAAACAACATGGCTATTGGGGGCACCAACCCCCCCCCCCCGCCCCGTACAGCTGAAAAATCTGCGAATAACTTTTGGATACCCTGAAAACTTAACTGCTAATAGACTGTTGTTGATGGGAAGATTTACCGATAACAAACAGTCGATGAACTCATATTTTCTATGTTACATGTATTATATACAGTATTCTTACAATAAAGTAAGCTATGGAAAAGAAAATACTATTAAGAAAATCATGAGGAAGGGAAAATACATTTACAGTATTTATCGTCATGATCGGAAAAAGTCCACATGTCACGGCTCTGTGCGGGGCAAACCCATGTTATTCAAGGATCTACTGTATTTACTCTTCTACATAGCATTCTCTCCTGTTAATCTTGAATGGCTAAACATGGAAAGATGCTTAGCCCAATCTCCTCTTTTTAAAAGTAAGGAAGGAAGTTTTGAGAGAGGCCATGGCCACACATTTGGCTTCTTAAAACCAAATCAGCTTCTCTTCCCCCGTCTTTGCATTCACATACAACAACGTTTGGAAAATCTTACATAAATCCAAAGTCAATGTGTATATTCAAAGAGGAGTGGAGTTAAGCAGTATCATGGAAATGCAAATATGAACTCCCCCGCCCCCAATGACTCAGTTTATGTTGGTCCATGAACAGTTAACAGGTTTTCACATCTCACACTTTTCCCCTGTCCTAACTGGCAGCCAGAGTCATCTTGCAAAACTCTGTTTGCAAGTCCCCAAGAGGGAGCCGGGTGGAAGTATGTTTTAAATTTGCAAATTTTTTATCTTCAAACTCCTTAAAAAGTAACACAAACTGTCTTCATCTTTAAAACGCTCTGTTGAGTTTGTTACTGTAGGTTGATGCCTACTTCCCTTTTTATCCGTGACTACCCAAAATGTCTGTCAACAGGTCACATGACTCCTATAACTGACCCCTTCAAGGGATACCTGGGTGGCTCAGTCAGTTAAGCATCTGCCTTCGGCTCAAGTTATGATTCTGGGGTACTGGGATGGAGTCTTGCACCAGGATCCTTTCTTGGTGGGGAGCCTGCTTCTCCCTCTGCCTGCCGCTCCCCATGCTTGTGCACTCTCTCTCTCTCTTTCTCTGACAAATAAATAAAATCTTAAAAAAAAAAAAAAAAAAAGAACTGAACCCTTTGGGTTACTATAAATTGCCTTATGTAGATGTTGGGCTTTCACCCTTAATGGAAATAGGGCAGAAGGAATAAGATCAAGGAGGAAATAAATTTGGATGGGAAGAAGCCATCATAACCTCATGAATAAAATGCACATGAGAGTTTCAGTAACATGTAAGCCCCCAAAGGGAAAGGCAGGGATTCTCCAGAACAGAGAAGAACAATGCCACATCAGGAGCTAGGCCTAGGCGTGTGGATCTGCACCATGATGCATAAAGTGCTGAGGACAAAGACATCCTTTGGTTTATGTTTGTTTGTTTGTTTTTAAGTTGTCTTTATTTAAGTAATCTCCAGACCCAATGTGGGGCTCGAACTCATGACTCCAAGATCGAGTCCCATGCTCTTCTGACGAAGCCAGCCAGGCACCCCAGACAAGAGCACACTTTGAACTAGAGTCTACCCTGCACCAGGAAGAAGCTTTGGGATATTTTCACGGGTGGCTCTCCTCCATCCAACCAGTTGATGCCCTGGCAAATGTTCTCATATGCCCACTTCATTCTTAATGAGGCCAAGCCCATTAGTCATGCAGCTCACAGACGAACAGGAATGTCTGTAGCTCTGGACACCATCAGGAACTCATTGTACTTTGTACAGGAAAGTCAGCTTTGCAAGCTCAGATGTCATCCTCTGAAGGTCAGCTCTACGTACACAGAAGCGGTTTAGGAATACTGACAGTGGAGTCCAGTGCTCGGCACATCAAGCAAGAAAGCCATCGAGTGACTTCTCTCTACCTTAACAGGTCAAGTACAGGGAGGTCATGCCAGGCTTTACTCCTGGGCAGCTTGCCTTTTGGAAAGGAAAGTAGTCTATCCAGACTTTCCTGTTGGAAACAGTTCCTGAGACTGTAAAGGGGAAAGGCGGTGCACGAAGAACCCGTGCAGCTGCAACCAAACTAGACCAATGCAGGTTCTGAGTTCCTTGACGTGCCCTGTGCCTTCTTCTCCAAGCACAAAGAAAAACTGGGTTCCCCCAACATGCCTCTCTGCTCCCAGAGCAGTCCCTTTGTCCAGACCACCCTCCCCACTCGGTGCACCACCACACAGCGAATCAGTCGGAAAGACCTTGAATGATATTAGAAACCACAGACTCCAACCCCTCCTACCTGTCCATCAAAGTCCACTTCCATTAGCACCTCCTCCAGAAAGACTTTTTGGGGTCCCTGTGGGACTCAATGCTTCGGCACTCTGGCACTCCCTTACAGTACTGATCACATTCTGTTTGTGTTAGAGTTAATTGTGTATATATTTTTCACAGCCACTCGCAGCCCAGTTTAAAACCTACAGATTTAAGAATTTGTCCTAAAAATTAAACAATAACAGTGGTACAATGTGGTACAACAGTCTTCTTACAATGAGAAGACTGTATGATTTTGGAGGGGGATGCTTACCATTTTTTAAAACAAAATAAGTGAACTTTGTTTCTCTGTTTCCTGCGTGCCTGCCTAGCCTGTCTAGTGGGTGCTCTGCGGGCCTTGATCTCAATGCCATGGCGGGCTGTGAGCGTTTCCAGGACAGAGGCAGCCTTACTGCTCTCTGTGAGCCTTTATGATTATGATTAAGCATAGGGTCCAGAATGCAGTAAATACACAATAAATATATAATGAAATGAATAAGGCTAGCATTAAGTCAATGATGAGCAGGACGGTAAGATGAACGGTCTCCTCCAAGGCTTCCTAGTGCCCCACAGAGACCACACAATTCCCTGCACACAGGAAACAGCACACTCTCGATAAGCAAGCAGCATACAAAGCACTGCTTCCTACCCTTCCTCTCCCCGCAGCTCAGTGCCCTTGGCAGGGAGCCACCTGCCTCCAGCCTTCTTTGGAAAGGATTCATGGGACAATGGTGTTAACACCGCACAGGCCAACACTTCTTTGGATTTTTCTGGGGAACCACTGCTGCTGTCACTGCTCTTGCTACTGCCGAAATTCATTTGGCAAATGCCTTGGAAATGCAGCTTCTCAAATGATTTAGAATGTTCTCTGCTTTGGACCCCTGCAATGTCACTTTCCATGTGCTCAGTGGGAAATCAGAAGGCACCCACCCCCATTTCCTGGATTCATGGTAGCAGTAAGCGACAGGGGACGTTATACTCCTGGGCGGCTGCCAGGTTGGGGGGTGGGTAGAGGTTTGGGGACCGGAGAGGCTGAGCAGCAGAATTCAATCTTGACCACTAACCATCCCCTCCCCCAACCCCTGCATTGTCCTTTACAGCCTTCTACTAGCCGGTAACAGATCTCTGCCTCTTAAAGGAGCAGTCTGAGGTACTAGAAAGCATGATCTGGGATTTAGGGGTAATCCCAAAATCCCACGGAGACAAAAACACTCTAAGAGGGTTCCGCCGGACCAGTCCCTCGGTCACTGGACTGTCTGCGGAGGCCAAGGGAAAGTCCATGCTGATTTCAGTTCTTGATGTTTTCTGCGACTTCAGATCTCAGGGGCAGGCTGGCTGGTGGAGCAGCTGACCACTGTATTCAATCCCCATCTCTGAACAGATTCTTTAAGAATATTACTTTATCCAATTGCTGGAGGAGCCTCTCATCTGGGCCCAAGGTTGCTACCTTCTCTACAGCCGTGTTCTAATCCTCCTTTTATTGATGCTGCTCCTGAGACACTCCTTGCCAGCTCTGAGTGGGGCTTCTGTTCTTCACACGCGCCTTCGAAGGAAACTTCTTTTAGCAGTTCATGTGAGTATGAGGTCTGACGAGTGACCCTTGACAACGGTTTCTCCCAGTGTTCCTTTCCCTGTGAGAAGCTGGGGGGTACCAGGGAAGGCTGTGACATTCCCGGTGACAAGGGTAGGCCTGACATGTGACATAAAGAGGGAGGGGTCCTGACGGAGGGGGTACTCCCCACTGCCCCCAGCAAAAGCTGGGTGTACTGGATTGACTAGTGCCCTTTCTCCCAGAGTTCAAGTCCGCCTGGAACCTGCCCCTGTGACTTAATTTGGAAATGGGGTCCTGACAGAAAATCAAGTCAAAATAAGGTCCCACTGGATAGGGTAGGCCTTGAATCTGATATGACTGGTGTCCTTCCAAGGAGAAAGACACAGACGCACAGGAAGAGGACCTTGTGACAACAGAGGCAGAGATTGGATTCATGCATCCACGAGCCAAAAGAGCGCCGTACCCCTAAATTCTCCTTTGCCATGTCATTTATTAAGTATCTAGCTCACGGCAGAAACTAGGCTGGATCCTAGAATTACAGTGGCCAATGAGTCCATTCCTGCCCTCTGGACTGGTTTCCTGGTAGGAGAGACAGCCGTGCATAAAATACATACAACGGAGAGTGACCCGGGCAGTCATTTATGTTCATACAAGGAATAGGACTGCAGAAAGGAGCAACTACCTGTTGAGAAAGGGTGTCAAGAGAAGCTTCTTAGAAGCAGAAACATCTACACAGGATTTGTAAGGGCAAGTCCGGGAGCAGAAGTTGCTGAATCATGGAAGCACAATGCTGAAATGGTGGTCTATGCTACCAATGGCACAAGTTCATTTCTACTGAAGGTCCAAGGGAGGGGGAGGCAAACATGACAGAGGAGGTAGAGACCGGGCCTGGTTTATGGTAGGGTAGGAGAGCTTCACTTAATTCCCTGGGCAATGGGGAGTCATTGGAGAGTTTCAAGGAGAAGAATAATGGGTCACATTGCATTCCGAAAGATCGTCAGGGCCACTATGGGCAGGGTATGTCACTGGAGGCAAGACCTGGAGCAGCAGCATCTGTCAAAGGCTTGAACTCAGGCAGTGGGGGTAGAGCTGAGGCGAGAGAACAGATTGGGGCAATATTTAATAGAGAAAATAAAATACTGTGCATGGAGAGAATGGGGAAGGAGAAGAGAGAACCCATTTCCTGTTGCGCCTTCCCTGTTTCAGAGTTGGGTGGTAGGGGAGGGCTGGCACCGCTGGGAGGTCAGTTTCAGGCAAGAGGATTAAGCAAGTGAGTGAATAGGAGGCCGGTCGGGCCATTTCCCGCCGCTGGAGAAAGGCGTCACATGCGCGGAAGGGAGAAGCTGTGGGGCTGGACTGGAATTGGAGGTACTGGTCTGAAGGCCTGGCTTTTTAAGATAGATAACATGATGGTGAGGTAGATGGGGGAAGAGAGAGAGAGGAGAGGGGCACCCGGGTGGCTCAGTCAGGTAAGCATCCGACTCTTGATTTTGGTTCAGGTCACCATCTCAGGCCATGAGATCGAGCCCCGAGTCAGACTACATGCAGGATGTGGAGCCTGCTTATGATTCTTCCTCTCCTTCCTCCCTCCCCTCCCCCACTAGCACTCTTTCTCCCTCTAAAGAAATTTAAAAATTAAAAAAAAAGAAAGAGAGAGAGAGAAAGAGATGATGTAGAAGTAGATACCCATGCATTGATGTGTCATATGTCCTAGTCACGCTCACTCGGAAGGGCTTAGAAGCAATGGCGCCCCAGTTACCATGAGCATCCTGCATCCACATCTCCAATTCTGGCTTCTTGGAGGAATGTCTGACTGCAGGGCTAGGACAGGACAAGAATAAGATGAATCTGGAAATTATGTGCCAGGAAGTAAAGAAGCACTCAGAGAAGTCCGGAGGACATGCCTGGAGGACACAGGATGTGGCGTAATGGGGCTCCCTCTGGCCAAATCTGGGACCGCCTGAGCATCAAAATTAGTGACACTAACTGGTTATGATCCATTGAAAAAATCAAAATTCATGAATTCTTACAGATATAAATAATACAAATAAATGTGAGAAAAAAGAGAAATTCTACTTTATGATAGAAGGCCAATTAATACATATAGAAGGGATGATGGAATTAGAAAATCACGACTTGGCAACCATCCCAGCAATAACTAATTCAAATAGAATCCTTGGTTGCTAAAACCAGCATGTGAACAATTAATGAGGATATGGACATAGTCTCAAAGAGCTCCCCAAAATATTTCCCTCTTATTAAGTTAGTGAGTACAAAATACTTACTAATTAACTAGAGTGGAAAAACTTAGTCAACACCATCATCATCAAATGATAAAATATAACATTATCAGTAACAGGATAAACCCACATTAAGTTATTTCTGGTAAACAGAAAACACAGCACCCCTTCAATGAAATTCCAGCCAACACTGCATCATTGGAATTTGATAATGAGAAAACATCAGACAAACCCAAAGTGAGGGACAGACTACAGAGTAGGTAGCCTGTTGTCTTTTTTTTTTAAGACTTATTGATTTATTGATTTGACAGACAGAGATCACAAGTAGGCAGAGAGGAAGCAGGCTCCCTGCTGAGCAGAGAGCCCTATATGAGGCTCGATCCCAGGACTCTGGGATCATGACCTGAGCCAAAGGCAGAGGCTTTAACCCACTGAGCCACCCAGGCACCCCTAGCCTGCTGTCTTTAAAAAAAAAAAAAGTCAAGGTTGTGAAAGACCAGGAAAAAATGAGGAAATGTTCCAGGTTGAGGGAGAGTAAAACAGATGTAATGATTAAATACAACACATGATCTTGGGTTGGATTCTGAAGTTATAAAGAGTATTATTGAAATGCCTTTTGAAATTTGAAAGGGGTCCATGGGTATATTGGCAGATGGCAATATTATAGCAATATTCATTTCCTGATCTTGATGGTTTCACTCTGGTTATATAAGTGTCCTTGTTTGAAGGGAATACACCTGGAAGTAATAAAAGGTAATGGGACATCATGTCTTCAGTGCTCTCAACTGGTTCAGAAATGAAATAATAACAGTGATACGCACAAGTATACAGATAGAATGATAAGACAAATGTGGCAAACGTTAACAATTGACCAAGGATATATAAAGAGATTCTTGTGCTATTCTTACAATTTTTTTGAGTTTGAAGTTCTTTTAAAACAAAACTTCTAAATGTATTAATATTCTAGAAAATGCAAACTCATCTATAGTGACAGAAAGCAGATCACTGACTGAGCAGGGAGGGACCAGAGGGAAAACTTAGGATCACCAAGGGCACCAGGAAATTTTGCGGGGGAGGGGGGTGATTCATATGTTCATTATCTCAACCGTGGCAATGGCTCTCTTGGTGTAAACATATGTCAAAACTTACATGGCCACTTTAACAATCTATCAGTAAGTATGATAAAAGAAAAATTATTTTAAAAATCCCCAATATCTGCCTGTGGGCTCCAACCAACCTCTTTATCATATGAATGCTTTTTTTCATGCATTTCCATATTCCTGAAATGTCCCATCCTAGGAACTTCCTCCATCTTCTCTACTCCTTCATATTTGGGAAGATAACGGGTTTCCATCTCCTCCACTGACTCTTCCTACACTGAAGTCTGCTGTGTCTTTCATTAATTCTACAAAGCTTTCTGTTGAATTTTAAAGCATACTAACCCGGGGCACCTGGGTGGCTTGCTTGGTGAAGTATCCCACAATTGATTTCGGCTCAGATCATGATCTCGGACTCGTGAGATCGAGCCTTACGTCTAGCTCCACACTGGGAGTGACCTCTGCTTGGGAGTCTCTTCCCCTGTCCCTCACTGTAACCCCATCTCTAAAAAAAATTAAAAATTAAAAAAAAAGCATACTAACCTTTACATACATCCAACAGAAGTACATAACTTTTTCTATTGCTGTATCTATAATCATTTCAAATGTCCTTTTTTATGCGTCCTGCTTATTTTCACATTAGAATTGAATGTCAGGATGTTTATCTTCCTGGAGAGTAGCCCATTGTCTGCCAGCACTGGACAGTGCGTACCTGGGTAAAATCAGAGGACGAGGGACAGGTTGGAGTGGGAACACAGTGAATGTAGCTGAGAAAGGGGGCTCGGGGGTGGAGCTACAGTTCCACCACTAACAAGCTGTGTGCCAAGCATGCTCTGCTTCATTTCCTTAGGTCTAGATTGTTCCATTGGTCAAAACAAAGGTTGGATCAAATGTCCTAGAACCCACCTAGAAAACATTTCCAGTCTTGAATTATTTGAGAAGCAACCACTAGATGGAGCCCATGAGCACATGTGTGGCTTTGGACATTGCAAGGACAGGACACAAGGCTGCAGGAAACCCAAAAAGCAAGAGTGGGAGAAATGATCCTGTGCTCGATGCTAAGTGCGAGCCTGCAGAAACAGCTTGAGAAGTTGTGACCCTCCAGACAATGGTGTTTTTGTGTCTTTACCATCTGGGCTAGGAAACTAGGGATCACAGGAAGTCAGGCCAGAAGGAAAGTTAGACATTTTTTTGTTCTCCTCTTTACTAAATCCCAAGAGTCTTTAACAGACAGTTTTCAAACTGTATGATTTTCTGTATTATCCTAAGGGAAACTCATTTGGGAGTTTCACATGTTTTTAGCCAAATATGTTCAAACGAATATTGTTTTAAGAGAAAGGGGATATTACTGTCTTCTGTCAAAGATATTCAAGGATGTTGGAGAGGAGTCTTTTTTTTTTTTTTTAATTTGAAAAGAAAATTTCTATGAGATTAATTAAAATGGATAAGAATGTATTTTTTTGCATAAGAATTTAAAAGCCACCAAGCTATAAGCAAATAGAAATTGCTTTTGTGTCCTTTTTGATTACTAATAAATTAACTCTGCTAACTAACACTTGTTGAACATAGAAGTATCAAAATGCCATAGTGTAACTGATTCTTTCCTAAGGGTTTACAGGTCACACATACAAGGAGTGACATACTAGGTCCTCCCCGAACAATCATTTTCTTCTATCACTGAAATTTCCTGCTAAATATTTCGAAACCCTTTGTAAATTTACTTAGGCATCTCTGTGGGGTATTCCTTTCCACTGCAAACCTGTAACAGTCGGAAACTGTCTTTGATAAGAACAAATCTAGGTACTTGTAAAAGGGTGATGCTAGGACTCAGGTGCCATGGGGCGCCTGGGTGGCTCAGTGAGTTAAATCTCTGCCTTCAGCTCAGATCATGATCTCAGGGTCCTGGGATCAAGCCCCACATTGGACTCTCTACTCAGCGAGGAGCCTGTTTCCCCCCCACCCCCACCTGCCTCTCTGCCTACTTGTGATCTCTCTCTCTCTGTCAAATAAATAAAATCTTTAGAAAAATATATTTTAAAAAAAGACTCAGATGCCATATCATTCAGATGAAGCACTTACTGAAAAATGGTTTTGGCAGCAATTTTAATTCCTTTATTTATTCCTCCCAACATCTTTGTGGATAGCCATTTTATTTATTTGAGAGAGAGAGAGCACATGAAGGGGAGGGAGGGGCAGAGGAAGAGGGAGAAGCAGACTCCCCACTGAGCAGGGAGCCCCACTCAGGAATCCATCCCAGGACCCCAGGTTCATGACCTGAACCAAAGAGAGATGCTTCAGCTACGGAGCCACGCAGGTGTCCCAGTCAAGTGCCATTTTAAATGATATTTTATAAATGATGACATAAAATTTTAGAGGTAATAAGTAATTTATACTAAGAATACTAGTGCCAAAGTCAGAACTCAAACAAAGTGTATTGATTTCAAGCTTTCTTTCCAGTGCACCGAGGTAGAGGAGACGATCGGTCACCCAGCCTTTCACACAGAAGGGAGAGACATCACAGGGGAGTCATCATGAAGCAGTAGAACATCTCGCCCCCACCCCCACCCCCCCCATTGTATCCCTTTTCACAATTCCTATTCCTTTCCCGCTGCAGAGAAGACTCTGAAGCTGCACAGGGGCAGACCTGGTGGCTTGTCATCAAGAGTGCAGTGTTCCATGACCTTGCCAGTCAACAGCACATGACACACAACATCGTATAAAAGCATTGACAAAGCAACACAAGAAAAGGTGTCCTTGGGGCACCGGGGTGGCTCAGTGGTTAAGCATCTGCCTTCAGCTCAGTTCATGATCCCAGAGTCCTGGGATCGAGCTCTGCATCTAGCTCCCTGCTCAGTGGGGAGGCTGCTTCTCCCTCTCCCACTCTCCCTGCCTGTGTTCTCTCTCTCGCTCTGTGTGTGTGTCTCTGTCAAATAAATAAATAAAGCCTGAAAGAAAGATGGAAAGGAAGAAAAAAAGAAAGAAAGAAAGAAAGATTGATTGATTAAGAAAAGAAAAGGTGTCCGTGGCTGAAGCTCACCACAGTACCAAAGACCTGATGTTGTTGTGGTTGTTGTTGTTGTGGTTGTGGTGGTGGTTGTTTTAAAGGGGTGCTTCAGACAGTGCATTCTCTGAGCTACGTGAGGGTTGTTTTTAAGTTGTTTCCTGTTGCCCACACACTAGTGCAGGATGCCCAGTTCCAGCCGATCCTTACCAAGGCTGTGAGATCTGAGCCCTTGGTGAGGAACTTCTCTCTTCAGGTAAGAGAGCAGAGAAGGGGGACAGGAACGTGGAGAAGCTTGATAAAGTTGACATCTTCCTACATGACTTCTGGCAGTTCAAGAAACAAGACTGGAGCCTAGGAGTCAGGAGTTCTGCTCTTCAGCCCTGTAACTTTCATATTGAACTAAGGACCTTGTCCTCTGCACAGAAGGCTCTCGTGAGGAGGGCATGAGTCCCTATACATGGAGGAAAGCTTGGTCCTTGTGCCGCGTCTGCTGACCTGGACGTGGGACCATCAGGCTGTTACACTCTGTTTCCCTTTGCAGGGATTTCTACCAAGGGAGGAGTTTAGTTACACTGTTTAATTCTCTCCTAGTATCTCTGGCTCCCCACTCTGCCCAAACCTGCAGGAGGCAGACGGTCCCCTCCACTTCCCCCACGCAGGGTGCTGCTGGTCTACAGTTTTTTGCTCTTGCTCATGGGGAGGAAATCTCTCTTGACCTCAGCATTCCTTTCTGACGATTACCATATGCCTCAAGAGACCTGGGAAGCTTCCCCCCGTCTTGCGCTGTCCCTGCGAGGCCATTCTTACCCCAGCAGTGCTAAAAGCTTGCCTTTCTTTGTCTTTCTCTTTTTCAGGGTATGATAAGCGAGCTACCTTGTCTCTATGCGATTCTGTGACAGTGAATTTCTCAGGCTAATTATTCCTTCCATTAAAAAAAATGTTTCCTCTACCTCATTTAAAGCATGTTGCCTTGTCGCTAGCCTGCGCTGACTGGCACGGTACCCAGGCTGAGTTTAATTAAGGGATTTCCATGTGTCAACAGCTGAGAATAAGAGTCTCACTTCTCAAACTCAAGGGGAGACTTTGATTAAATGGCTGTTATCCCCGGGAGCACAGCCTTTTCCTGTCTCTCCGTCCAGATTCTCAGGCTGTCTCCCTTTGCTGGGTCAGGAAGAAGGTCTGGGAAGGAAAGGTTACACTGCCCAAGACCACGAGCTGTCTGCAGAAGGGCAGAGAACACTGCTCATGGAGAGAGAACAGTGGACCCTGAGGCTTACAGTACAATTGTACAAGCTTTCTCTAAAAAGCAGCGAAGATTTAAAATGTTATTTTTCTCCCAATTTCTAGAAAATATCTTTATTTACTGAGGCACCTATAAGGTTTTGCTTGTTGAATTGTTTATTTTGTGAGTAGGAAACACATGCATTTGGTAAAAGGGTGTGTGGTGAAAAGCAGCCTTCCTCCCCTCCGTCGCCAGCCACCCAGTTCCAGTTCCCTGGCATTACCCTTCCACAGATATTTTGCTCCATTACAGTTTTATGAAAGTGGGTATATTAAGTTTTTCTGAGATTCAAATTTACTTGGACATCTTGCATTTTATTTTCTCTGGCAATCCTATACTCAGTGTCACTTTCTAGGCCCTCTCTGGAGCAGAGCTAGAACATATAGATATATAAAACACATATAATTATGATATAATATATAAATACATATTATAGTACATACATAATATAATACATAAATAATATATTCCAAATAATATATGAAAAAATATTAACTCATCGTTCTACACATTTCTATTATTTCTGTATCTTATTATATCTACTATAATATATAATATGTAGAGATACACCTATTATTTATATATCTATTATAATATAGAATATATGTTATATATAAATAACATATATAAAATATATTAACCCATGTTTATACAAGCAACCATTATTTCTATACACATCTCTGTGAATATATATCATATCTATCATACATCAGCATGAACTCATATTTAACTTTAAATATATTTAAATACAATTCAATTCCTAAATTGTAATTTATAAAATATGTATTTAATTCAAATATTTAATATATTTAAAGTTAAATACAAATTCATACTCATGTATGCTATATATGTTAATAATTTAAATATGGAGATGTACGAGATATATGTATTTAAAGATAAATATGAGTTAATGACTCTAATCTAGTACCGTAAGGTTTCTTCTACTTCCCTTTGCTTATCTGTAACTTCCCTCTCTGACAGTGGGAAATTTGGTTCCCAATCTCCACCATCTTGTTACTTGTGTGTCCATTATTGCTTACTTTACATGTAAAACAGTTTCAGAATTGTTAACTTATAACCCTATGAGGAACAAATTTACTAACTGGAGAACAGTGTTTACATATAGCATCTTTTGTCTTTAACCCTACAATTCCCAGTCCAAACAGTGGTTACCGAAGTTATTTAGTGAGCTCCTTCTCCCCCATCCCCTTCCCCTTGTAATCCAGTTAGAGTCATCTGTCAAAGTCTGCATACCATCTTGGGATCCCCTAATTTTTTTAAGTCATTTTCAAGTAATTTTTTTCTTTTTTCTTTTTTAAAGATTTTACTTATTTATGTGAGACAGAATGAATGAGAGAGAGCATGAGAGAGGAGAAGGTCAGAGGGAGAATCAGATGCCTCAAGGAGCCGGGACCCCGATACAGGACTCGATCCTGGAAGTCCAGGATCATGACCTGAACGGAAGGCAGTCGCTCAACCAACTGAGCCACCCAGGTGTCCTTTAAGTCATTTTTTTAATGACTTAATTTATTTATTTGAGAGAGAGAGAGCATAAGCAGGGGGAGTGGGAGAGGGAGAATCAGACTTCTCAAAGAGCTGGGAGCAGGACTCAGTTTGGGCTGGATCAAAGGACCCTGGAATCATGACCTGAGCTAAAGGGTGACGCTAAACTGATAGGTGCCCCGTGGTGGATATTTTTAAATTGTATACATTGAAGTTCACTTTATGATATACAGTTCTACGGATTTTGACAAATTCAGTCATTTTTCCACCATCCCACTATCATACGGAACAGTTCTATTAGCCTAAAAATTCCTCCATGAATCTTCTTTGTAGTCAACCACTGCTACCAAGCCCTGGCATCGCTTCTTTATTCCTATAGTATTGCCTTGTCTAGGGTGATTATGCAGTGATTCTCTGCAAAGAAATGAGACTATTTTGGTTCTATTAAAATTATCATGATTCTTTTATGAGAAATGTATTAATATAGGATAAAGGTAGTACATATTAATAAGAAAATGGTTCTTTCTATCCAAGTGTTCATTCTTTTGTGAGGTTACAAACACATTCACCTTTTATGCCATTGATTGGTCAAAAAGTGCCAAATAAGAAGCTTAAAATGCATTAAGAATCTGAGGAAAGAGAATTTAAAAACATTTAGTAAATGTTAGATCCTTGTTAAAAATTTATATTCTTTGCTTAATAAAAGCTTTACTGCTTGAAAAGGATGAAAAGATTGAAAAGCATTCTAATTAAGGATAAGTCTGCCTTACAGAATATATTAAAATAGATTAGCTTAATTGTGACAATGTGAATTTATTTCTACCCTATAATGTTGATACAACGTGGTTTTGCTTAGTTCCTGTACAAAGTTTCTAAATTGTAGATATAGCTTGCCCGCACATATAGATCTACCTGTATCATTTTTCTTTTTTTTAATTATGTTATGTTAGTCACCATACAGTACATCATTAGTTTTTGATGTAGTGTTCCATGTTCCATGATTCGCTGTTTGCATATAACACCCCATGCTCCATGTAATACGTGCCCTCCTTAATACCTATATCTGGGCTAACCTATCCCCCCCAACCCCCTTCCCTATAAAACCCTCAGTTTGTTTCCCAGAGTCCATAGTATCTCCTAGTTCACTTCCCATCTGATTTCCTCCCTTTTCATTTTTCCTTTCCTTCTCCTAATGTCCTCTATGCTATTCCTATGTACTACAAGTAAGTGAAACTGTATGATAATTGACTTTTACTGCTTGACTTATTTCACTCAGCATAATCTCCTCCAGTCCCATCCATGTTGATGGAAATGATGGATATTCATCCTTTCTGATGACTGAGTAATATTCCATTGTATATATATGGACCACATCTTTATCCATTCATCTCTTGAAGGGCATCTTGGCTCTTTCCACAGTTTGGCTATTGTGGACATTGCTGCTATGCACATGGCCCTTCTTTTCACTACATCTGTATCTTTGGGGTAAAGACCCAGTAGTGCGATTGCTGGGTCATAGGGTAACTCTATTTTTTACTTTATGAGGAACCTCTACACTGTTTTCCAAAGTGGCTGCACCAACTTGCATTCCCACCAACAGTGTAACAGTGTTCCCCTTTCTCCACATCCTCTCCAATAGTTGATGTTTACTGTCTTGTTAATTTTGGCCTTTCTAACTGGTGTAAGGTGGTATCTCAATGTGGTTTTGATTTGAATCTCCCTGATGGCTAATGATGATGAAAATTTTTTCCTGTATCTTTTAGCCATTTGTGTGTCTTCTTTGGAAAAGTGTCTGTTCATGTCTTCTGCCCATTTTTTGATGTGATTATCTGTTTTTTGAGGGTTGAGTTTGAGGAGTTCTTTATGGATCTTGGATATCAGTCCTTTGTCTGTACTGTCACTTGCAAATATCTTCTCCCATTCTGTGGGTTGCCTCTTTGTTTTGTTGACTATTTCCTTTGCTGTGCAGAAGCTTTTGATCTTGATGAAGGTTTTTCTTGATAACTATTTTAGCTGCCTGGAAAGATCCTCTTCGTGTCTTGCTTCACCCAGTGTAGTGACTTCATGTAATCATAACAGTAATGACCACCTCCCAAAAGCAGAATAACATGCCCT
Source organism: Mustela nigripes (assembly GCF_022355385.1). Classification (NCBI taxonomy): domain Eukaryota; kingdom Metazoa; phylum Chordata; class Mammalia; order Carnivora; family Mustelidae; genus Mustela; species Mustela nigripes. Next base: position 54,848,655 of record NC_081562.1, read on the forward strand.
AAAAGAAATGGAGAATAAAAAAATGTGGTATCAAATTTTAAAATTCTAAAAATTTTAAGTATCCACTAACCTGCAAGATGATGCCTACACTCAACCAACAAACATCCACTGAGAAAATGTTAGGGGTTAAATATTACACTATGAATTGAGAATAAAGTTATAATAGAATCTACTTTCATGATGCATGTTAGGAGAAATGTAATCAAGGAATGTAAAATTTGGTTGGAAACTAGGCAGTGCTTCCTAAAGGAGAGGACAAGAGAGTTAAATCTCGAGTTATGCTCTTCATCTTAAATGTGATTTTGAAGACTCACTGGTTTGGTTTCACTCAACAAATGTTTATTTAGTAACTCTAGACACTACCTGGACCATTAAGACAAGTGAAGAAAACACTAGACACCGTGCTTTGGTTTGGGATTATGAAGCATACCTCAGAATGTAAACTTATTTTCCTCTCTCCCTATTCCTTGCTCTACTTGACAAACTAATGAACAGAGAAGAGTCATTGAAAACTAGTAATTAATGAGTATATAAACACTTAAGAATGCTGTTCAAGTGTTTAAACATCCTTGAGAGCCCTTACATAGGTCAAACAGGTCCCTAGTCTTCCCGTTTACACCATGAATACTCCTGGCAAACTTCGTTTTCATATGCCATTTCAAGGTAAGGTTCAGATCAGCATTAAGCAAAAGCAACAAGTGGATGGGGCTGAATGCCTGAAGTTGTATTTTAAGTGGAAAGATACTAAAAGTGCTTGATGCCCTGTTTTTGGTCATACTGGATCTGCCATGTTGCACATAATCAAATGTGTATAATTTAGTTCATTTTTATATTTGGTCACAAATAGTTTAATCTTTGGTCATTTAAATAATAGAACCCCCCCCCCCCCAAATCAGGGGAAAAAAACAAAAAAATATATATATATATATATATATATATATATATATATGATCTCAGGTCAAAGGGCTTTAAGAAAAACACTAAAATGTCAATAATTATTATCTTTGGATTATTATCATTCTCTTGTATGTTTTTTGTATTCCCTGAGTGCTCTGTAGTGATCATGGCTTGCTTCTTTAGGAAAAACTTGAAATAAAATTACAAAAGACTGTAAGACAGTGGCCTGAAATCTGTGCAGTGCTTTCAAGAGCATTAATACTTACAGAGTAAACCCTTTTGTAAGCAGCGTGATTTGGTCTGTGTTTAATGTCAATCTCCTTATTGAGTGGGGCACACAGAGCTCCCGAATCAGAGAGCCTTAGTAAGGAGAAACATACTGGAAGACTACGCGGCAAGAGTAAGCAACCGCCGAGACAGAGAGGCTTGTGGAGAGCTGAGAGTCTAGAAACTGAGTTAGACGCCAGTGGAAGGAGAACTAGAAGCAGAAGGGGCAGAAACAGAAGTTCGCTCGCCCCAATAGCATCGCCTTGCTTAGAAAGCAACAGACAGCTACTCTTAAGGGATGAGATAACAAGATTAATAGAGCTGCTTTTTATCAGAACAGCTTTTTAGTGTTGCTTGAGGTCTGTGTGTCCTGTTCCTGGCTTTGCGGCAGATGAGATGATTCTGTTCTTTCTCTGCTTTGCCTACATTCTTGCAACACAAAGGACAAACGGAGAATGCATCCACTCCTTGCAACTTACCAGAAGCTAACCTGCGTAGACAAATACTCAGATCGTAGCCAACTAAAAAAATGTTCTTTAAAACACGGATAAGCAATCTAGAAGACAAATTTTTGTCTGTGTTTATAGTTATTTCCTTAGGACTGAGCCCTGGAATAAAAATGGATAGGTCAAAGGGTAAAGAACTTTTTGAAAACTGCCAGCTTTTCAAAAACCACTTTGATTACTATTGAACTTGATTATTTTTGGATGACTTTTATGTCTTAATTTTTTTTTTAATTTTATGCATTGTCTGTTTCTTTTCTGTGTCTATGTGGCTGATACTGTATTTTGGCAGGCCTAATCTCCAGTTGCAACCTTTTTCTTCCTTACTTGACTCCACTGTGGAGGGGACAAAAGCTAAATTTTGATTTCTACCCTTTTTTGTTGACATGAGAAATAAGTCTTCTGGCACATTCTCCACATTCTGCTTTCTTCCTGCTTGAACTGCAGGGAGATACAGCAGTCATTTTGAAACCAGAAAAATAAAAGCTACATGCTAAGAATGTGAGAGTCAGAAGGGTTAAGCCTTGGACATTTGTGGTATCTGGAGTTTGGACTGATTCCTATGGGATTTCTTGTTACCTGAGTAAAACAGTCCCTTCACCTACGAAGCCACCATGGTAGGCTTTTCTGTTTCTTGTAGCTAAGTACAATTTGGACCGTTGTATCCAGTTTTTCATGATCTCATCCATAGGGCAAGTATCCATCATGTTTGTTGCAAATACTTTGCCAATTATCCTTTAGTTTGTGATGTTTTTCAATGCTAAACACATACGGTTTCATGTCTATGTTGTTAAATGTACTCATTTTTTCCTGTGATTTATTCCATTGAAAATCTGAGAGACAGTTGGATAATTTTGAAAGTTCTTGAAGAAGTTATAAACAAAACAAAACACAGTCTATCTGTTGTAATTGTAATACAGAAACCAATGATGAATAAAAACAAAACATATGTGTAACATGCTATAGTAACCGGTACGTTTATAATAATGAAAATGGGCTGAACTTCTTAAATTTCCTAGCAAAAGACAGTCGTTCTCAGATTGGTTACATACCTACTTACGCATGCACATCCAGATGCATACAATTGTGCCGTTTACAAAACATACTCAAGCCAAAATGACAAAAAAAAAAAAAAAATAGAAAGCAGATAGGCAAAGATACCTCAAGGAAGGAAAATAAAAACAAAGCGAAAAGTAATATTGAATAAAATATACCGTAGGGCAAAAGCAGTAAGTGGGCCCCATACCACCATTTTATGGATAAAGCTGTATCATGATGAGTCATGTGATTTTATTCATAAACACTATATAGCTTTATACAGAGCCAAATACTATCGAAACACACGGAGAAAATTCCAGAAACACAATTGTGGGACATTTTAATGTGTTTTACCCTTTGATACGTAGGATAAAAAATACCCATAAATATAGAGAGCTGAGTAATTTAATAAACATGTTTGATTTAATACATACATTCAAAATTATGTACACTTCAAAACAATATGCCTTCATTTTTAGTAGGCCTGAAATATTTGTAATAATTTAATATTTTGTCAGAAGTTGGGGAAATCAACTTTGGGGGAAAAAAGATGAGCAGATTATCTTAATTTCGTAAAGAATTTATTTATTTATTGGACAGAGAGAGAGTAAGGAAACAAGCAGGGGGAGCAGGAGAGGTCACTTCTAGCTGAGCAGGGAACCTGATGCGGGGCTCAATTCCAAGATGCTGGGATCACAGCCTGAGCCAAAGGCAGATGCTTAACAACTGAATCACTCAGGTGCCCTGAGAAATTAATTTTAAAATTAAAATTTAAGTTTTTGGCTTTTGGCTTGAAGCAGGAGAATGTGCAACTGTCTTGGGCCATCCGAATCCAGGTTCATCCAACGCCAGCCGCCTCCACCATGCCACCTAAGTTCAACCTTGATGAGATCAGTTTTTACCTGACGTGCACTGGTGGGGAAGTCAGTGCCACATAGGCCCTGGCCCTCAAGTTCGGCCTTCTGGGGTAGTCTACAGAACAGTTTGGTGATGATCTCACCAAGGCAACCAACTGGTGATTGGAAGGATCTAGGGATGATGGTGAAACTGACCACTCAGAACCAACAGGCCCAAATTGAAGGGGGACCTTCTGCCTCTACCCTGATGAGCGAATCACCAAAGGACAGAAAGATGCAGAAACACGTGGAGCACAGTGGCAGCATCACTTTTGATGAGACTGTCAACATTGCCTGCCAGATGTGGCACCGGTATTTAGCCAAAGAACTCTCTGGAACGATTAATGAGATCCTGGGGACTGCCCAGTCTGTGGGCAACAATGTTGATGGCTGCCACCCTCATGACATCATAGATGACATCAACAGTGGTGCAGCGGAATGAAGAACAACAAAGGAAGACATTTCAATAAAGGATCATTTGACCATCAGAAAATTTAAAAGTGTCCTAAGGTATCTTTTAACCGAAAGAGGAAATTCCCTCCTCGTATATGGCACATCTTGGGTATCCATTTATCAGTTGGTAGACAACTGGGTTATTTCTACTTTTTGACTACTATGAATAATGCAGCTATGAGCATTTGTGCTCAGGTTTTGGTGTGAGCATATGTTTTCAATTATTTTGGGTGCATGTCCAGGATTGGAATGGCTGGGTCATACGGTAATTATATGTTTAATGTTTTGAGGCACAGTTTTCCAAGACAGCTGCACCATTTTACATTGCATCCGGCAATGCACAGAGCCCCAATTTTTCTACATCCTCACTAGCATTTATTACTGGCCTTTTTTTTGGTTGTTATGTTCATGAAGTAAGGATTACACACAGCTCCCTCGATGCATGTCTAAAGCAGTCATCTCTGTCAGGTAAGAGTTACGTGCAAAGTCCTCTGTGTGTGCCAAGAAGACCAAACCAACGGATGTTCAGAACTGTTTCGATGTTGGAACCATTATCTCCTCGCAGAAGACCAAAATTAGTGTATTACCTCAATATTACTGAATATCTTCATGAGGTAGAGAATTAAAGGAGCTGGAGAAATACCTCTTAATAGATCTCTGTCCCCTGAAATTTCTGAACCATGCTTAATTAAAAGAATCAAAGTTTTTCGTTTTGCTTTCTGGCATCATCTTCTTTAGATGATCTCCCATCATTCATCCATCAATGTAACTTAGGTTGTTTTCATACTTGGCCATTGTGAGTAATGCTGCAGTGAACATGGGAGTGCAGATTATCTCTGTGAGATCTTATTTTCCTTTCTTTTGGCTATAAACACAGAAGTGGAGTTACTAGTTCATGTGGAAGTTCTATTTCCAATTTCTTGAGGAACCTCCCTATCATTTTCCAGAGTGGAAATTTACATTCCCACCAACAGTGCACAAGGGGTCCCCTCTTCTCCACATCTTGGCCAGCACTTGTTATCTCCGGTCTTTCTGAGTCCAGCCATCTTAACAGGTGTGAGGTGATAGCTTCCTGTGGTTTTGATTTGCATCTGGTAGGGGTTCATTTGCACTTTGTTCCATGAAGGGGAAATTAACCAAACATGACCCAGGAGAGGGACGCCTGGGTGGCTCAGTTGGTTAAGTGGTTTCCTTCAGCTCAGGTCATGATCCCAGGCTCCTGGGATTGAGTCCCACATTGGGCTCCTTGCTCAGTGGGGAGCCTACTTTTCTCTCGCCCTCTGCCTGCCACTCTGCCTGCTTGTGTTTTCTCTCTCTGTCAAATAAATAAATAAAATCTTAAAAAAAAAAGATGTCCCTGGAGAGTGAGTAGGCATCAATAAACATTGTCTGCCTCTTGCTGTTTCTTGTAAAATCTTTACTTTCATTTTATATTTTTTCTTTTTTTAAATATTTTATTTATTTATTTGAGAGAGAGACAGAGAGAGCATGAACAAAGAGAAGGTCAGAGGAGAAACAGACTCTCTGTGAGCTGGGAACCTGATGCAGGACTCGATCCCGGGACTCCAGGATCATGACCTGAGCTGAAGGCAGTTGCTCAACCAACTGAATCACCCAGGCGCCCCTCTACTTTCATTTTAAACAGTACATATGGCTCTTCATCTCATCATAGTGGTAAGATCTTGAGTTCGATCTCTGAGACTGAGTTAGAAGAGTTCTTTCACCTTGCTTTGGTCTTAGGTCAGGAAATGTCCAATATCTCCACCATGATCCATCTTCAAGCCCATGGCAGACATTGTTATGTATCATGACACACCACACTGTCTCGCCAAGTTCTGCTTCTGTCACAGGGCCCTTGATGTTGTAGAGCTTCAAGAAGCCACTACCAGCTGACAAGAGATGGAGTGAAGTGGAGCCTATTCACCACCCTCGTTGTGAGAGCTAGTCTAGTCAGTCTAGTTCCCTGAAGGAGATTCTTCTCAGGACTCAGACCAGCTCATCATAGCTCTGAGACAGTGTTGAAAGCTGAAGTCACAGCCCTTTAAAAAGTGTTACTTGTTTTCACTGCATCCTCAGTGCATATGCATATGATGCACACTTTTGTTTCTTTGATTTATTTTAAAAATGTTCTGGGAGCCTGAGTGGCTCAGTCAGTTAAGCGTCTGCCTTCAGCTCAGGTCATGATCCCAGGGTCCTGAGATCAAGTCCCACTCAGGCTCCCTGCTCAGTGGAAGGTCTGCTTCTCTTCTATGCCTCTGCCTGCCGCTCCTCCTGCTTGTGCTCTCTATCTCTCTGTCAAATAAATAAATAAAACCTTTTTTTTAAAAGAAGTATTAATGGTTTAGGTTTGCTAAAATTTGAAGTCATTTTAAAACCCTAAGCCTTCACCGCTTTGTCATGATAGAACACTTTGAAAAAGATTGTATTTCTATTACCTCAGCCAAATGTGAACTGTGGCCAGTGATTCTGCCAACGTCTCTCCACCTCTACGGCTCCTGGTCTTCTTCGTACGCTGCTCTTCCTCTCTCACTGAGTTTCACTTGTCTGGAGTCCCTGCTTCTGGGAACAGTTCTGCTTTTGGTCAGCCGTGCCCGTCACAAGATTTTAGAGCATCAGTTTTCTTCAACTGTAAAAATACTAGATCAACTAATACCTATTCCAGCCAGAAAGATTGGATCATCTTGATTTAATTATAAGATATATTATCTTATAATCTGCAAAGCACTAAACCACTTGGTGACCCACTGCTACCACTGCAGTCTCTCTCCCCTCCCACCCTCCACCCTTGACAGTTGCTTTTCATCCCTTCTTGGCCAGCACTGATTACGTTTGCCTTGAATAAGATGAGGAAACTCTGAAGCATGTTTTCATCAGCATCAGCGCTACTGACATTTTCGGTTGGACAATTCTTTGTTGTGGAGGACCAGTTCTGTACATTGTAACATCTTTGGTCTCTACCCACTAGAATCCAGTTAGCAGCCCCACTACCACCCCCCTACCCAGTTATGACAACTAAAAATGTCCCCCAGAAATACCAGATGTTGCTAGGGAGCAGGGGGTAAAATGATCCCTAATTGAAAACAACTGCTGAATGTTACATATAAAAGGGCTGTAATACTAGGAGTTCAGGAATTTTTGAAATTTTTTTTTAAAAGATTTTATTTATTTATTTGACAGACAGAGATCACAAGCAGGCAGAGAGGCAGGCAGAGAGAGAGAGAGGGAAGCAGGCTCCCTGCGGAGCAGAGAGCCCGATGCGGGGCTAGATCCCAGGACCCTGAGATTATGACCCGAGCCGAAGGCAGCAGCCCAAACCACTGAGCCACCGAGGCGTTCCTTGAAATTTTTTTTAAAGGATTTCTTTATCTAACAGAGAGTGAGAGAGTGAGAAAGCACAAAGCAGGGGAAGGGCAGGGGGAAAGGGGGAAGCAGACTCCCTGAGCCAAAGGCAAAGCTTAACCAACTGAGCCACTGAGGCGCCTGGAATTACAGTATTTTTGAACATGTGTTTTTGTCAATATGTTGTAGTCAAGTACGTGCAAAGAGTAGGGAAGTGGTACTCAAGGGCATTCTACTTCACCTGGAATTGTCTTATGAGAAAAGACAGACTCTCTAAGGAGGTCTTAAAAAAAGTTGTGACCCACAATACAGGTCATCCCCTGACATGAAAAGGGATCCTAAATCTAATTTGACAGAAATCCACTCAGTGTCTCCAGCCACCTTAAAATTGATACTGGTTTCGGGGCGCCTGGGTGGCTCAGTCGGCTAAGCCACTGCCTTTGGCTCAGGTCATGATCCTGGAGTCCCGGGATCGAGTCCCATGTTGGACTCCCAGCTCCATGGGGAGTCTGCTTCTCCCTCTGACCTTCTCCCCTCTCACGCTCTCTCTCTTTCTCTCTCCCTTTCTCACTCTCAAATAAATAAATAAAATCTTTAAAAAATTGATAATGGTTTCATAAGGACACAGGAAGCATGATATTAAAAAAATATTTACCATCAAGTGAGGTCCAGGGATAGATGACATGATGAATCAGAGTCTAGCTATTGGAGTTGCTGTCAATGGCAATCCTGTTTACCTACTATTTGTTCTCACAGGAGTCTTAAGAAGCAAAATGTGCACATGGGCAACTTTTAAATCAAATGGGCACATGGTAACTCAAACCATACAAAAGCTATTCATTGAGACGTAAATTTCACCCTCGCCCCTGACCTTTAGTCTCTCTTTCTTGGAGCAACCACTGATACCAATTTTTTGGTATCAGAACATCAGGAGATGTTCCACGCCTCTGTGCGTGCCCTGCACACGTGTGTGTAGGCGTCACCGTAGGAGTTGCAATTCACACATCAGTAATCCCGTAGCAACAAAAACAAAATCAACCTTTAGCACAGTCACAGGAAAAAAACATTTTACTCAGTCACCCCGAGAAAGGGAAAAACTTAAGTATTAGGCATCTTTCCACCTGCCTGGTTTGCTTTTAATACTGTATTTGGTCAGTTCTAAGATGCCCACTGTCAACATCTCAGCACGTCTGGAATTAGACTGTGTCTTAGTTTTTATGTTACATTTAATGCAACACAGACTTATTGTGATATTTATAATTAGATAACCCAGAAAGCACATCATTCTTTTATCCAGAAGTAGGTGGAGTAAATTATCCTTTTAAATCTTCTAAAAGGGCAAGGGATAGAGGCAGTCTCTGGACCTGAGGAAACTGCCAGCTTTCAGGGGCAGCCGGTGGAAGCGTACCGTCCCACACGGTAGGGAGCACTAGTGCTGTCTGATTAGCTTTCATTTGATGGGTTTCACCCATCACTTGTGTTTTTCTGCACATTCTCCTTCCTGCCCAGGTTAGACATGCAGTGTGGTGGACTGGAAAGAGTCTGGGTTTTAGAGTTAGGAATGAGTGGATTACATTTCTTCTCTTGACACTTTCTGTGTCATGTTGGGCAAGTTACCATCCAGAGCGGTATTTTCCTCCTCTGTAAAATGGACATAATGATTGCTCCTTCCCAGGCTTGTGGTAACCCGCTGGCAGTGTGAATGTCATGGGATTCTTTCTTTCCTTCCTTCCTTCCCTATTATCTATCATGTATCTATTGATTCATCTATCGGTCCCTTCCCCAGGTGCCAGCCCTTGGAAGTCCCCAAGCCCTCCAGTTTTGTAGGATCATCTTGCACTTTAAGATTTAATAAAAATGAGCTCACAATCCAGTCCCACTTAAGCTGGAATACGTCACATCCTTCCCAATATCTCTAGGAAGCCTTTGCAGGACTTCTCACTGCTCCTACTGAATTCTTTCTCTCCATTCTGCATTTTGCCTCCTGGGATATTGGCTGTTCCTTTGAAACAATTTGTCACTCTGACAGACGGCACTCCAAACCCCTCACGTCCAAACCACAGCTGACTTAAAGCTGTGTGTGAATGCTTTATTACACTTTGTGGCCATTAAAACAGAGCTCATATTGCCATGCACCATAAAACAACTGAGTGGTTAAAATCCAATACTAGGCTTCAGTGCAGGATGACCACATGGAGCAGAGAGTGTGGACTCGGGAGCCAGACTGCTCAGGTTCAAATTCTCATCCCATCACCTCCTAGCCATGATCTTGGTGTTGGGAGAGGCAGTTTGCCATGGATCCCAGGAGTCTCTGCATTTCCTTGCTGAGGGCACCAAACTACAGCCCCTCATCATCCTCTTACCCCAGTAGTTTCTGTAGCAAGTCACATAGAAATTAAATCGGTCTGGGCGCTCACAGTTTAAGTACTTTACAACTCGCCCCCTATAAAAAGTGTTGAGCCTTTGACCCAGGGTTCTTCACAGGCAGCACGACCCACTGTGTGAGTAGCTGTCCTCTGGGCCCATGACTACCCCACGGGACTTAGGGGCAGGAACCCCGCAGCCACACTGATGTTACTGCTGTTTGCTGCACTGTGAATCGCAGACCGTCTTGGCTCCATCCATTCAGTCTTGTCTCCACTTCGGCACCTATGAAATGATGGGTGCTAACCTGCTGGGGGCTTACCCGTGTCGCTAGCAAGTCTGTCGCTCTTTGCCATTTGGGGTTTTTCCCTGATACTTGGTTAAGTTACTTAATGTCCCCGTGCCTCAGTTTCTACACTTGAAAATGGGGAAAATAATAATAATAATGCTCAACTCCTACTGTTATTTTGAGAATCAAACCAGTTAATGTAAGTCAAGCATTTAGAACAGGGCCTGGCATGTAATTATATTTGAACTAATGCTAATATCGCTTAGCTCTGTTTTCTCCCATCTGTTCCTAACTTCTCACCTTCTAAAACTCAAAATTCTTCTAAATTTTGTCTTCTAAAACTCAAAATTCTACCTTTATTTTGAAGGGAAATGTACTTTTCTTTGTCCCACTGCTAGCTAGGTCACTAAGGTCAGACCCCAGGGGCTAACTTTTTCCAAACAGAATGCTTAACAAAGACAGTTTTCTTCCCTCAACAGCATCCCCCGCCCCCCTGAAGTTTTTAAATGAGAAATGTTTGGGTCCCTCTCTGCTAGAACAGAGGTGGTATTCAAATAATGTAACAGCTACTCTTGTAAGGGCCCTGGCCCACCAGAACTCTCTGGAAGGTAAATATATCCAGCAAAAAGCAAGCTTCGGTGCAGTAATCCGTGTACTCAGGGCCACAACATATTTCTTTGAAATACAAGAATTTAAAACATGTTCCCCTCTCCTGCCTCTAACAGGCTGATTAGATATTAGCCACAGGACTTTGTCGACCTAATTTGAGAGGAAGGGTGGAGAGTGGGTGTAGATACAGAATTTAAAAAGCTTGGAGAAGGGGTAGATCTATCTACACAAAATAAGAGCTGTGTGGGAGGAAACAAAAGATCCTGGAAGTGAAAGGAGGCAGATGAGAAAAAAAGAGATCTGGAGGGAAAAGCAAGGCTGCGATCAGCGTTCCTGACCATGGGCACAAAAATACTTGAGTTGCTCCCAGGCGAATAAAAGTTAGGGAAAAGGAGGTGCCTAAGGAGAGGTTGTCGAAATTTTGACATGTGTTAGGTGATGTGGTTCTCTGGTCTCTGTCTCTTTAAGAACTATCTAAATAAAAACACTATCTTCAGAGATCATTTTGGAATGAGATTTGTTTCTTTTGAATGTGACACCGTGCTCAGGATGGTCCTAAGGGCAGCCAGTTAATAACCAAGTGTGTATTTATACGTAATAGTTAAAATATAAATATAACCATAATTATTTGAAAGATTTCTATACGTGTTATATATATTTAAAGCTCACACATACACACATGCAACATACAGTATCTGCGTATGCACTAATAATATATCACTTGAGACATGCAATATGCAATGAGTCATACCATATTTATCAAATATACATATCAAATATGCCCGTGTGTGTGTGTGTGTGTGTGTGTGTGTGTGTGTGTGTGAGAGAGAGAGAGAGAAAGCTTCGCGCGTAAGGTAGGTCAAACGCATGCGCAATCTCGCGTGGCTTGCTGGAGACTCAAGTGAAAGTGAAAAAAACGTCTCACGGAGGTAAATTAAGAGGGTTTTCTTGTTTTTTTTTTTTTTTGTTTTTTTTTTTTTTGTTTTTTTTTTTAAACGATCCTGGAATCAGGTTTGTGGGCGACTGTGGCTCCCTGGTGCTCCTTTGCAGCAAAGGAGGAAAGGCAGATCACTGCGTAAAGGTCTGAAAACAGCACCCGCACAGAAGAGGAAAGTACAAGAGGAAACCCAGAATAGTAAATAATAGGGCAGAGGCAGTAAGTTGCCAGGGGCAACGGGGGGCGGGGCCGGGGAGGCGGGGCGGGGCGCTGTATGTGGAGCAGGCTTTACTTTTGACGGTGATGGGACACTTTCGGTCGCCTTGCATTAGATCTGTTTCTCCCCACATCATGCTGAGTTCACAGTGTAACTACTAACTGTACAGACTTAGACCAAGCATTTTTCTTGTCAATTGACAGAATTATACTGGAAATTTAGGAAGTCCTAGAATGGGTCACGTTTTGCAGTGTACATCGTCCTGCTTTCTTTGACTTCTTTCTGCCTCAATCTCCTCTCCCTGCTCCTTCACTGATGCAAACAAATTCCTTCCTTTTACATAGTAGTTTGGAAACCAACTTTTGTTATAACATGTCCCTGGGATCTCAATCTTCACCCACCACCCACCCCCACCCCAGGATGATTTAAGTGTTTTTCTTCCCCAAGATGGAATTCTTCTTTTATTTGGAATTCTTCCAAATAAAAGTTTTTTCATCACCTCCATAATTAATTGTGCAATGAACAAATTTTTTTTCGTGTAGTGGGGGCAATATTTGGATATTTATGTGGGTTTTATTTTTTTTATTTTTTATTTTTATTTTTTTTTATGTGGGTTTTTAAAAAATTCTTTTTGCTTATCTCTTTTTTCCCCACCATTCAAGGAGTGTTAGGTTTTTTTAGAACTAAAGATACAGCTTTAAAGTTCTTGAAAATAACTCTGGAAAGTCCATAGCCGAGAAAAGGGCCTTAAAAGCTACGGCTTTCAATTACAAGAGCCAGGCACTTGAGAGAGAAACGTATTTTGTTTTGTTTTGTTTTTTAAATCCCCAAAGTCTGGCTTGAACTATCACAAGAGCCAGGCACTTGAGAGAGAAACGTATTTTGTTTTGTTTTGTTTTTTAAATCCCCAAAGTCTGGCTTGAACTATCCAGAGCCAACACCTGGAGGACCAAGTACCTAATATTTATACCATAACCACAAAGAGGAGTATGTGATGTCATAAAAGGGACGTCATGCTCCGAAGGTAGAGCTTCACCAGCCCTCAGGAAAACAAGGATTGTGGGAGGCATGTGCTGAGGGCTTCATCACTGGAGGGGGTGGGGGCGGGAGCCTGGGCTGCCGCTACTTCCCAGAAGATCCAGTCTCTAGGAAAGCAGAATAAGCTTAAAATACATTTGAGAGTTTCCAGAGCAAACAGAACCATTGCCTGACTTCAAAGACAACCTGAATGACTTAACCTCGGAGAGCAGCCTTCTGTCTGCTTGAGCGAGGCAAGGATCAGGACTGGGGCTAGCTATAAGGCCCTGAGGGACTCTCACACAGTCTCTCTCTCTCTTTTAAAAGATTTTGTTTATTTATTTGAGACAGAGCAAGAGTGAGATAGCGCAAGCAGAGAAAGTGGCAGAGGGAGAGGGAGAAGCAGACTCCCTGCTGAGCAGGGAGCCCCACCAGGGACTCCATCCTAGGACCCTGGGATCATGACCTGAGCTGAAGGCAGACGTTTCATCGACTGAGCCACCCAGGCAACCCTTCCACCCAGGAAGACTCTCACAGAGTCTTCCCCAGCATGATGCAGGGAAAGAGCTAGAATTCCAGCCCCCCTGAGAAGGAGCCGGACAAGCTGAGGGCACCAGATGCATCTTTGTGGTTAGGACAAGGAGCTTACAGAAGTGAGATGTGACAACCAGGGCCCGTGGCCAGGATCAGCAAAGACAGAGCAGTGCCAAAGGTCAACATGGATAGCTACATCTGTGATCTGAACACATGAGTACCCTTCCAATTCAGAGCCTATCCAGGAGCAAAAGAACTGGAACTGTAGTGTTGAAGGGTGAGTTACTCATAGGAGACTGAGTTTTAAACAGAGTAAGTTATCAGGATACAAGTGAAAATGGGGGAGGGGGTCATGAGCTAAGCTGGAATCAGTTATAAAGAAATCATTAAAATGTGTATATAAGCCATCACGTGCTAACACAAGGTTTGTCCTCCCAAATCTTTTGGAAGAGTTACCTGGCAGCAACTAATAAATTAAAAATGGGCAAACCCTTTAACACAGCAATCCCAATTTTAGGATTCTATCCTTTAAAAGCAAAGGAACCAGAATGCAAAGAGATGTGTATAAATATTTGACAATATATATAATGTCGAAAAACCAGAGATAGCTTGAAAAATATCTAACAGTGAGGATGGGGTAAAAAAAAACTGCATATCCAAAGCCTGAAATATTTTGTAGAATTAATATGCTGATATAAATTATTTTTAGACAATTTTATTTATTTGAGACAGAGACACAGAGAGAGACTGCATGGGGGTGCACAGAGGGTTAGAGGGAGACAGAGAGAAGCAGACTCCTCCCTGAGTGTGGAACCCACACTAGGCTCATCCCACAATCCTTGTTTTCCTGAGAGCTGGTGAAGCTCTACCTTCGGAGCATGACGTCCCTTTTATGACATCACATACTCCTCTCTGTGGTTATGGTATAAATATTAGGTACTTGGTCCTCCAGGTGTTGGCTCTGGATAGTTCAAGCCAGACTTTGGGGATTTAAAAAACAAAACAAAATACGTTTCTCTCTCAAGTGCCTGGCTCTTGTAATTGAAAGCCGTAGCTTTTAAGGCCCTTTTCTCGGCTATGGACTTTCCAGAGTTATTTTCAAGAACTTTAAAACTGTATCTTTAGTTCTAAAAAACCTAACACTCCTTGAATGGTGGGAAAAAAAGAGATAAGCAAAAAGAATTTTTTAAAAACCCACATAAATATCCAAATATTGCCCCTACTACACGAAAAAAAATTTGTTCATTGCACAATTAATTATGGAGGCGATGGAAAAAACCCAAGAAAAATCCCAAGATCATGACCCAAGCCTAAGGCAGACCCTTAACCAACTGAGCCACCCACGTGCCCCAATATATATTATTTTTTAAAAAGCAAGTTATGGTGTGAGTGTCTATTATTTTATTTTTGTTAAAAATGGGGATTTTTATGTATGTTATGAAAATGGAAAATAATACATCAAACCATCAGCAGCTCTTTAATGGGTAGTTTTGAAGAAGGAGGGGAGAACACTTATTTTTGGTTTATGGATTTTAATACTATCTGACTCGAAACAAGGAGCATGTTCTAATTTCCTAATATATTTTAAGCAAGAAAACAAAAATGTGAAAAGAAAAAACTGATGTGAGAAGGGGAAAAAATCCCCTCAGTTTAGCACTACATTTCAAATTATACTTTCAAAAGTGTCTATAAAAAAGTGCATATCGTTCTGAAATGTTAGACTTTCACTTCTCTCCTGTCCCCTTAACTCTGCACCTCTGGTAAAAGTGATGAACTATAGTGAAATGGGGGGGCGGGGGGGGGAGGGGAGAAGTGCCTTAAAATAAATCATTCACATTGTGGAATGTACTGAAGAATTAAGATTTGAGCTGGACTGTTTCTGAGTCCTAATTTTCAAGTCCCACTTTCAGCCCAGGGAGTCGAAGTTCCCTTTCCCTGCTAATATCCCTTACTCTGAGAGTTTCTCTACCTAACCCGCACTCGCTGTGTACCCCATGTCCCCACGCCTTCCTGTTTCCCATACCACCCACATTCATGCCTCCAGATCTCTTTGTCTCTGGCCTAATCATTTCTTATTGCTCCCTACCTTCAGGCTTCCTCATTCTCCTTCCTCAGGTCCTCTTTTGTTTTTGAGAACACATTAGACTTGGAGTGCCCCACTGGCTTAGTGGATCATGGGACTCTTGAGCTCAGGGTTGTGAGTTGGAGTCCCATGTTGAGTGTAGAGCTTACTTAGAGAGAGAGAGGGAAAAAAAAACACACATTGGACATCATAACTTAATTGTGGGAGGCATTTACCTATTGGATGGAGCATTGATGGGGCGCTGGGAAACCCTACCAGGTTCCACACTAACGTTTTTCACGGAAATCACCTGAGCCTCAGATGCAGGATCAAGGAGAGGGAGTTGGTGCTGGCTGGGCTGGGCTGTTTCTAACCACAAGTCAAGTATGGAGTGTTCCAGGCTGTGTGGGAGAGGAAAGGTGAAGATAAAGTGGAGTCTGAGAAGAGATCAGAATGATGGCTGAGCTCGAGAAGTTGCCGGGATGGTCTGTCAAGCTAAAAAAGGAAAAGTGAAGAACCAAGAAATTAGAGTATCTGCAAAGAGATTCAGTAGTGAAATTGCTTAGTGCCATGTCTACTCGGGCCTTCTTTCTCACCTGGCAATGCATGTCACTGAGCTCCAGATATGTTCTTAAAATTTCAGAGTCAAGAAGGACAGATGTGGGGTTCCTCCAGAGGAGCTTTTCGCGGCGGTATCCGTCAGCTAGAAATAATGTGTGTGTACACTTGAGTAGATTTTCCACTTTGTGACTGAACTTAGGATAAAAAGTACAAAGTAAGCATTGCATTTTTTCCCAAAAGGATTAATGTTCCAACAGTCCTTCTGATCTACTTGAATCCAGAATCATTTTTGATGTGATGACAAGCAATCAGAAAAAGTTTGGTCTCCATGATTTTGTGCCACGCCAAGTGGTCCAAGAATTAAGTAGATCAGTGTTTTCTGGGCAAAATATTAGCAATTCATAGGAACCCTCTGGCTGGAAGGAGGGCCAAATGAGTCCAGAGGCCATGCAGTCTGTAGTGGACTTGGTACCGCTGGGCTCCTCTTTAATGATGAAACCACCCCGAAGGCATTTAACTCACTTCAAGAATTGATGATGCAAAGCAAATGACCTATTTAATGCTGAATCCCCTGAGCCCCGACTTCTGCTCAGCATTCTGAAGCAGCCCAGAGGACCAGAACCAGACTACTCATGAGGAAGTAAGGAAACTACCCCCACCCACAACGCCACTCCCCTACACAGAAGTAAGTTAGAAATTGGGTGGAAGTGCTTGGTGCCAAGGCCTTTGGCCTCTTCCTGCTCCTGTTAAGCAACCCAGGCATACAACCACCAGTGCTCTGGCAAGAAACTAACTCTCACAGCAGTGGGAGGAAGGCCAGAGAAGACCAAATCCTTCAAACAGAAGTTCGGGAGCAGAACTGGGAGGGGGAGAGAGAGAAGTGAGGCAATTGCCACAGGCATCCTGGGCCGGTGACTCAGCACACCAGCCAGCGAGGAGCCTGCAATTCTGGAAGAGTTAGGGTTGATGCCACGATGGGGGGAAATGGGGGGGGGGCGGTAAAAGAACAGGTGTAGGCATCGAGAAAAAGTGCCTGGCATAGCAGGTAAAGAGAAGAGATGGAAGCCTTCTCCACCAAGGACGTTCTAATTTCTCTGTCCAGGCCTCCGGTTAAAAGCTGTAGAAAAGAAAATGCCCAGCAGGTGGCAGCACCAGCTAACTGGACTAAAACCAGAGCAACCTGCCACAGGACCATTCATCTTCCACATGCTCCCCTATAACTTTCCTTGGTGGGAATTCATCTAGTGATTGATTAGTGGATATCTCCCTAAGAAGAAGGAGGCGACCAGTTCATCTGGGTAGTCCCAGCACCTAGCACAATGCCTGGCACATGCTGAGTGCATTTGTGGATTGGATGGATCAATGATTGAATGGATGAATAAATACAAAAATTGGGGGGTGGGGGGCCTGCGTGGCTCAGTCCATTAAGCTCGTGGGACTCTTGATTTGGACTCAGGACATGATCTCAGGATCATGGGATCCAGCCCCATGCTGGGCTCCATGCTGGGCTCCATGCTGTGCATAAGCCTGCTTAAGGTGCTCTCTCTCTCCCTCTGCCCCTGCTCCCCGCTCACACTCTCAAATAAATAAATATCGAAATTTCATCTCAGCTAGAAAAGTCATCTGAAGTGGTCCAGTTCCCTTCTTCTTATCCCATTACTGCTATTATCGGGTTAATTACAAATTTAATTAGTTTAAGTAATAGTAATAAAGCACCATACTTGAGATTAATTCACTCCTCACCCGTTCACCGACCTACATTTTTATTTTCTGCTTAATTTATTTTTCCCTTTCTCTCCTGGAGATAAAAATCACGGGAATTTTTTAAAAAGAAAAAAACTGAGATTAGAGATACAGAAGCTAAAATTCCAGGTTAAAAGAATTCATCTAGGTTTGGACATTGACATTTGTGAGGAAGACGATTGTTCTTCGACTAATTGTATTTTTTTAAACCAATGACTTCTTTGCCTACTGTGTTTATCTTGAAATTTACTGGCAAACAACCTTTTCTTTTACTGGCCCTCTCTGATATGTGCTATTACCCTGGGCCTTGTGGTGTCTTAGGAGCCTTCCATATGACTAATACTTTAATACTAAAAATGAAAAACAGAAATAAGCTAACCTGTAGTGAAAGTTCGTGGTCCACCAGACCCTGTGCTATGTTGGATTCAAGTGGCAACTTTCTATTACTCTTTAGATGAATTTTAAAAATCCCCACCCTGGGGTGCCTGGGTGGTTCAGTGGGTTAAAGCCTCTGCTTTTGGCTCAGGTCATGATCCCAGGGTCCTGGGATGGAGTCCCACATCGGGCTCTCTGCTCAGCAGGGGGCCTGCTTCCTCCTTTCTCTCTCTCTGCCTGCTTCTCTATGATCTCTGTCTGTCAAATAAATAAGTAAAATCTTAAAAACAAACAAACAAACAAAACCCTCACGCTTTGCTGACCCAGGGACACAAAATGGTCGTGTTGGACACCAAAATAAGACCTTCCATATCTAGCCATATGAGGGATGGCCAAACTTCCCCTAAAAGCAAATGGCAAGCCCTTTGCTAATAAAGTAATGGCACTTAGCAACACTGAGCTGGAGCACGAGGAACAATCTCTGCATACATCTGAGTTCTTTGAGAGCAGGAATGTTATCTTATGTATTTTCATATCCCCCGCACCTCACGGGGAGTCTGGCATATTTTAAGGCCTCGATCAATATCCACTGTGTGGAAACTATGAAGACATATCTCATTGAACAATGGTACTTGCATCTAAGCCATGTTCTCAGAAGAAAAGAATGGGAGAGCAGATCATGGGAGTCATCACTCAGCAGGCTCATAAGAATGGGCCCAGCACCAAACGAGTCAGATAGCATCAACTAGAACTAGTGACACCCTTGATTATCTTCTCCATCTTAGGAACTCCTATCCAACCCCTGTTACACTTACTCATCTCATACAGCTTTTACACCTTTAGTGCATATTAAATGCAACTTTCCTGAGCTCACAGAGCCCATCTGAGTCCTCCTCATCCCTACGGGAAAAGTTCTGCACCATGGTTATTCTCCCTAACTACAATACTAGGAATATTGTATCCTAAAAACAATAATCTTAAGTATTGATGGTCCCTAGCATGAGGCTTAATTCCCATTCCCTTTTAATTCTCTGTGCTTTCCTGAAGCGATCTCATCTCCACCCATCATTTCTATACCAGTAACTCTGGGTCTTTAGCTATAATTTAGATTTGCCTCCTGAATTCCAAGTCCATGCATACAACCATTTGTTTATTATACATCTCTACCTAGATGTTCTATAGCTACTAAACATATCCTATCATAGATCAAATTCAGAAGCTTCGGGTTGAACATGGCAGATGGAACATATCCACTTACCTTTTTCCAAAAAAACACACTAAAACCATAGTAAAGAAGTAGAAAGGTGTGGACATTCCCCAACTCAGCCCAACAGAGTAAGACGGAAGCCATGAGAGGAAAAGAGATTCCAACAAAGTTCTGCAAGTAAGGAGGTGGGGGAAGAGAGGTGACTGGTGATCAGAGCAAAATAGCGTCCAGCCTAGAACACCCGAGGTTGAGACTATGGCCAATAAAGGAGTCACCCTGTCTGGAATAAACCCAGAAATGAGTCAAGACTCCAGAGACTCACCAAGTAGAGACTCCAGAGTCTGCAAAAGGCAAGAGTGAGAAATGAGCAGAAGACAAACAAAAGTACTTCAGTACCTTCAGAAATACGGAGCATGACATTGCATCCATAAAACAAAAGTGGGATGAAAGACATGGGTGCTCAAAATTCATGTTTTACCACCAACGTGCTTCTGTTTCAGTACCTCTTATCTCAGGAAACACCGCCATTGTCCACTCCGTTTCCCAAGTCGGAAAGTTGGACCTGATCCTTTACTCTTCTCTCTCCTTATGCCTTATTCAGTAGACGAAGGGTTGATTCTCTCTCCTAAATCTCTGTTTCCCCCAAGCCACTGTCTTTCATAGACTTTTACTGTGCCTGTACTGGATTCTCTCACAGCTTTATTTCTGTTCTTTCTGACTCTAGCATGAAGCCTTCCTAAACCCTTCTCCAAGATCCTGTCATTCCTCCTGAGCCAGCATCTAGCACAGAGTAATCCCCCCTTCCCTGGGGCTTCCCTTTCTGCATTTCAGTTACCCATGGAGGGTCATCTGTGGTCCAGAAGCAGGGGATCCCCCTACAGATGAAATTCCTCAGGAGGTCAATAGCAGCCTAATGCTACATGTCATTGCCTACGTCATTCACCCACGTCATCTCAGCATGTAGGCATTTTATCATCTGACATCATCACAAGAAGCAGGATGAGTACAGTATGATAAGCTTTGACAGACAAAGACTGTATTCACGTAACCTTTATTACAGTGTATTGTTTAATTGTATTTTATTCTTGGTTTATTTATTCTACACCTTATTTACAAGTTACACTTTATCATAGGTGTATATATATACACACATATATATATATGTGTATATATATATATATATATATATATATATATATATACTCCTTTATTGGCCATAGTCTCAACCTCGGGTGTTCTAGGCTGGACACTATATATATATATATATATATACATACATACATACACACACATATATATGTTTATATATGTATATATATATAGGTTTAGGAAAAAACGTAGCATATAGGGTTGGGTGCTATCCATGGTTTCCGGCATCCACAGGGATTTTAGGATATAACCCCTATGGGTAAGGGGTGGGGACCCCTGGATGCCCTTCAACCAGTGAGGGCTCAGTAACTGCTTTGGTTAGTGGTGTGTCTGTGTGTGCAGTCCTGAATTTTCACTAGCTTCATTCTTTGTTCTTTATATCCCAGTAATATGAATTTAATTTCTGTTCATCCTCAAAATGCATCTTCTTTTAAAATCATGTGCTGGGACACCTGGGTGGCTCAGATGGTTAAGCTTATGGACTCCTGGTTTCAGCTCAGGTCATGATCTCAGGGTCATGGGATGGAGTCCCACATGGGGCTTTGAGCTTAGCGCAGGGTCTGCTTGAATTCTCTCCTCCCTGCCCCTCCCCCTGCCTGGGCTTGCTCTCCACCCCTTCAAATAAATACATAAAAGCATTAAAAAACTAAACCAAACCAAAAAAACCCATGCCCTCTTATCTCTGCCTGGAACCCCTCTTCTCTTTGTTGGCATGGAAACCCCTTTTAGGCTCAACTCAAGTGTTACTTCCTCTAAGGAAGTCCCCTAACTTCCCTGGACTGACATGGGATCCTAGTCCTCATAGCCCTCTGTATATCTCAGCTGCATCCCATGATAGCACTTTTGTGTCAAATTGTAATTGTATGATCCCTGTTTCCCCAAACCAGACAGTAGGCTCTTTGAAGACAGGAAAACTAAAATCCTTTTAGCCTTGTATCCCTTGCACACATGTCCCATGAATGAGGGATCATACCATAGCAGAAGGAAACTCAAGAAGTCATCCACAGATCCCTGTCCTTGGGCCAATGAAGTATTATCATTCCCTTTTTTTTTTTTTTTTTTTTTTAGTTGAGACAACTGAAACACAGAGATTAAGTGATTTATTTTTTAAGGATGCAGAGCTGGAATGTACAAGTTTGTATGCACAGCGGGGCAGAGGCCAGGACAGGAGAAAGTGGTGTTCATAATTCATATCTTGGTTTCCTACCTTCTTATACAGTGACCCTTTCACTACATGAGGACCTCTTACTGATTTGCTATCATTCCCTAGAGAAACTCAGTTGGAAAAAAGAAAGTCTAAACAAAATGAATTATTACCCAAACTGACAAGAGGATTGTTTTCTTTAAATAGCAACAATGATTACATGATATTTTCCAGCCTAGCCCTGTTCTGAGCCAGGAGGGCGATCGTTCTTTGAAATCACTCGTTTATTCATTAGGCAGTATGTCCCTTATGTAATTTTCAGTTAAAACGAGCTGACAAGCAAATGTTTTCATGGGTTATCACATTCAGTTCTTCCCCTCATTCTCTCATGGAGACTTCTGGTGCATACGCCAAAGGCAGCAAATGGGACAAATATTATCAGTGTGCTGGCCAGCCATAGCCATTTTTGTCCCTACCTCATTTTCACATTCTCAAATAGTCTTCTGTTTGTATCTTTTTTTTTTTTTTTAATTTTATTTATTTGCTGAGCAGGGAGCCCGATGTGGAACTTGATCCCAGGACTCCACGATCATGACCTGAGCTGAAGGCAGTTGCTTAACCAACTGAGCCACCCAGGCACCCAGGATCCATATCTTTTGTTTGTTTGTTTCTTTCTTTCTTTCTTTCTTTCAGATTTTATTTATTTATTTGAGAGAGAGGGTGAGCGAGAGAGAGAGGGAGAAGGAGCAAGAGGAGAGACAGAGGGAGACACAGACTCCCCATGGAGCAGGGAGCCTGACCGACACGGGACTCGATCCTGGGACTCCAGGATCATGACCTGAGCTGAAAGCAGATGCCTAAATGACTGAGCCACCCAGGCACCCTATGCCTTCTGTCTCTTTTCTATCTCCCTTTGTGCCCTGACAAAGAGCACTAACCATAATAGGAGTTCCAGAAATAACTTGTCTACTTCAAAGAAGATAAAATGGAACCTGAAAATAACTCTTGGGTTTTTTTTTAATACTTTCTTACCCATTTCCCTTCCTTGAACAGTTATTTGATATCTCATTCCCAGTCTGCTTTGCCATTTTTTTTTAAAGATTTACTTATTTATTTTAGAGAGAGAGAGAAAGAGAGTGCATGAGTGGGAGGAGGGGCAGAAGGAGAGGGAGAGAATCCTCAAGCAGACTCCACACTGAACATGGAACTTGATGAGGGGCTCGATGCCAGGGCCCTGAGATCATGAACTGAGCTGAAACCAAGCGTTAGATGCTTAACCAACTGAGCTACACAGGTGCTCCTCTACTTTGTCATTTTATCCCCGTAGGTCCACAATTAAAATGATGTAAATTTCCCAGATTCTGCCCTCCAACCTCCTCTCTGAGTACTTTCTCTGAACAATCTTATCCCTTTAGCTTCATTGTAACCTATGTGCTAATGACTTCCAAATCTATAGTTTCAAAACCAATTTCTCCTAAAAACTAAATATCACAATTTCTTTTTAAAGAAGGTTTTATTATTTATTTGGCAGTAAAAGAGAAAGAGAGAGCGAGCACAAGCTGGAAGAACAGCAGGCAGAGGGAGAGAAAGAAGCAAACTCCCCACAGAGCAGGGAGCCCGATGTGGAGTTCTTAATCCCAGGACCCCAGGATCGTGACCTGAGCTAAGGCAGATACTTAACTGACTGAGCCACCCAGGCGCCCCTAAATAACCCAATTTCTAAGGGCCTCCCACACAATGCCACATGGATGGCCTGATATACTTTAAAAATAAGACTTTTTTTTTTTAAATGGACTACTTTACTCAAACCCATTTCTTTATCTCTTGCAGATATCATCTTCTCAAACATGATCCCAGAACCCCTGTCACAATTTGTATCCCTCTGTCCTTTGTGTTATGTCCCCATTGAGGTAGCTGAGATGTCTCCACACTCAAGAAAT
This sequence comes from Mustela nigripes, assembly GCF_022355385.1. Lineage (NCBI taxonomy): Eukaryota > Metazoa > Chordata > Mammalia > Carnivora > Mustelidae > Mustela > Mustela nigripes. The sequence continues at coordinate 54,872,196 of NC_081562.1, forward strand.
TCCCCTCTGTTATGCCTCCAGTAGTTTCTCATAGCCCCAGCTGTGATTTTCTAGTGGGGGCTGCCAAAACCAGCAGCTTGGATGTCCGATCCAGTGACTGGCCCAAGAGATGGATACATAACTCAAGCCTTTCCATCAGTGACCATCCCTAGAAAAGCCCAAACTGGCCCAGGAGAAGACGCCATCTTTTTACAGGTGCTCAGCTGTGGTGATGATCCACAGAGGCATGGAGAGAGCCTCTCTGTAGTAGAGAAGAATAAAGGCTACATTCAAAAGAGGATATGGAGGAAGAATGATCTGAGACCTTGACTCAATTGTCTGTGCTTGACTCTATTTCTGTCCTTCCCATTAAATTAACAAAAATCCAACTGAGTAAATTTAAAGATATAATTGGCTTTATTCAGTTATTCAGGAGTTGGGCAGCATCCCATCTAGCAATAAAAAGGAACCTCCTCTCCCCCAAGCTGTAGAAAAGGGAAGGTTTTTTAAAGGAGGAAAGGGGGCGAAAAGGGAGATTATGAGCAAAGAATACATTGTTTCAGGCAAGGTTGTCTTCTTCTTTTTTTTTTTTTTTTAAGATTTTATTTATTTATTTGACAGAGATCACAAGTAAGCAGAGAGACAGGCAGAGAGAGAGGAAGGGAAGCAGGCTTGCGGCTGAGCAGAGAGCCCAAGTCGGGGCTTGATCCCAGGACCTGTGCCGAAGGCAGAGGCTTTAACCCACTAAGTCACCCAGGCGACTTGAAGGTTGCCTTCTTAAGACAAATGGTATTAAGTCAAGGTTTGCTGACATAGGGTTTAGCACAGTGACTCCATTTGGGATCTGCTGTCTCCTTTTTAACATTCCCAAAGTTAGGCTACTAACCTAATTTTGCAAATAAATTCTCCTTTTTAACTTCTTGGGTGAATCAAGTTGGGCGTCTGTCACTTATAAAATCCTAACTTAAGACGTTTCCTCTTACCACATGTTTCCCTTTCTCCTGAGCATGTAGTTAAGCACTTAAGCAGTTGCCAAATCATGTGGATTCAACCTCCGAACTTACTTCCTATATTATATGTCATTTTCCTCACCTTGTCCAGGTCCTAGGTTACATAATGGTTTCTTTACTATATTCCCAGACTCAAGTTTCACCTCCTCTGATCATTCTCCACCTGATATCAAAGAATTTTCTAGAACTTATTATGATTATGTCAACCTTCTTTTCAATAACATTCAGAGGTTCCTTAGGACTTCTAGAATAAAAATGAAACATCTCAAACTGCCTCAAATACCCTATGACTTGGTACTTGCTTTCTCCTTCAATTCATTTCTCCTAACATACCCTTCAACCAAATATGACTATTCACCTATCACAAAACACTTCTTGAAGTTTCCTGTCCCTGTGGTTGCCATTTTTCTCCTCACTTCTCGGAGATGAAAATTCTACCTGCTCTTAAGGTGTCACCTTCTTTACAAAACCTAAAATCTCTTAAATAGCAGCAAATTCTACATTTCTTTTTTAGCATCTACAGCACTTTTTACATCTATCAAAGCACTTCTGCTTTGTGCTATAGTTATTTTCATACATCTTATTTTCCTTTTAGGCTATGAAGTTCCTTGAGGACAGGACCTTTTTTCTGCGTTAACCATTAATACCGCCATGTACCAGAATACACCATGCCGAAATATGCCTATTTGGCACATAGATAATTATGATCTAAAGGTAGTTGAGAACCAGCAGATGCAGAAAAGCTACTCCAAAAGACAACTCTTATCACTTGAGATACTCTTATCTGCATAAGAAGATAAACCTGTTTACCATGTATTTCCTCCCCTCAACAGCCCACAACTTTCTTCCTCCTCCCAGAAGTTCAAAATTCCTTTTCCTCTTTTTCACCTAAGATGATGTATAAACATTAATCATCTGACCACCGCCTTACACTTTCATTTCTTTGTGAACTCCCATATACCTCTGTGTGTGTGTGTGTGTGTGTGTGTGTGTGTAAAGAAATCTAGTTTTTTTCCTCTTGTTAATCTTTTTCTTGTTAGTTCAGTTTGGCAGGGTGGGCAGCCAGATGAGTAGAGTAGAAGAGTAGAGGAAGAGTAGAGGACTCTTCTACCTAGAAGAGTAGAGGAAAAAAATTATTTTCTTCTCTACAGTACTCAACATATTTTGTACCTAGTAACTTCTAACCAAACACTAGTTCTAGATATGACATGCAGATTTGAGCAGAGGGATTTTTTTCTCCTCTAATCACTTCAAATTTTAATTCAGTATTGGAATTAATGGTTCCTATAAAACCTGCGAGACATTTACTATGAGAGTCTAAGTAATTACACCATTTTCCCCTACCATTTTCATAGATGTCCTCTGGAAAACAAAGTTCCAGGTTAAAATAAATTCTATAAGGAAATAATATGAGTCTATTCCATTAAGAAAAAAAATTAATCTTCCTATCTTCTTCCTTTATCATCCTTCCTTCCTTCATTCTTTCCTTCCTTCCTTTCTCTCTCTTTCTTTCTTCCTCTTTCTTTCTTTCTTTCGAGACAATCAAAATGCAAGCTTTGGCTTGGGTGTAATTACAGGTGCCAAACCAAAGTCAGCTTTTATTTACAACCCCTTTGCCAACTCAGCAGTCCTTCTCCTCCTCTCTGATGTGTGCAGACTGCACCCAAACCGGTTTGAGTCATGTTTCTCATAGGCCATTAAAATGGGGCGTTTGATAGCATCTGCTCCCTTGCTCTGGTTCAAATCATGAATGGGGTTCCTCTCCCTTCCCTTAGTCATCAGCTTTTGAATATTTACAATCTGTGATAGTACAAAGGAATGGATTTTGAACTCTAAGCAGTCTGTAGTTGAAGTGAGAGAAGCCAAAAGGGAAGAAAAAAACGAAGTGAGCCCTTAATAATTATGAATTTTCTGTGAATGGGAGTGGGTTGTGGAAGATGGGGGAGAAAATGGAAGCGGAGAGATAGGTGAGTGAGAGAAATGAATGTTTACAAAGAAAGCTAAACACTTGCTTATGGATGAACAGGAAAACAAGAGATAGCCTTGTGCCTTTTAAGTAGTAGGTCCTCAATAGCCATTTATACGAAGATTTGGACCCTGCTTAAAACACAGGACTTTCTCAGAATTGAGAAGAAATGAGAAAAACTATTTCTTGAAGAGAACATGGTAACGTAAAGGCCACAGGAGGATATATTTAAACGATTTGACCAAAACCTGATTAAGTCCCTATCTTCATACAATTCTAGATAAACTGAGATTTATAGTTTTTGGTTCCAGGTTTTTACAGCCTGAATCTTTATCCATATTTTTGCAGATGCGCCGTATTGGAAACATGTGTTTTCTGACTACCTAATCCTGGTTTTTCAACAAGGCAGAGCCATTCAGCCAGCCCCGCTTTTGCTAGGTTAGCAAGGTTATTAAGAACTGAAGCAAACCTGATCAACTGGATTTTGAGTCCCGAGCCTAGTTGGCCAGAGAGAGTAGACAGATGTTCCTGATAGAGTCGAGGAATATGTAGGCAAGTGATCCCATACAGATCCAAAGTGTTGGGATATTGGAATGTAAATTGCCTCATATTTGCGGTCAGGATAACACAAGTTTGAATCTTGGTTCTCTAGCGTGGACTTGGAGCAAATCTCTCAATCTCCTTAAAACTGCTTTTCCCATGACTTCTGAATAAAACACCTTATTTCTCTCAGATTAGGCTTCCTGTGAAAAACTGGAATATAAAGTTATTGTGAAAATCAAAAGAAACAATGTGTGTGAAGGTATTTTATAGTCAGCTGAAGTGTTAGGTATGAATTTTAGGTTATGGTCTTGTTGACATTATGATTAAGAAATTGTTTCTATTAGTTTCTGAAAACAGGGGGGTCATGTATAGTATATGTCAGGAACATGCGCCATTCCCCTCACTCAACAGTAATTCACATGCTTATTGATGGCCTACTATGTGCCAGGTGTGTTTTAAGTGCCAGAGATAAAAATTCCTGTCTTTATGGACAGGATACAGACAGCAAGCAAACTGGTAAAACCAAAGGAGGCCTGTAAAGACTCACTGGTGTATAACTTGGGGTCATGTTATCGTGAAGTTAATGTAGAATGATTTTTTTTTAAGATTTCATTTATTTATTTGACAGAGGGAGACAGCGAGAGAGGGGACACAAGCAGGGGGAGTGGGAGAGGGAGAAGCAGGCCTCCAGAGGAGCAGGGAGCCTGATGCAGGGCTCCATCCCAGGACTCCAGAATCATGACCTAAGCCGAAGGCAGACGATTAACAACTGAGCCACCCAGGCGCTCTGATATTTTTTAGTTGACAGAACGTAGGTAATAAAACTATATATGCGATTGATAGAAACTGAACTGAGAAAACCCCAAATTATCTCAAAATATGAGGAGGGAGTCACTTGGAAAATCCCTGCCACCTCCACTCTGCTTCTGCTCACAGGAAATTTAGCTGGTTGGTAAGTAAGAACAGAGGATGGGCAGAGGATGGGAACTGGGTGCCTTTCATCTGGGGTTAATATACATAATATGGTAGGATGGTCCTGGAGAAAAGTAACCTGGGGAGGGAAAGAGGGTGGGTCATTGTTGGTGAAGATGGAGGATAGTCAGGAAGACCTCCCTGAGCAGGTAGAGTCTGAGCAAAGGCAGGAGGGAGGTGAAAGAATTGTCCACCGAGGGATCTAGGGTGATCACCTGTCCATCCAGAGGAAGAGTGAGTGAAAGGTCCTGGGTTGGGGGCATGCCTGGTGTACCTGAGAGACAGCAAGGGTGGTCATGAGGCTGCAGTGGAATGAATGGAGTCTAGTCGAAGGTAGGATCAGAGGAAATTGGGCCAGATGTTAGGAGGGGTTAAAGACACTTGATTTTACTTTGGGGGAGATGGGTAAACCACTGAAAGGTGTTGATCAGAAGAATAACATGATCTGAATGTTCTGGCAGGATTCCCCCAGGCCACTGTCTTGTGCACAGATTTCAGGGAGCAAGGGCAGAAGCAGAGAGACCAGTGAAAAACTATTGAAATTATCCAGAGGAAGGATACAGTGACTTGGACCAGGCTGGGAGCTGCGGTGGTGAGAAGAGGTTGAACTTGGGATATAATTTGAAGGTACAAGTCAAGATTTACAGAGAAATTGAATGTGGGGTAAGAGAAAAGAAAGTATGTAGAAAGACTCCAAGGATTTTAGCCTCAACAACCAGAAGGGTCCATTGACTTTTACTGAAACGAGGGTGAGTAGGGATAAACAGGATTGTCTTGAGAAGTCAAGCGTAATTTTTCTGTTGCTGAGGGCATTCAGTGAGGGAGTTAAGACTGAATGAAGAAAGGTGGAGAAAGAATACAGCCAACTGGAATGAAAATGGCGTTTTAGGGCTCCTGGGTGGCTCAGTGGGTTAAAGCCTCTGCCTTCAGCTCAGGTCATGATACCAGGGTCCTGGGATTGAGCCCCACATCAGCAGGGAGCCTGCTTCCTTCTCTCTCTCTGCCTGCCTCTCTGCCTACTTGGGATCTTTGCCTGTCAAATAAATAAATAAAATCTTTTAAAAAGAAAGAAAGAAAGAAAATGGCGTCTTAGGAGTAGGTGAGGCTGTGGGTGTCTGAGTTGAGGTGAATGAGCTGGAGACTTGGGAAGAGAGGTCGGGAATTCGAGAGAGCACAACATGAAAGCTCTCTACCATAAGACTCCATCTCAGGGGCCACAGGAAGGGGTCACAGGTAAAAATCAGCAGTAGACAATACTGTTTTGGTGGCAGTCGTTGGAGGAGTGAGTGAAGAACAGGCAAGATTTTCAGCAAGACAATCCCAGTGAAAGAAGAAGAATATTAAATCTTCATGTAAGGATGGAGGGGAATTGACTTCATATCTGGAGAGAAAGGGCCAGCTTCACACCATATCCTCCATGTGGCAGGAAGAGCCGTGTATTTCTTCGGTTGTCCTCCTTTTCCCTCACTTTTGTGTCTGATCTATTTTTAGAGTTCTGCAGGTTCTACTTCTGACATATTTCTTGAATCAGTCCACTTCTATTGGTTTCTACTGCTACCACTCAATTCTACATTATTAAAATCTAAAATCTCTTCTCCTTACTATTGCAATGGTCTCACAGGTGTCTCTCCACATGTTTTCTTGTCTCCCTCTAATCTATTTCCCACATGGGCACAAGGGAGAACTTATTAAAATGTCAACCAGGTCACAATAGACTCCTTAGAATTCTTCAGTGGCTCAACAATGCACTGGGAATATATCATAATAAAATTAGCACATGTGTGACACATCCTGGGTATCAGGCACTTTACTAAGAGCATTACATAGATCGATTTGCTTACTGTTCAGCCCCATAAGGGGCTTTTGTTTTACCTTACATTTATCGAATGATAAACTGAGGCACTGAGAGGTTATTTGTTTAAGAAGCCTGTCTTATCCTGGCTTTCCCTGAAGCAGAGCCTTCAGGAAAACCATATGCCTCCCTACAGAATTAGTCAGTACAATCTCAGGACAGCATGAGGGAGTCAGTTAAGGAGGGACAGCCAATACAAAGTGACATATTCTCCCAGTGCCAGCCGCTGCATGGTATCAAGGGCAACTGATCGCTTGATCTCGCCTGACCATCTCTGAGAAGCTGTATGTATAAATGTATCTCGGGACACTCTGTCTGGATAGAATGAGGGAAGAGCTTTTTCAAGGACAGCTCTATCTCTTTGGTCAGAGGTTTACCCTACAGGGCATTAGCTACCTTGTGTCTTTGCACACAAACAAGTCTTTTTTTTTTTTTTTTTTTAAATTTATTTATTTATTTGAGAGAGAGAGAGTATGTGCAAGCATTGGGGGCAGGGGCAGAGGGAAAGGGTAAGAAGGGTTCAAGCAGACTCCCTGCTGAGTGCAGAGCCCAGTGTGGGGCTTGATCTCATGATCCTGATATCAGTACCTGAGCCGAAACCAAAAGGCAGACACTTAACTGATTGAGCCATCCAAGTACCCCAACACACAAGGAAGTCTTTTTTTTTTTTTTTCCCTACTGGAATCGGATTTCAAAGGAAGGATAAAAGCTATCTTTGTTTGCTTGCTTGTTTATTAGACAGGGAGGAGGGGAGAGCAGAGGAAGAGAGAGAGTCTTAAACAGGCTCCACGCCTGGTGCAGAGCCTCACCCCGACCTGGGGCTTGATCTCACAACACTGAGATCAAGACCTGAGCTGAAATCCAGAGTCCGATGCTTAACAGACTGAGCCACCCAGGCGCCCCAACGCACAAGCAAGTCTTAGGACCCATGAGAACACCCCCAGCCACAAGACAGCGGGTACACAGTGTGAACACAAGGCAAGATACTGCTGGGTTGGTCCACATGAAGTCTATCAGAACCTAGAAGAGCTGCCTGTCACATTGGTGGCTAGAGCAGAAGAAGTTGGGGGGTACCGGAATATGTTCCCCCAACATACACTTCTTTGGCACATGGATTATTTTGAGCTAAAGGCATTGAGAAGTGGCAGAAGCAGGAAAAGTTTCATACTTCCCCTAACTGCCTAACTGATAAAGGAAATTTACATGTATAAAGGAAATGTATTGTTTTTAAAGATTTATTTATTTATTTGAGAAGAGAGAGAGAAAATAGGGAGGAGCCGAGGGAAAGGGAGAGAGAAATTTAGCAGACTCCTTGCTGAGCGTGGAGCCTGATGTGGGACTCAATTTCACAACCCTGAGTACCCAACCCTCGGATCATGACCTGAGCTGAAAGCACTTAGCTGACCACACCACCCAGGGGCCCCTGTAAAGGAAATTTCTATTTGTAAAAGTGTCACCTTCTAGGAACAGAGATATTTACAGAGAAAATTCTTACCCACGTAATAAGACAACCCTCATTTAGGAGACATTCGTTCCCCCTCACCTTCCTGTAACTTGTCCTTCCTGGCCAGCAGGCCAAAACCCCTTTTCCTTGGCTTAGCCTAGGATGGTATATAAGTTTCAATTATAGGCTGTCTCCTTGAGTTTTCATTTCTTAATGAACAATTGCACATACTTACATATTTAAATTATTTTTCCTCTTGCAAATCCATTTCTTATTAGTTTGATTTGGGTATCCAGTCAGTGAACCGAGAAGGAGACAAGGGAAAACAATTTTCCTCTTCTACGATTTTGGCAACCGTGGAGGGGATGCCTGGGAAACCCTAGTGCTCCAGAGGCTGCAGACGGGATCTAGCACCTCTGACAGAGTTAGCAAAAGGTAAAAATCAGAGTTCGTTCTTTGGATTATGACTCTTGTCAGTTTAATTTTGAGTGCCCATCACTTATTAACACTTAGCCTCCTCTGTCTTGTGTATCTTTTGTCGGAAGAGGAAAATTATAAGAGGGTCTTCTTCCATTTTGTTCTGTGTCTTGAGAGCTTGAGGTACTCGACTTGGTCTCTGACAGCTTGGGGACTGGGGGTGTTGCGCTGGTTGTCAGATCTGCAGCTGGTAACTAGGAAACCCAGTATAAAAAGTGAACAGGTAACATTGCCTGTCCAACCTTTCCAGCTTTCCAGGGAGTTTGTCTTTTTTTTTTTTTTTAAGATTTTATTTATTTATTTGACAGAGAGATAGGGAGCACAGGTAGTCAGAGAGGCAGGCAGAGAGAGAGGGGGAAGCAGGCTCCCCACTGAGCAGAGAGCGTGATGTGGGGCTCAATCCCAGGACCCTGAGATCATGACCTGCGCCGAAGGCAGAGGCTTAACCCACTGAGCCACCCAGGTGCCCCACAGGGGAATTGGTCTTAACGAGAGGTCCCAGTCCATGTGAGGACTTTGTCATTTTTTCCTTTCATTTGCTTGTTTGTCCAGGAAAAGAAATCCCACCCCAGTATAACCTATTCCATGTGACAGACTAGCAGGCCTGTGATTAAAAGCATTTCAACTTTATTGAGGCACCAGGGTGGCTCAGTCGGTTCATTATCTGACGCTTGATTTCGGTCATGTCGTGATCTCAGGGTTGTGAGGTTGACACCCTCAGCGGTTTCTGCGCTGAACGTGGAACCTGCTGAGGATTTTCCCTCTCCTTCTCCTTCGGCCTTTTCCCCGCCTGCTTGCACGTGCTCTCTCTCTCATAAAAAATGTTTAAAAATAAATAAATAAAGGTATCGCACCTTTGTGGAAGACCAGAGTTTCCTTACTATTTGTGATAATGAAGGTCTTTGATCCAAAAGCTATCTTTGGGGGTCTCCTGGCTGGCTCAGTCATTTAAGCGTTAGACTCTTGATTTTGGCTGAAGTCATGATCTCAGGGTTGTGAGATCGGGCCTCCCCCAGGGCTCCTTTCTGGGCATGAAGCCTGCTTAAGATTCTCTCTCTCCCTCTGCCCCTCCCCTGCTAAAAAAAAATTTTTTTTAAAGCCAAAAAACAAAAAATAAACAAAAAGACAAACAAAAAAAACACAAAAGCTATGTTTGGGAATAACTCTGGGTCCTGGGGGGGCGGGGGGCTGCTCAGGGTGATGGGAAGTATGTTCCATCTTTTGCACTCTTTGGGGATGCCTTTTGTGTCCATGATTAAGGACATAAAAGACTTATTAGTTTAGGGTCACATTGCAATAGGTATACCTTTGGCAATTTGGACTTCGTATCTAAATGAATTTTTTTGGCATTTAATTTTCTAATTGAGCTCTAATTGACATATGACATATTAGTTTTAGATATACAACATAATGATTTGGTATATGTATATATTGTAAACTAATTACCACAATAAACTTACTTAACATCCATTGCCAAACATAGTTACAAATTGCTTTTTCTTATGAAAAGAATTTTCAAGACTTATTCTATTAGTATGTTTCAAATATACCATATAGTATTGTTAACTATAGTTGCCATGCTTTACACTACATCTCCAGGACTTATTTATCTTATAACTGGAAATTTATATCTTTTGACCACTTTCATTCATTTTGCCTACCCACCCCCACCCCGGCAACCACCCGTCTGCTGTCATTTTTTGTTGTTGTTTTAAATTCTACATTTAAGTAAGATCATGAATTGTCTTTTCTTTGTTCAATTTATTTCACTTAGCATAATGTCCTGATGTCCCATCCATGTTGTTGCAAATAGAATTTCCTTCTTTTTAATGGTGGAATAACATTCCATTGTATATACATATATATATACACATACACATATGTATATAATTACATGTTATCTTTGTCTATTCATTCATTGTTGGACACTTTAAGCTGTTTCCATGTCTTGGCTATCTTAAATAATGCTGCACTCTTCAAGACAGTGATTTTTGTTTCCTTCAGATAAATACCCAGGAATGGGATTGCTGGATCATATGGTAGTTTTATTTTCAAGTTTTTGAGGAATCCACATTTTTTTCTCCTACCCTCACCAACACTTATTTTTTTTGATAATAGCCATTCTAACAGATGTGAGGTGATAGCTCAATGAGGTTTGATTTGCATTTATGTGATAATTAGTGATGTGGAGAGCCTTTTCATGTACCTGTTGGCCATTTGTATATCTTCAGAAAATGTGTCAGCTCTTCTGCCCATTTTTAATTAGATTGTTTTTCTTGCTATTGAGTTGTATGAATTCCTTTATAATTTGGATATTAGCCCCTTAACGGATTTATCCTTTGCAGATATTTTCTCCCATTCAGTAGGTTGCCTTTTCATTTTATTCATGGTTTCCTTTGCTTTGCAGAAGCTTTTTAGCTTGGTAGAGTCCCATTTGTTTATTTTTCCTCTCGTTGTTTTTGCTTTTGGCATCAATCCAAATAATCATTGCCAAAGGCAAGGTCAAGGAATTTACCACCTCTGTTTTTTTCTAGGAGTTTTGTAGTTTTATGGCCTACATTCAAGTCTGTAATCCATTTTTAGCTGATTTTTTATGCATGGTGTAAGACAGTGGTCCAGTTTCATTCTTTTGCATGTAGCTGTCCAATTTTCCCCTTAGCATTCATTGAAGAGACTGTTTCCCCCCTCCATTGTATATTCTTGGCTTCTTTGTTGTAAATGAGTTGACCATATATTCATGAGTTCAGTTCTGGGCTCTCTATTCTGTTCCAGTGATCTATGTGTCTGTTTTTATACCAACACCATACTGTTTTGACTGATATAGCTTTCTAATATAGTTTGAAATCAGAAGTTATACATCTCTAACTTTGTTCTTCTTTCTCAGGATTGCATTGGTTATTCAGAGGTTTTTATGGTTCTGTTTATTCTATCCCTATAAAAAATGTCATTGGAATTTTGATAGAGATTACATTGAATCTGCATTTTTGTTTTGAGTGGTATGGACATTTTAACAATATTGATTCTTCTAATCCATGAGCACAGAATATCTTTTCAGTTATTTGTGTCTTCAATTTCAACAATGTCTTAATACTTTTCAGTTAACAAGTCTTTCACCTCTTTTTTTTTTTTTTAAGATTTTATTAATTTATTTGACAAAGAGAGAGATCACAAGTAGGCAGAGAGAGGCAGTTGGTGGGGAGAGGGGTGAAGAAGGCTCCCTGCTGAGCAGAGATCCTCATGTGAGGCTTGATCCCAGGACCTTGAGATCATGACCTGAACTTAAGGCAGACACTTAACGGACTAAGCCACCCAGGCGTCCAGTCTTTCATCTCTTTGGTTAAGGTATTCCTAAGATTTTATTCTTTGTTGTTGTTGTTGTTGTTGTTGTTTCATTCCTTTTGATACAGTTGTAATTGGGGTTGTTTTTTAAAATTTTTCTTTCTGATAGTTTATTATTAGTGTAAAGAAACCCAGTTGATTTTGGTTTGCTGATTTTGTATCCTGCAATGTTAGTGAATTTAAGTATTAGCTCTAACAGTTTTTTGCTGCAGTCTTTAGGATTTTCTATGTATAATACCACGTCATCCACAAAGAGAGGCATTGTTACTTCTTTTCCAATCTCTATGCTTTTTATTTCTTTTTCTTGCTTAATTGCATTTTGTGGACTTCCAGTACTATGTTGAAAGAAAGATCCTTGTTGAGTCCTACTTGCTGAGTAAGCAATTCTACTTCATCTTGTTCCTGATCCTAGAGGAAAACCTTTTAGTCTTTCATCATTTAGTACAGTGTTAGCTATGGGTTTGTCACATACGGCCTTTAGGATTTTTTTTTTTCTTAAGATTTTCTTTATTTGCTTGGGAGAGAGAGAGAGAGCACAAAGACCAGGAGGAGCAAAGGGGGAGGGAGAGAGAGAGAATCTGTCGGGAGACTCACACTCAGTGCAGAGCCTGATACAGACGCCATGCAGGGCTCAGTCTCATTACCTGAAGTCATGATCCTGAGATCATGACCTGAAATAATGACCTCAACCGAAACCAAGAGTCAAACACTCCACTGACTGGCCCCCCCAGGTTCCCCTGCCTTTAGGACTTTCTTAAAGAGAGTTCTCTCACCCTGAAACAAATACCCAATTTGTATCTTTGGAAAGAACAGATTAAAAGGAAAAAGTGTCCCTTAGTTGGCCTATAGAAAAATAAACAAACTCCCTTTACGAGATGAGAAGATGGAGATCAGACTTAAAACATAAGTTAAGAACTGCAAAATATACTTTTTGTGAGGCCTGTGTAAATACTGATAGTTGAGAAATAGCTTGAACAAAGGCCCCAAGAACACACAGCAAGGCCATTTTACTGTTCCTTTCTCTGCAATCCGATGACATCAGCTCCAGGCCTTCCCATTCAATGCCCTACATGAGTGTATTTTAGACTTCCACCACAAATAATTCATCGGACTGTCCTATACTTAAAATAAAATTTTAAAACTTAAATAGTAAATGCCCTAGATTTCAGCAAATATGCCATTAAAATCCTTCTGAGAGAAAACTTACATCCTTTCTCTGTCCCTTAGAGATGGAAATCTTATAATGTACTTAAAATGTAAATATACAAGAAGGTAACTTTTAGCTAAAGCAATCACCTACAACTGCCTAGACCTGAAAAATAAAATAAAACAAAGAAGAGGCCTTTTCTAAACAAGCTGCTACTTGATCTTTATAAAGGGTTCCTTTCCCATAATTTAGTATGCAACTTTTGTAAAATTATTTATTAAGGGCAAATGAAAATCTCAAAAGTCTTCTTCACAAATATTGGTAAAAAGTTTTAGCTATGACTGAGCAGGTGACTGAAACTTGACCCAACTACCAGAAACATAATTTGGAGCCAACTCTTATATAAACTAGTGAGTTTTATATTAGTTTTCTGACTCATGGATAAAATTTTTAAATGAATGCTCTAAGATTCTTATTTGTGCCTGTCTGAATGTTTATGTATGTCTACCTATGTATGTTTTGTGTATGTGGTTTTTTTTCTACCTCTGGATTGTATTAACTAGAACTCATAAAAGAGCTCTGTTTTAAGTTATTTAGAAAGAAATAAGCACTTATATAAATTAAGTATTCCTGAAACAGCCAGAAAAATGGGAACTAACCCAAATATTTGGTTATTTTTTCAAGCCCATATGATCTTGGGTAATCTTTGATAAAGTAGGCTACTTTAATATCATTGATAAAATAAAAATTGTTATGTCCTAAAAGTTGTCACTGTTTTTGTTTATTTTTTTATTAAATTGATTTATTTATTTTCAGAAAAACAGTAATCATTATTTTTTTCACCACACCCAGTGCTCCATGCAATCTGTACCCTCTATAATACCCACCACCTGGTACCCCAAAAGTTGTCACTGTTAAATACAATGCAGACATACAATTTTATTCTATCTCAAGATTAAATTATCTTTACTTGTTGTTTAAGATTATAAAATTATAAATCCATTCTAAGGCATTTCTTTACTTCTTTGAGTTTTAATATTTGCCTGACATCCATATGTTACAAAATTTCTTAACAAAAAATAACTTTAGATGATGGCTGACTTGTTTAACATCTCATGAAACTTTCATGAACAGTCCAAGCATAATTTTTAAGAACACGTGAATTAAACTGGAGTGGAATAAAATTTATAAATGAACCCTTCTGCTTAAAAATAGTTTTCCATATCTTGTTAGTAATTTAAACCTTTAATGTAATACTAAGTTAAATTAAATGATGTATATTCATTGACTATCTAGATCATTTTGAAATAAGATAAAATACTGAAACATTAATTCCTAAATATCAGTTTATCTATTTTTGGCGTCTTATTACAGACAGACTACAGATTTTTGGGTTTGTTAGTAAACATGTTTTTTTATCACTTCGAAAAATTGTACTATGAGGAAACATAGTACATAACATAGCTTCTAAAAAGTATACTATTTATGTATTCATAAGTTTGCTAATTTACTACAGAATGCTGATATATATGTAACACACAATTCATAATTGCTTCCTTGTTTTCACTGGGAATTAAAGTTACCAAGGATTAAGAATTCTAATCAATATATGTAAATAAACTGCTAGGAATAATAAGGATGGAGGAAAAAATTTCTGCATGCAAATTGTGCAAAGAAAATAAGGTGTTTTCGGTTAGGCAAGGGATGAAAGATGAAAGATGCCTTTTTGTAAAAAAAAGGAGAGTAATTTCATCCTAAAGTTTATTTAAAGTTTGCTTCAGATGAAGCAGAGGGAAATAAAGGACAAAAACGTATAGATAAAGGAAGTTATAAAAGGAAAGAGAAAAATCTTGTCTCATGTGTTTAAGCTATCTAAAATCAAATGTATTTATCATAAGGTTTTAAAATGAATTTTAATTCCCATAGTGTGCTGATACAAAATTTACAAAACTGGAGTTCACTTTACTGGTTTGTTCTTTTTTTTTTCTTTCAAGATTTTATTTAATTATTTGACAGAGAGAGAGATCACAAGTAGGCAGAGAGGCAGACAGAGGGAGAGGGAGAAGCAGGCTCACTGCTGAGCAGAGAGCCCAATGCGGGGCTCAATCCCAGGACCCTGAGAGCATGACCTGAGCCGAAGGCAGAGGTTTAACCCACTGAGCCACCTAGACAACCCTGGTTTGTTCTTAATAAAATACTGTAAAAGGTTTTTCTTTACCTGTTGAGTAATCTGCCTAAAGAACAGATTCTGTGTCTTATTATAATAATTTCCTGTGCTTTATGTTGTCTTTGTCATGTCTTTGATTACTTGGGAAAACTGAGACTTCATATTGAAAGCACTAAGACTTTTTTACAGGATGTGACCTTCCATATTTGCTTTGAAATCTCTTATTGGTACTTTGGTTAAGTAGATAACTAAGCATTGTTTCATAGTGATTGTATTTAATCAGGTGTTCAAATCTTTTGACATTTTTGACAAAATTTCCCCAAATTCTAAATGGAGTGTGGTTTTTTTTTTGTTGTTGTTGTTTAACCTGAAGATAATTTTGAGACTCCCCAGAGGGCACTTGGAAAATCTTAAAGGACTTGTTCTCTCACTTGTAAAAGAAAGATGTTAAACCAATTAGGTCTTTTTGTTTTTGTTTTTGTTTTAAATTTTATTTATTTGAGAGAGAGTGCCCACAAGAGAGCACAAATGGTGAAGAGGGGGAAGCAGGCTACCCATCAACCAGGGAGTCCAGTGCAGGTCTCGATTTCAGGACCTTGGGATCATGACCTAAGCCAAAGGCAGCTGCTTAACTGACTGAGATTCACAGGGTCCCCTAAACCAATTAGGTTTATTTGGTATGTTAAATTACATAAGAAACATTGTCAAATAAGAAGTGATTCTTGAGGTGCCTGGATGACTCAGTTGGTTGGGTGTCTGCCTTTAGCTCAAGTCATGATCTCAGGGTTCTGTGATGGAGCCTATCAGCAGGCTCTCTGCTCAATGGGGAGTCTGCTTCTCCTTCTCCCTCTGCCCCTCCCCTCCCATCTACCCGCCCCCCCACCCCCACATTCGTGTTGCTGTGCACTCTCTCTCTCAAATAAATAAAATATTTTAAAAAAGGAAGTGATTTTTACCCTTCTTTAGTTATATTTGTGTGGATATATACTATTCATATAAATTGTTCCGAAATGGTGTGAAGTTTCTAGAAATTTTTCAGTATCTTTACTATCCATGATATGTCCTTGTGTAATGATATCAGTCATAATTCCAGTTATTATAGAATGTATGCCACAGAAATAACCAAATTTCCTTGTCAGTTGCACCATAATGAACTTTCATCAGATCTTTAACCATGGCCATTTTACATTCTTTTGTCATTCACATACAATTAATGTTGTACTCTTAGTTTTTCTGAAAGCATGTGCAATCAAATAAAAGTGAAAATGCTCCTCTTCAAGGAGATTCATGGGAAAAACTCTGGCAAGTAGTCTGAAGTACAAGATTCTGATAATTTTAATAACATACCACTGGACTGGGTAAGGATTCACAAAACTCCAATGGAGAAAGTGATGAATTCATAAAATTGCTAATCCCAAATCCAACAAAACAGGAATGACTTTCATGGAACTAAATGAACTGATAAGCATGATTATAATTTTTATGGCCTTTTTGTTTGAAATATCTCCGGTTCTTTAATGTTTCCTTTTCCAGATTTAAAGAATCCCTCTTAAGCTATCGGTAACTTACAGCAACATGTTAAAGTATACCTTTGTGAAATATTTGCTTTTTTCTTCCTACTGGATTCTTCCAGAATTTGGAAACTCTCTTTGAATAGCCTTATTTTCATGGTAACTTAATTATTGGCATAAGTTTAATAAGAATCTGTTCTCCTTGTAAACATGACACAATTTGAAACTTGGGTTACTATTACAAGGCTTTGACTGGAATGTCATAGTTGAGAATGGTGCACATAAAATCAGATATGACCAGTTTTAAGGAACTAAGTTTGACTATAGGGAGTCAATGCTTATGAGGTCCTCTTGGAATATCCATCTGGCTTTTGGGTTTCTGGCCTTGTAATTAAGGAAGAAGATAGCTTTGAACAGGCCCAGGAAACTTCATATATATTGGAAATCTCAAGAAAGAAGGAACTCGCCCAAACCTATAAGGATTGCAGATGAAGACTGATGACAAGATTTTGACTTGGCTTCTTACCCTCAAGAGGCTTTTAAAAGTCTAATCTACATTCACTTATTTAAAGTTCCAGCAAAGCAGACTTAAAAAAGCGTAAATGATCAATTACTATTTTTGCTGTGCTTATGCAAATAATTAGGCCAAGTTTAATGAGACTAGATTTATTTTGCAAATTAATCCTACTTTGATTATCTTTGATAGAAATTAGAGCGATTGTAGAGAGAAATTCTATGTTCCAATAAAAAAATATAGCACATCCTTGTGGGTTGTTGAATTCTATGTTTGCTCCCATTGAGCTTTTTCACCTCCTTGTAAATTGGCTCCTGCTGTTTTGTACATTTTGTCAGTAATTAACATTTCCAATTTTTCTCTCACCCTTCTGAATTGGCGCCACTGAGAACTAAAATCCGACTTCCCGGATCCTTATGAAGAACATCTAAAAGGGCTCCACAAGTAAATGAAAGATGTTTCCATGCTCTTCCCTGAAATATAACCGTGTCTTTGACACTAATGTACGTGCCACTGCTAAAGACATTCACACTACAAACCACAAACCAGAAAAACTGGAAGCTGGAACATCACAGCCATCCTTACCCTACCATCTAAAGATATTCCGAGCTCAACCTCTAGAAATCTTTTTGACTGACTTCACCTGGTCCAAAATTGGGTTTATAATGTTCTTCATTTATTTACCTTTGTTTTCCTTTTTGTTTCCACAGAAATGTCCCTTCCCGGAAAAAAAAAAAAAAAAAAAAAAAAAAGTTTCAATGGGCAAAAGGAAAGATATCAGAATATCCCACCCCCAAATTATGCCTCTTTGTCACATGGATTATTTCGAGTTAAAGGCAATTGCTAGGAAAGCTATGTGAGGAAAGCTCTTTACCTCCTCCTAAGTACCTAAAAATAGAGTACAAATTTTCCCTTTTGTAAAGGAAATTTACATTTAAAAAGGAAATTTCCATTTGTAAAGCTGTCTCTTACCAGGGACAGAGCTATACCCAGAGACAGCTCTCTTGAGAGACATTAACAAGACAACCCTTACTTACTGTATATTTTCTTCCTTCTCTTTTCTATAACTTGCCTCCCCTACCCAGAAGTTCAAACCTCTTTTCATTTGTTTAGACTAAGATAGTATATAAAGCCTCAATCATCTAGCTACCTCCTCGAGTTTTCATTTTGTTGTGAGTCTCCACGCATGTGTACGCAACCAGATCTTTCTTCCTCTGTGTCTTGCTAATCTGTTTCTTACCAGTTTAAGTGAAGGGCTTGGTCAGTGAACCTACAAAGGTAGAGGGGAAATCGGTTTTCCTTCTCTTCACAGACAAAGACCCTGGAGATGAGTGAAGCTAGGGAATCTGAAGGAGCACACAAGTGGTGGCTGATGTGTACAAACTGTAATGAAGTGAGACTTTAGCTCTGACAACCTGGCCTCAAAGTCCACACATTTCATTGAATTGGAGGTGATTTTATCAACTTCTTTGATAACATTTTTCTTCCTTTCTTTCTTTCTTTTTTTTTTTTTGGTCAATCTCTCCAGTAGAATGTAAGCCTCTTGAGAAAATGGCATTTGTCCATCTTATTTGTCATTATATCTTCAACATGGAACCCAGTGCCTGACTCAAGAAGTTGCTCAGTACTGGGGCTCCTGGGTGGCTCAGTTGCTTAAGCAACTACCTTAGGCTCAGGTCATGATCCTGGAGTCCTGGGATGGTATCCCACTTCCTGCTCGGCAGGGAGTCTGTTTCTTCTGACCTGCCCCCTCTCATGCTCTTTCTCTCATTCTCTCTCCCTCTCTCACTCAAATAAATAAATCTCTTAAAAAAAAAAAAAGATGTGTATTGCTCAATACACATTTGTAGAATGAATGAATAAAGTGTTCCTAGATGGGAAGTGGATTTTAAGGAGGTATTGTTCCTGTCACTGTTCAAAAAAAACACTATTGAGTTACTACATGAGATGGGCTGATGAGTGAAGACAATAGATTGAGAGAAAATGAGACAGACGGTCTAGCTTGCTCACATGTCCAGTCAGCCTTAGCAGTCCTAGAACTCTGAGGATATCCTTAAGGAAACAGGAAGGAAGCAAAATCAGAAATTCCTTAGGAAGTTCGAAAGAGGAGATGTAGAGAATTGTATGACATATAGGAAGTTATTTAAAGCAGGTTTTTGAAACTGTAAATCTATAAGTGGGTTATAAAAATCCAGGAACTTCATATAATTTTACACAAAAACATGTCTCTTTATATTCATGTGCAAATTTCTAGGGCAATAGTTTCTCTCATATTTGGAAATAAATCTATAACTTCCACACGATTAGGAAATACTAAGTGATTACAACAACTAGACTCACTTTCGAATGAAGAAGCCAAGGCCCAAAGATGTTATGGGACCTGCTAAAATTCAAACAATAAATTGGATGACAAGAAGGACCAGGACCTAGGTCTCTTGATTCCTAATTCAGCGTTCTTTACTGTGCCTCTATACCTCGCTGAAACTAAGTCACAGAATACTGTGTGAAGAAAAAAGAAGACTTTAATTTCTTAGAAAAAAAGAGGAGAAAATCTAGACAAATTCATTAGAAAGTTTAAAGCAGTAGAATCCTAAAGCTAGAAGAACCTGATGTTTTCCTGAATAAAAGTAAAAAATGCCTCTAAACCTTCTGAAATGTTTATTTTTCAAGGTGGTTATGGAATATGGGAGAGAAGACCTAAATAATTATTCAGCCATTCAGCTGAGAACCGGTAAGAGCTAGATTATCTTTATTTGATATATACATATGAATATATATCAAAATCATCCACAAAAAAAGAATTTTAAAAAAGGATAATGAAGGCATCAAACCTATCAAAGTCTAGAGCTCATCTAGAATACAAAGTAAAAAAAAAAAAAACCCAAAAATCAAAAATTAAAAAAAAAAACCATGGTGTTTCCTCATAAATATTAAGAGAACAACACATTGTGAACTTTTGATTTTCTTTCACAATGTGGTCTCAAGGGTAAATTAAGTAAGTGAAATCCTCAATGTCCTATCCTTACGTGAGGTGGTTCATCAACTTTTGTTCAGAGAAGAGCAGACTATCTGGGAGACCTAAGTTCAAATCTTGCAGTAGCCACGAAATCATGGACATGAACGAGTCAGCTTCTCTGTTTCTCAATTTTTCAATCATCAGCGTGGGGGGAAAAGTTGATCTTAGTCTTTTTCTAACCTTTTTAAACTGTTTTTTATTTTTAAAATTTTAATTTTTATTACAACCCACAGTAAGACACGTATTTTATATTATCTGCATGAATAAACATTATGCTATGACAAATAAAAGTTCCATGTAACAATATCGATCCTTAGTATATTCAGGGCACTCTGGTATTTTCTATTCTATCAGGTTATGTCCTGTTTCTTCCTCTTTTTTAAATGCATGTTATGACCCATTAAACTGATTTCATGACCTACCTATGGGTCATAACCTAAGTTTGGAAGACATTATGAAAAACATTAAGGTCACTTGTAGCTTTTATATTCTACTGATAAACTCACTACAAGGACCACAAGTCAATAGTAAAATCAATTTACTTGAATTTCTGCGCCCCCCCTCCCCATTTTGGTGGTAATAATGGACAGTGATAAAGAATTTCAGGTGGCAGAAGGGAAAGCAGGAGCTTTAAGCATCCATGAAAGGTAATTCAGCCAGTAAGTAATTTAACATTAGCCATAAAGGGAAAAAGACAAGGCATTCACAACTAAATCAGGAAGTTTTTACTGACATTTTAAAAAAGACTATCTGTGAACCCGTTTAAGTTTTAAGAGCTTAAGAGAATGTTAAAGGCAGGGAGGAGACTGTGGGGAGAGGAAGAAGAGCAGAGAAGGAGAAAAAGAGGAAAACGTTCAAGGGTTGGTGGGTGGTGCTGGTCCCTCTGACCTTCCCTGGTGGTAGGCTTAGCTCCCGTGAGAAACCTCCTCTCTACCTGTGAAAACTGACCCCATGATCCCTGCTGGCATGCCCCACTGGGAGAGCACTCCTTCAGATCCCAGATCTGATCGTTAACATGTCTGCTTAAAATTCCTCAGGAATTCTCGGCAACTCCAGGACAATGTGCAAACCCTTCAGCATGGCACACAAACCATTTCTAATCGGATTGCATGTTCTCCCATATCCCCCGAACCCCCCACACCCCGGGAGCGCAGACGCCATCACCAGATATGTCAAATTTGGGGACGTCCCCTAAACATCCCTTGTCATGCCTCTGTAACCTTTTTTCAGTTCTTTCCTCTGTCTAAAATACCCTCCTCCCTACTTAACTTTTCTCTTCCTTCAAGTCTTAGCACACGTGTCCTTTCTCTGTCATTCCCCACCTCCTCTAAAACTGTGCTTGCCCCCGTCACTTATGCTAACACCATACCTTGCAACACATCTGTTCTTCTTTCCCAGGAGCCCATGAGTTCCTTGAGAGCAGGCATCATGTCCATCCTCTTCATAGGTGAACAGTGCCCAGCACATAGTTAAAGTTCCATAAATATCTGTTCACAGAATGAATCCTGAAGGACTTTCTTATATTCCACTTGTCACCACTGCTGAAAAGAGCTGAAAGTTCTGAAATTCAGTTAGGATGATTTCCAGTCAAGTGTAATCAGATTAAGTAGGTAATCCTTTAGTCTTCCAGAAAAACTTGAGCTAGATGTTCGCATAACAAGTAAATTGTGAGTTCTGATTAAAATGATGAAGCAGACTGGGAACATCAGGGCCTGGCAACCAATTAAGAGAATGTTGTCTTCCTAAAAGGACCCCTCCAAAAAAGTTTGGAATTAAGAGTGAAAAGAACTCAGAAAAACCACAATGGAGAATCAACTAGATTTTAGAAAATTTAGCATTTCGACTGTATCCCCTTTATTCACGGAAAACAGAGAGAGAAGTAAAGCTAATGGTAAAAATCATATGTGTGCAAGAAAGCGAAGCACTCACAGCTTATAGCTCTATTCCTACTTTGATTATTTAAAAGAGTAGAGTTTCACTAAAAAAATAAATCCATGGTGTGAATAGAAAGTAACAAGGGATCAGGATAATTCATTTTAAAAATATGACAAATAAAATGAGAGAATCCATTAAATCCAACAAGGGAAAATGATCAGAGGAACAAAGGTAATAAACGTTAGACCCAAGGGAAAATAGAATGAATTATCTGATCTTGGAAAATCAACAGAAGTAAGAGAAAGGAGAGCCAAGAACAAGAAGGGGATGAAACAGATCTTGATTCTAGAGTGACCAAGAAGATGCTTTTGGAATTGAAGTCATTTTAGATTTCGTGTCTTAACAGAAAACACAAGAGGACAACTAGGAACTTGCTTCTAGGGACACCTGGGTGGCTCAGTTAAGCATCTGCCTTTGGCTCAAGTCATGATTCCGGGGTCCTGGGTCCCAGCCCCACATCAGGCCCCTGCTCAGCGGGGAGCCTGCTTCTGCCCTCTCCCTCTGTGTGCTCTCTTTCTCTCACAAATAAATAAATAAATCTAAAAAAAATTTTTAAAAATTTTTGCTTCCATTAAATTGCTGATAAGAAACAGGTGAGAGAACACGAAGAATTAAGGACATGGTTAAAATCGCCTGTCTCTACGACATGCACAGTATCTTTATCACATAACGATTTCATTTCCTAAAGAACAAAGGAACTGAATAAAGCAAGTACATTTATTGGTTATCGGAAAGAATAAAGAAATCTGATTTCAAAAGTATTTCCCACTGAATCAAATTCTAGTTCTCAGTGAACTCTGGGGGGAAATGTCTATAAGCACAGACATATATGAATATATAGGAATAGAACCAGTAAAATTGCAGGAATTTTTGAGGATAATTCAAGATACCAATGTAATCATATTTTCATCATAGTTGGAATTTTATCCTAAAATTAATGATGGTTGTTTGTTAGTGGGAGAACTGATTTTATTTTTTAAACTTTTTTCTTTTCTTTAGTTATATGATCAAAGGTTTGACAATGAACATACATTTATGTTTATATGTTATATTGTTGTTATGTTTATAATTTATATTGTTAATAATGTTAATTATAATATATTATGTTAATAGTATGTTAATAATTTATGTTAATATTACTATTATCATGAAGAAAAATTCCCTTTCAACCCCTTCCCCCACCTCAAAAATTCTGAATAGGATACTATTTAAAAATGTGATTTACTTGATCTCTTATGGTAGAAAAATGAAAAATTCAACCTTGTCAATTCCAATCACTCCTAAGATGATTGTAGAAAATTAGACTCTTAAAAAGAGCATCACATCCCGTCTCTTAAAACTGGAACCTGGAAGACAGCAGCCACAGCTACTTCTGTAACTCCTTCCCTCTGGGCAGAGGCGAGCCTTTATTGGGTTACCTGACAAGAAGTAAACAAATAAGGTTGAGAGATTTGCTTGATGGAAGGGTCAGAAACTAACTCAGCTAGCTCAGATTTTTAAAAGGCAGTTCTATCTTTAAGGACAGAGAGCCCTTCGAAAACATTGTTGAATCCAGCTTTCTGGGAGCAAAGGCCAGGAAGGGGGGTGGAGCTGAGAGGAGCTGTCAGGCCAGGGGTAGAGCTCCTTGTGTGCTGGAGCCACACGCCTCTGTTCTTTGGTGTTTTCAGAATATCTGCTCCATTCTTATCTCTACAGACCAGATCCTTTCACGTCTTCAAAATATCTGTTCTCTGATTTTGGCCTGTGCATGGCTTTTCCCAGGCCATAAAGCTGCCTCCAGGCACAATGCTACGGAGCAATCAGCTTCTGGCAGCTAACACAAACTCCCAGAGAGCCGATTTCACGTCGGTTTTAAGAGAAGCTGCAGATGGGCCCAGCACGGCTGAGGTGGACAGGTCTGTTGCGGTCAGCCAGGGTAGAGGAGCCAGAAGCCCTCATCATCGCCTCTTCCACAGGGCCTTTTCTGGGGTCCTTTGCAGAGAAGGGACCTGGTGCTAATAACTATCCAAAGTACATTCATTACCTTTTTCTTTTTTTTCTTTTTTTTCAAGATTTTATTTACTTATTTGACAGAAAGAAATCACAAGTAGATGGAGAGGCAGGCAGAGAGAGAGAGGGAAGCAGGCTCCCTGCTGAGCAGAGAGCCGGATGAGGGACTCAATCCCAGGACCCTGAGATCATGACCTGAGCCAAAGGCAGCGGCTTAACCCACTGAGCCACCCAGGCGCCCCTTATTACCTTTTTCTAAGCAACTTTGGATGAATCATTGTATTTGGTAATGAGATGAAATGTTACTGTGTAGTTCAACCTTGCCTCTTCTGCGCCGCTCACCAGGTATCCGTTGTTCCTTTTTTTGGCTGCCAAGGGCCCCAATCCCAGGCCTTCCTTTCCAAGGAATAACCCAGCTCCAAAAGCATCTACACCCTTTCTCCCCCTCCAATCCCGTTCCTATAGCAGCTGGCTTTTTCCTGGGTAAAATAGATCCACTAACCCATACTAAAGTACTTACTACTGGCAAAGTGATTTCATGGCAAGACATTTGGCCTCTCAAGGACTTAGTTTACTTATCTCTAAAGTGACAAAACCTGGATTGATTGACCCTCAGGATGTTTTCTAGTACAATGTTCTAAGTTGCGAAGACAAAAGTTGGGGATCACCTGCCCAAGGCTACTTTTAAAGACCATTTAACAGACGAATGGATAAAGAAGATGTGGTCCATATATACAATGAAATATTACTCAGCCATCAGAAACAATGAATGCCCAACTTTTGCATCAACATGGATGGGACTGGAGAAGATCATGCTGAGTGAAATCAGTCAAGCAGAGAAAGTCATTTATCATATGGTTTCACTTTCTTGTGGAGCATAAGGAATAACATGGAGGACATTAGAAGCAGGAGGGAAAAATGAAGGGGAGGAAATCAGAGGGGGAGAGGAACCATGAGAGGCTATGGACTACAGGAAAGAAACTGAGGGTTTTACAAGGGGAGGGGAATGGGGGGGATGGGTGAGCCTGGTGGTGGGTACTAAGCAGGACACGGATTGCATGGAGCACTGGGTGTTATATGCAAACAATGAATCACAGAACAATACATCAAAAACTAATGATTTAAAAAAAAAACTAATGATGTACTATATGGTGACTAACATAATACAATAATAAATAAATAAATAAAATAGTTTAAAGGGGAAAAAAGGCCATTCTAAATCATAAGACTAGCTAACATACACTTCATGCTTATTATATATCAGACACTCCTTTAAGAGTTTTACATATAATACTTCCTTCGATCCTTAGAACAACACAGATAAGAGTGTGTGTTAATTAGGATTGTATTCACTGTGGTAACAAATACATGCTGGCAACATGTACCATAAATAAAATCAAAGTTTATTTCTTATTGACATCACAGGCCAGGATGGGTGTTCCTGCTCCTTGGAGGCTTTCTTCCATTTGGTGATTCAGAAAGCCAGGCCTGTGTGTGTGTGTGTGTGTGTGTGTGTGTATGTGTGTAGTTCAGCCACCTCCTAGATGTCTCCGTCTTCTGCTTCTAGCTACAGAAGGAAAAAGAGGGTACAGAGAAGTGTCATGAACTTGCCAGGAACTGAAGGGTCCCATGTCATATGAACATCACAAACTGGCAACCTGGGCCAAATCAGGCTCAAAGACAAGATGGGTTTTGTTTGGTTCATTACGTGAATCAGTGATCCACACTAAAAAAAAAAAAGGAGAGCTCACAGTTTTTAAAAATCTAGTCATTCTTGAAACACGAGAAGACCTGGCAACTCTGCCTGGCCAGCATTTCACAGCCCCCCCCCCCCCCCCCCCCGCCCACACAGCCCACCCAGCAGCAGGAAAGCCCTTTGGCCATTGCACAGATCCCCCAGCTCCCCTAGCCCTGCTTCAGTCTGTTTACACAATTTCAATTCATTGGCAGCACAGGAATTGGCAACCTGGCTCGATGGACCTGTCTGGGTGTCACAGCTAGGGAAGCGAGACATGGAGAAGCCAAGTGACTCACCTGTCCACACCAAGTTTTCTGACATAACAGGGCTAATAGAACTGATCTGAGGGTGCTCAGTCCATCCATATCTTCCTTTCTCCCCCTCATACTTTCTCCCAAAGAGATTTGGAAAGGAAGTGCACAATCTGAGAAAATTCGGTTTCAAGCAGGAAGAGAGACAAGGATGATGTCAACCAGTGGATAAGCTAGAGAAGCCCACTGACTGAAAGTCAAGAGATGTGGGTAAGAAATTATTAAAGGGAGGAAGTGGAAGGAAGAGAGAGATTCCATGCATAATAAGGGCACAGGAGAGAGGCTCCCATGGAAAACTAGAGTAAGGCGAGGAGACAGAGCAAGGAAGGCACCCAAGGGCTTTGCTTCTCTAGAGATGAGAGCCTGATGGGAAAGCAGCGGCGAACAGAACAAAGGAGGCCACCAAATAGAGACTAAAATCAAAACTGATCAGAAAATATACTTACACATCATAAGAGATTTCTTCTTCAGCTTTATTTCTTTTGAACAACAGCGACAGAAGCTGTGTGAAGGAAGGCCAAGATTTCTCAAGGTTGCCTGAGAACTTATTAACAGGAGATTGAAGCAATTATCTGAAGCAATTAGACTCGGCAAGAAGAAAGAAGGAAGGAAAGAAAGAAAGGAAGAAAAGAAAAGAAAGGGAGGGAGTGAGGAAGGGAGAGAGAAAAGAATCTTCCCCAAACCGAAATGCAACCTGGGGAGTTTTACCAAGAATTTGCTGTTTAAGCATTCAGCAAAAGTTTTTCTCCAAAGGAAAATGAACCAAGACTGAGGCATGGGACTTTCTCTTGGCGGGGGGGTGGGGGTGACACGACTGGTTCTGGGCAAGTCCAGAGAATTCACTCAGAATGCCTTCACTATAAAGATTAGTAGAGAGAAGTGGCAAAATGATCTTTGAGATCCTGACAGGTGCCAAAACCGTAAGGAAGGAGTAATGTAGTCAGTTGATAACATTAAAACAAAAATTTACGTGTTTAGCTCATGAAAGTCAGAAGGCCAGGATGCTGCCACTAATAGGCTGGTTCACTGTGAGCCAATCGCTTCAGTTCTCTAAGACTCAGTTTCCTCAGCATGAAGTGAGGTGTTTGGGGTGATTTTCAAGGTGTTATTCCCAGATCATCAGCAGCAGCTCAGGAGAACTTGTTAGAAATGCAAATACTCAGGTCTCATCCCAGACCTAAATGATGCCCTGTACTCTGTGTTGTACCCAGCCCTCTGACTGAGAACCTAGAAAGCGTGAGAACCCCAGAACAAAGGATGTTCTCCATCTATTGCTCTAAGTACGCGAATTCCAATGAGAGAGGAAAAAGAGCTACATTCTTACCTGTTGGCATTAAAGAGTTTTTAAAAGATAATCAGTGTGACAAGGCGTGATTATTTGTTTCAAATGATGAAAGTGTTCGTTTACCTTCTCCTTCTACTGCTCTCTGTCAAATAAATAAATAAAATCTTTAAAATAATAAAATAATAATAATAAAATAAATAAATATAATTCTAAGAAAGAACATTTAAAAAAAAGAAAGGAAGAAAGTGTTCGGTTAACCATTTGATTTTATAAAATGTAAGAACAGTGGTGAAATGGCTTCCACTATTCCAACAGTGAGTGAAACGAAGTGCACTGAAGCTAAGCTAAAAACCACAGATGACAGGGTGGGGACAAGCACTTAGGCCACCTAGGCATCGGCAGTGCTGAGAGTTCAAGGTGCTGAGAGTAAAAAGAAGAAGGATCCATCCCTTTCAGTGTCTAAGTTCTGTAGTTTAAAAAAATAAACTGATGCTCAGTAAATGAACTGCCTTATAATTAGCTACCTTATTTTAATAATACTTGTGTTTATAAAAAAAAATCTTCAAGGCTGATTGGAAGTTTTCGTGGAGTCATAGAACTCAAAGGTTGAGATCTAATACCAAAAGGCAAGAGAGAACACAAGCCAAGAAGCAAAATAAATGAGACAAATCAATTTTATAATCATCTTCTCTCTGTCCGTCTCCATTGAAGACGAATATGACTGCAGAACTGAGGGATTTTAGTTTACTTTCCATAGTACCCTCTTCTTGGTCTTCCCACTCTGCTTTAAGAGACCTGCTTTTTAATTTCTTTTCCATGTCAGTCATTTATACTTGTTAATTCATTGACTCTTAACACTTGAGTATGAATAAACTTTACGATGTGCTATGTCAACCATGCCTTTTCATGTTGTTTTTCATAATGAATTCTAGAATGAAATGTCCTATCTGTGAAAGGAGCTCCAGGTATCAACTAATAGGTAGACAAATTTTTTAATGGAGCAGAAAAGCCTCCAAGGTCAGTAAGAAGAATTCTGAAAGTCCACAGACTTAGTGATCTTCTTAGCAACCTTCTTAAGGCAATTGGGAGCAGTGGTAGTAGAAGAAGTAGAATAGCAGGGCAAGTAAAGTAGCAGGGTCGGTGGAGTAGCAGTGAAGTGGAATAGCAGGGGAGGTGGAGTAGCAGGGCTGGTGGAGTAGCAGGGGAGGTGGAGTAGCAGGGCTGGTGGAGTAGCTGGTGGGTGGAGCTGAGAGCAATCCTGAAACCCATGGTAAAATGAGTAGAGACTATACTTGCCTTTCTGCTAAAAGAATTTTCTCCCACAAGTAAAACAATCTGCAGGTTGGCTAGGCAAGACAGTCTTATTAGTTGTCACAAAATCTCTCCCAGGACTGAAGTCTTCCTACCTTCTAAGTCAGCTCTCTCCCATTCTTCCTACTTCTCTGCCCCATCTTTTTCATGCATGCATACAGATCAGCCCATCTCCCTTCCCCAAGCTGTAATGCATCTTCTGTCCCAGGAGCCAGGGCTGTTGGTTACATAGGTCGGCTGTTGGTTACATAGGTCGTACCCAGGAGCCAGGGCTGTTGGTTACATAGGTCGTACCCTCATAGGCTGTTGGTTACATAGGTCGTACCCTGTTGGTTACATAGGTCGTACATAGGTTGGTTACATAGGTCGTACCCAAAAGGCTCACCCAAGTGTCACCATGCAGAGGGGTGAATGGAGGCTGAAATTTAGCCTATACTTCCCTCATTAAACCCTGCGTTGGGGGAGTGCCTTTTTCTATCTCACGCAAAGGTACCGTAGAGCTAGCCATGATCATTCCAGTAACCCCTGCATTGTATTTTTGGGCACATTTGACACTAGAGTAGCTTTCTTAAAGAAACACCTCTTTACATGCTCTCTGGGCTAGCCCATGCTTCTCATTCCTTCCATAAAACATGGTGCACACGTTTTAGTGCCCAGAGCACACCACGTGCCCATAGCATAGCCATACCAGCCATTGGTAGACACTCTCTAGTGTGCTCTGGGCACATCTTCTCCCTCCAGTTAGGTTCTGTGTAAATCAAGCACTCCTATTTGTTCCCTGACTGGTTTCTACCCATTGTACTTGTTGTTTTAATGATCTAAATTAATTAAATATTGAACAAAATGACGCTGTGTAAAAAGAGAAAGAGTTGTGGTTTCTGTGAATACTAAGTTCGGGATATGCAAAGCCTAGAAAGGGGTTGAGTACTTGAAATAGCTGTTGATTTGGTTGTGGGGAGGCAAATATAAAAGGTTGAAAAAGAAAAATGCAAAGTCTAGGATTCGGCACTGAATTACTTTGTATGTGATCTGAAGTCCTTGATTCACTTTAAAGAAACTCAAGGAAGAAATCATAAACCAGGAATTATGGGTGTAGTTTACGAAAGAAAGATGTGCCATTGTAATCCACAGACCCATGTTTAAAAACAAAAAGGTAATGAAAGTTTTCAAAATCTAAAACTTCTGCCCTAAAGCAAAACACATGTACAGTATTTACATCTTTTAAGGTAAAATACAGGCTTCTGAAATGTGTGTGCTATTTTAAGCAGTTTTTGCAGTTAATCAATTGTCAACCAATACCCAATCCAGATCAGGTCATATAATAAGGCTTCTATAGAATTTTATTTGGCGTAGAGTGAGATTTGTGTATAGAAGCTTTTGCACTTTGTGATATATTTCTGTGCAATTTTAAGTCTCTTACAGTATATCTGCCTTTTCTAGCAAGATTTTTGTTTTTAAAGCTTTTTTATTTTTAAATTGCCAACGTATTTTTGACAACAAAGCCATAATGTATCACATGAGAAAAGAGTCAACCTCAATAAAGCCATACTGTCATGTCTATACCAACTCAAAATACAAAAAAATGTTCTTTGGAATCCAACTTGGCTTTATGAAACATACTTCACTACAGATTAGAACAGGACACACATTCTATCTGGCAACCACAAATCAATATTTGGCATCTCCACTGGAAATTTTGTAAAAGTTGCCTTTTAAGAAGTTCACACTGACTAAAAGACA
This sequence comes from Mustela nigripes, assembly GCF_022355385.1. Classification (NCBI taxonomy): domain Eukaryota; kingdom Metazoa; phylum Chordata; class Mammalia; order Carnivora; family Mustelidae; genus Mustela; species Mustela nigripes. The sequence goes on from NC_081562.1 coordinate 54,902,442, forward strand.
GCTGGGTATAACAAACTCAGAACTTTTCTTAGGAAGGATGATTTAATGTGAAGTTAATGATTCATTAGGGGAAGAAGAGAGAACTGGAGAAGAAGTTTTGTTTCATCATTTCCCAACCTTTTAGAATCAAAGATTGAAGCAGTTTTGGAAGTGGGGACAATCTCGGACAATCTCGGAGGTCTGCATGCCTTTCTCTCACAGCAGAAAGTTCTTCAGATCAAATGGTCCGCTACTCTGCTAGATGTCTGCTAAAATGAGATGTTGCCCACACTGGAAAGGAGTATGCTTCATTACTGAAAAACTTGTCAGAAAATTCTTTCTTTCTTTCTTTTTAAGATCTTATTTATTTATTTGAGAATGAGAGCATGAGTATTGGGGGAGAGGGGCAGAGGGAGGAGAAGCGGACCACCCCCCACCTGCGTTGAACGCCCTCTTGACGCAGGGCAGGATCTCAGGACCCAGGATCATGACCCAAGCTGAAAGCAGATGTTTAACCAACTGAGCCACTCAGGCACCCCTCAGAAAATTCTTTCTTACTGTGAGTTTGACTCTATCATTTTGTCCCCTCCACTTCTGGATTTCAGTTGTGAAACTTGCAATTTAAACATTTCTGTTCTTTCAAGGTTTGAGGAAACTGGGTATAGTTATCCTGGAGAAAACAAAGTGTGAGTGTATGTGTGTGTGTGTGTGTGTGTGTGTGTGTTTGTCCTGGGTGTGGGTAAGAGGAAGAAACTTCTCAGTATAAGGGAAAGCTACCTATTAGTTTAGCAATTAAATAATGTGGAGGAATGCCTTAAAAAGTAGAAGACAGAAGTTGTTCCAGAAGACAGCAGTGGTTAACTACTGGGGTGACTTCAGGACAGGATTCTTTATTGGGCGGAATGTCAGGATAAGAGGCTTCTAAAGTTCTGTTGAATATTCTAAAAGTTCTTAATATACCTGATAGTCTCCATGATTTTCAACCTCGTAATGTACTTAGTTTCTTCAAGAATCCTTTATACACTGTGGCTTCCAGATCTTTTCACTATTTCAGCTGGTCTGGTATGAAAGCATGATGATGTAATAAATATCCTTAAAATTCTGTATCTAAAATTTAAATTTATAATCAGTAAAAATTATGCTGAAATGGGGTCACCAGGAAATGGCTTCCATGTGGTAATTTCGATATTGCTAATAAAAGACAATAAAATGGGGTGCCTGGGTGGCACAGTCGGTTAAGGGTCCAACTCTTGATTTTGGCTCAGGTCATGATCTCAGTGTCATGAGATCGAGCCCTGTGTCAGTCTCTGTGCTCATTACGGAGTCTGCTTAGGCTTCTCTCCCCCTCCTCTCTTTGCCCCTCCCCACCCTCTAAAATAAATAAATAAATCTTTAAAGGAAAAAAAAAAAAAAGACAATATGAAATGCATTGTGGCTAATGAGCCTTGGAAAACACTAATGTCAAGAAAGTGGCCAGAACTGATTCTCAGAACTAGAATATCACCAATAAACCAGTAAATTGGTTAATTACTTTGTAGCTTATTTAAAGAGACACAGGTCAAGATTCCCTTGTTCATAATCCAGATAACTTGGAAAATGAATTTTTACATAACCCATTTGGTGGCAGAAACTGATGTGAAGCACTGGAGGCTATTTGATTATCTGTAATTACCCTAGTCTCTGAATACTCATATGTTTGGCAGCTGATTTATTTAAATATTTAATTCAGGGGTGCACTCTATTACTTTTCTAGATCCAAAGTATTTGAATTCAGAAACACATCTGGCCAACAAGAGCAGGTTTGCTTAACCTGGTGTGTGTTCCTGGAGACTGGCGCTGGGCACCTGTGTTTTTGCAAGAAAAAGGAGAAGTGATTCTCCTTGCAGCAGCATGAGCTCTAGACACTCTGAAGGATCTGGCTGTACAAATAAAACAACAGGACCAGAAGAAAACATACTTTCAGCGCTATGCTAGGCTCCCAAACAGTAATGGAAATCTACACATACAACCACCCCCATACATACACACTAAACACAAAATAAATAAAAACAGACCAAATACAAACCAAGGGGAATGAAAAAGGGGGAAAAAATGACTCAATCATTCCAAAGATTTTAAGATAACATATTGGTTACAGTGGGCTATTTTATGCTATGATGATCAATAAACTTCAGCATCTCACAGACGTAACACCATCCAAGCTTCCCTCTCACTCTCGCTACACACCACTGCAGGCAGTTGGGGGAATCTGCTCTGCACAGTCACTGAAGAACTTGACTGACAAAGGTCTTGCCCTCCAGCATGTCGTAAGCTGTTGCAACTGGATAAAAGAAGGTGTGGAGAACCCAAACCCACCCTTCCCAGCTTCGGACCAGAAATGGCATAGACCTCTTTCATTTCTTTCTTTTTTTTTTTTTTCCCAGAAGTTTTTTTTTTTTTTTTTTTTTAAAGATTTATTTATTTGACGGACAGAGATCACAAGCAGGCAGACAGAGAGAGGAGGACAGAGAGCCCGATGTGGGACTCGATCCCAGGACGCTGGGATCATGACCTGAGCTGAAGGCAGAGGCTTTAATCCATTGAGCCACCCAGGCGCCTCGCCACTTTCATTTCTATGGCTCCAGATTGTTCATGTTGCCTCCCCTAAACGCAAGTGTTTAGATAGGACAGCATATGGAATATTTACTGATGGTTACTGTGTCTGCTGTAAAAAGAGAAAAAAAAAGAAACAGAAAAAGTGGGACAGGTAGACATTTGTTTAGTATAAACAAATTCAGATAAATCTGTAATCCCAATATACAAATCAAGTATGCTTCTAAGTAAAAAAAAGTGGATAATGCCAGAAAGAATTTTTTTTAACCTAATTATTCAATGCTTAAGAGAATCACCAAAAATAGGAAAACAAGTAAAGTTTGAAAATAAAAAGACAAAGAAGGATGTAACAGGCAACCATGAACCAAAAGAAAGCTGATGTGGCTCTATTTTTATCAGAAGTAATAGGTGTTAAGACTAAAAATTATTAAGTATAAAGGGAGAGATTCATAATAGTTTTTTAAAAGCTCAATTCAAGAAGAAAATATAAAAATTCTAAACTTATGTGTAGCTAATAAAATAGCAAATTATATAAAGTAAAAACTGATAAGGTGGAGAAAAAATACAGCTCACAAAGGTTAAGATATCTACTATCTGGCCTTTTATAGAATAAGTTTGTAGATCTCTATACATGGACGCATAAGACAACTCAACAAATTTCAAAATATTGGTTTCAAATGACAGTAATCTTTGAAGCACGATGCAACTAAGTAAGCTGTCAATTAGAAATAAGTTAAAATTAGTAAAAATTTTGCATTCTTGAATATTTAAAAGGAAACCATACATTTATATATTTATCTATTTATTTTTTTAATTTAAAATATGGAATGCTTCATGAATTTGCATGTTACTCTTCACAAGGGCCATGCTAATCTTCCCTGTATCATTCCAATTTTAGTATATGTGCTGCCGAAGCAAGCACAGAAACCATACTTTTAAATAATGCATAGGTCAAAGGAGAAATAGTATCAGAGTTTTAGAATACTTTGTAGAAATAGTATCGGAATTTTAGAATACTTTGTAGTAAGTGATAATGAAAATATGATATATCAGAACTCGATAGATGGCCGAAGATGGACAATTTGAACATCACTAAGTTCACTGATTGCAATGCATAAAAACAGATCAAATATGTTCAAATCCATGAGTTTAGATACTTGGGGAAATAGCTAAGAGGTCACTTTGGGAAGATAACAGAGAATTAATTATTCATTGATAAACAAAAAGAAAAAAAATCACGCATTTATCATGTCCTTCCTGCATGGACCATACCGTCAATAGTCAATGAACTATAAACAATGGCGTAGGTGGACCAGTTGAAACTTTTGGGGAAACCTAAGAGGCCAATCCTGTTCAGATGCCCAAGTGAGGCCACTCAAAGGGAACTCTTCAGGAGGTCTATGGAAACTTGTGGTCTCTGTGCACTGCTCATGGAATTTCAGGACAGTGAGGACAAGCTTGGAACCAGCAGGGAATTACGCATCTATCCATCACCATATCTAACTGCAACAAACTTCTGAAAGCAGTGTTTACTACTTCACTTCTACCTCCCAGGTTTCATGTAGGCTCTTCTTTCAGCCAACGCTAACTCAGAGCCATGACAGAAAGGGAATTCTGGAAAACAGCGCAATTTAGAATAGCTATACATCTTCTTTTAACTGCTTCCAAATGAAGAAATTAGCAAAATCATGCTTCCACTTAAAGAAGATATAACTACCCCTCACACAGCTGACAAGGCGCTGATCTTTCCCAAAGAATACACAAAAATGAGATCCATCTTCGGATGATGTCCATTTGTTTTATAGCTGGATTGCACTCCTTCTTTGGTATCTTGTAACTTACATAGTAATGTACAAAGTCAGTATGTTGTGTTATATAGTAGAAGAATGGGAGAGAAGAAAAGAAAAAAGTGGTGTGTATGCATACCTACAGACAGGTATGACTATATTTATATACCCATAATATGAATATGAAAAAATGAAAATGAAAATGAAAAAATATACCCATAATACTGCAATCCTCATATCCGCAGTTGCTCACATGGTCATGGCTGCTATTTACAACCTCCTTTGTACCCAGTTAGTATTTTCTGCTCTCAGTGAGCGGTTGGCTTTCTTTGAGGGTGACCCAAACCTTTACTCCCGAAGGATGTGTATCATTTGCCGTCCTACTGTATTGGGCTGTTGTGGCTTTCTGTCGACTTTCTTCATAGCACACAGGAGTATAAGAGGTGTCCCTGGAGATGTCCCCTTCTGCCCCCATCATGTAGTAGCAACCCAATTTCCCCCTGAGGAGCAGGATCAACCAAGTAACTAATATAGTAAGCCACTTTCTTTTTTTTTCACTGGTTGGTTCAGTGGCATGAGAAAGCCTGAATGGCCACGTTACAGTCCCAGCTTCGAGTTTGCTGGAATCATTTTTGTATCCCTACTGAAAGCACCTTTCCTTTGGGACTAAGACCTCTAAATCAACAGTACACAAAGTTGAGGGAATGGGAAGCACAGTTTTTGTTTGTGGACCATTAGAGTTATTAATAAGAAGAACAGTCCCATTTCCATCCCTTAATTCTTGGAACTGTGATAAAAAGCACCATATGGTGGTTACTTACTCAGTGCGTATATTGCAACCTGTAAAACATTATTCTTGCCCTGAAAAGTGTTGTCATCCATCTGGCACCACAACTGAGTCTTCAAAAGGCCATTCCCCAAACCTATCAGGCCAACTGCTTCAAAATGATGGAGAACATGATAAGCCCAGTGAATTCTATGAGCTTGAGCCCATTGTTATCATTCATCTGGTATAAAATCACTTTTCTGTTCAGAAAGGAATGCCATGAGGATGAATGAGACATTTTGTGGTTCACAGAAGATGATTTTGCCAGAAGCATTGCAGGCAGGAAAGGCAAATCTATACCCACTTCAGACCCCGGGAAGGATTTTCCATAACCAATATCGTTAGGACCTCTCTTGATCTGGTGGTGGTGCAACAGGTGTCCACTTTTGGGGTTGCTAGTGTACCCTGAAAGCCCATCTGTAACCAGGCCTGAATTTTGTCTTCCTCAGAATAGTGGGACCCAGAGAAATTCCCAGGAGGCCAGAGGTGTGGATGGAGACAGAGGAGACAGTTAATAGGGATAAGAACCACGGGAATCTGAGCCAGTTACTCATGCAACTTACCTGTACCTTCAGGACCCGCTTGAGCCTGGTCTTACATACATTACTTTCACTCATGCCGCAGTGCTGCTGCATGTGCCCAGTGTAATGGTTTAGTGGGTCAAACAATGCCTCTTTCAAAATGAGCCGTCGGGGTTCCATGACGACTTGATAGTCCAAAGTCAATTATTCAGTCTCTCCCAGGGTCCAGTAGCAAACCAGAAGCTGGTTCTTCAAAGGACAACAGTCATCTTTAGAAGATGGCATAGTGTTGCTTCAAATAATACAGGTCTGTGCTGTAATTCACCAATGATCCTGCCAGGGCCCCATACAATACCTCCATCTGTCACAGACGTTTCAAATATCAGTGGTCTTCTGGATCGGAGGGCTCAAGTGCCAGAGGGTTTGGTGCACAGCTTGAACCTCTCACAGAGCCTTCTCTCACTGGGCACTATCGAAAACTGGAAACTCACTAAATGTCTTTTTGTCTTTGAAGTAGGAAGGGCTAAGTATGGCAATTTATTCTTTACCGTGGAAGAGATATCCAGACCATGCCCCAGAACAGAGGAGGCAATCACTAAGGTGGAAGGTCCCCAAACTTCCATGAAATTTATTTCTTACTCATCAGATACTTGCTACTTCCTGCTCGTCAGGTCCAATCAATGTGCTATCATTGGTATAAGGGACCAAGATGATATTTTATGGAATGGAGAGCCGATAAAGATATTTTCAGACTGGGTGATGATAGAGGGCTGTCGAGTTGATGAAAGCCTGAGATAGGACAGTGAAGTGCATTGTTAGCCCCACCAGTGGAAGCAAACTGCTTTTTGTAGTCTTTATTAGGAGAGATAAGAGAAAAAGTATTAATGAGATCAAGAGTGGCATACTAAGTACCAAGAATTGTATTGGTTTGCTCCAATATGGAAACTTCATTTGGAAAAGCAGATGTGATTGGAATTATGACCTGATTAAGTGTACTATAATCTCTCATCATTCCCCTAAATCTAGCTTTTCTTCACAGGCCAAACAGATGAAATAAATGGGAATGTAGAAGAAACCACCACAAGTCCATTCTTGAAAGCCTTTGTGGTGGCACGGTTCTGAGAATGCTGTTTTGCCTTTGCTTTACTATTTGGGCAAGTAAAAGTAGTTTTAGGGACAGAAAGTAGTTTAGGGACAGAAAGCCCTCACTCCATAATTTGGGGTTTGAACAATGTGGGGATTCTGTCATTTGCCGAATATGTAAATTGCAACTCTGCATTTCAGAACTGGGAAAATACTCATGGTTTGGGGGTGGGTTTCACCAGGTCCACTAGGAGTTGGGCTTAAGCCGAAATTCCATTTATTTCCTGACTTCTTAGGCCCTTCACAAACTCTCACACCACAGTGATATTTGGGATTCCAGCAATCAGAGATAATTCAGAGCCAGTAAACAGTAATACCCCAAATTCTGGTTATTTTCCCTCCCCTAACATACGATCATACTAGTAAGTTGCCACAAGTGTCTTTGGGGAAAGGTGGGTGGGAGGTTTACAGTGTAGCAGGATTCTTCTGCAAGGAGTCTCGCCTCGTCTTAATTTAAGGGGCTCTGCATCTACTTGATCCAGACTGAATCAAGCCTGGGAGTCAGATCCAGGGCTATCTGTTCGGGGATTCAAGCCAGATTTCTTTCCCCCAAACTTGAGTTTTTTGGTATATACAAATCAAGTAAGACACTATAGGGTGTTTATATATTTGAATCCTAGGAAGATCACAATAAATTAGCCAATGCCAAAGATCAAACTATTCTGATGACCCCTTTAGCTCTGTCCATTATTGCAACCATGCTTCCCTTATCTCTGGTAATTAAGATCATTAGGTCATGTCACTTGGCACCCATCACTCCAGTATCCCACCATCCCCACTGAATTCAGGGATCCTGGTTTAATGATAGCATTAATGGGTTGTAGGGAATGGCAATACAAAACTGTACACGGATGATGGTGGTTGCTTCATCAATGCATTTTTTAAAGCTTGATGAAGGGAGTGTCTCCTGAACCCTCCTGGGTCATAATGAGGGGATGGGTGAACAGTTTTCATGTAATACATGCACTCCAGCATTCCAACTCTTTACCTTTCAGATACCTTTTGCTTATATAGTGTGACACTGATTTATGAAAGAAGTGAATTTCAGGTACTACTTGACAGAAAACAAATAGTTTCACAGTTTGCATGTGTGGGTAGAAATGTGAGTAATACAGGACAAGACATAAAGATAGAAATGGGAATACAGTAGCCCCCCCACCCGCGCCATCCATGGTTTTGCTTTTTACGGTTGTAGTCACCCTCTGTCAACTGCGGTCCGGAAGCAGATGATCCGCTTTCTGACATTTCATCAGAAGGTCAGTGGTAGCCTCATGCTAATTCACAATGCCTGTGTCACTCACTTCATCTCGTCTCATCATGTTGGCATTTTATCATCTCACAGCATCACAAGAAGAAGAAGGATGAGGACAGTAAGATATTATGAGAAAGACTGTGTTTACTTAACTTTTATTACAGTATGTTACTATAATTGTTCTAGTTTATTATTAGTTATTGTTGTTAATCTCTTACTGTGCCTAGTTTATACATTAAACTTTATCATAGGCATGTATGTATATATAAGAATAAAACGTAGCATAGTAGGGGTCAATGCTATCTGTGGTTTTACGCATCCACTGGGCATCTTGGAATGTATCCCCTGCAGATAAGGGGAAACAACTGTAATGGAGGAAGAGATTTGAGCAGACATAAAAAATTCAGGAGATTATTGATGAACCGTAGAAGTTTGATGGTGGGAAAAGAGAAGTGGCAATAATCCAAACTGAAGAGTCACTTCTTCTGGGAATAGGACTGGAGAGATAGAGGAGACTCTGTAATGAAACAGAGAGATTTGGCAATATGCAATTACACGACATAAAAGAGAGCAGCACGTCGAAAATTATTTTGAGGTTCATTAAGTTAGAGCTTGATAATATTGTGGTATTAATAGGAAAGATCAGAAAACCACAGAGGGAAGGCATACGGAAGAGAATAGTTTGAAGGTTAAATCGGAAAAGATGTGACAGAGTACTGAAAAATTCCAGAATATAACAGTCAGAGGGGGCTCCCGGAAAGCTGTTATAGGCAGTGAGACTGTAACATGAGCACGTGGCTAGGTTTATCTATATCTCCAGAATTCACTTCTCTGTATGTTTTCCTTAGGGTGGTCTGCGAGAGAGTGTGATTTGTAGGGTGAAAATTAAGCAGCAGACATTTTGAGGCTCCCACATGTTGTCATTTATCTGTTGCCTCACCTCATTGGTGGGGGGCAGCAGCTGAGTCTGTGACTGATCAACCTTTGCCAAGGTCCTCCTTAATTTTTTGCAACTCCTAGGCCAGGTGTGTGTGTGTGTGTGTGTGTGTGTGTGTGCGTGCATGTATGTGTGTGTTTAGTTCCATGACAAAGGACCCCAACTCGTTTGGACACCCAGGCCATCAAAGTCAGAGGCAATGACATGGGTATCAGTCCATCCTCCATGGGATCATATTTTTGAATTCTATCTTGTTCTTAATTTCACCCACTTTACATCCATCTGCTCTTCCCAACTGCCTGCCATATATATATTTCCTTTACTATATTAGTCAGCATGCAAGAAGCAGGATCACTATATATATATATTTATATATATATATACACACACATACATACACATATATAAAAAATACAGTGCACACACACATATCCACATGATTCTGCTTCTCTGATTGCACCCTGACTGATATAATAAAGTAAATAGTAGTTCAGGGAAGTGATTCTCAAGATTTCAAAATCTTTGTCTTATTTGCATAAGTATGTACATTTCTCTTCTTCTTTCCCACCCCATCAGTTTTAACAAATGCCTCTTAAAGAAGTATGTCCATTAGGTCAAGGAATTCTAGTTTTTAGAGACAGATGGATGATATTTCTTATTGTAGTTTGTATTCTTTAAAATGTCATTTTTGGGGGCGCCTGGGTGGCTCAGTGGGTTAAGCCTCTGCCTTTGGCTCAGGTCATGATCTCAGGGTCCTGGGACCGAGCCCCACATCAGGCTCTCTGCTTGGCGGGGAGCCTGCTTCCTTCTCTCTCTCTTTCTCTCTCTGCCTTATTGTGATCTCTCTGTCAAATAAATAAAATCTTTAAAAAAATAAAATGTCATTTTCAGTTTTTGTTTAAAAAATTGTATTAGGATAATGGCTTTGTATTCTAAATTAAACACATCCACTTCCATATATTCTTAATGTTCTTCCCTGGTCTTGACCCTCCCCATCATTCTTTTGGAGAATAAAGATTAGACATTTGGGCTTCTCTTCAAGTTTGTACATAGAAAGTCACAAGAGACCATAATTTACTCCCTACACCCAATACAGACCAAATAATCTACATAATTCTAGTTTTTTTTTTTTTTTAAATCAGAGAAATGAGAGGACAAATAAACCTAAGTGAACTAAATTTTAGGAGATGACAATCCATCAGATGAGAGAAAAGAGATGCAGTGTTCTCACCCCTGACTGAAGTGGAGGGAAGAGTAACTCACTGTCTATGACGGTAAGGAGAAATCAGCCTAACTTTTAGCTAATTTTGATGGCAGTGCATGGACAGTGCATAGGTTAGAACCCAGAGGAGCCATAGGCACAGAAGAAACTATACTACCTCACAGTTCTTTCTGTGATTGTCACAAACAGGTGGGACCACAACAAACAAGGGCCATGCAGAAACCTGGGAGAAATGATCAGAGATACACTGGGTTTTCAACTAATAAAGTCTTATAGAGGGGTAAAAGGGCTGAGAGAAGACCCCTGGCCCTCCAGGCAGTCAGCTAAGAAAGACTGAGAGTGGGAGCAGGGGAGAACTGAGATCGCCCTCCAAGGCTTAAAGCTCAGGAAGACATCAAGCAGAGCAGAAAAGCTGAGAATAAGAGCTCTAAAACAATATTTGCACATAATAAACAATATCAAGGCACATAAAAAACCCAGAAAATGTAACCCATGGTCAAGAAAGGAAAACATCAGGGTGACTTGGAGGCTCAGTCAACTGTGATCCAGGGTCCTGGGATGGAGCCCCACATGGGGCTCCCTGCTCAGTGGGGAGTCTTCTCTCTCTTCCTCTGTGCTTCACCCCCCCCCCCCACCGCTTGAGCTCTCTCTCTCAAATAAATAAATAAAAATCTTAAAATAAAAGAAAGGAAAACATCAAGTTAACCAAGAAATAGTCCAGATTTTAGAATTATCACAGTATGACAAAAATGCTACAGGACCTAAAGGAAGAAGCCATGTATGAAGATATGGGCAACTTCAGAAAAGTAATGGAGAGTGTAAAAAATGGAAATGCTAAAAATAAAAAATACAATTAGTTAGATGGGCTGGCTTAAGAGGTGGAGAATACAGAGGAAAGAAATTTAAAAAGAGATAAATAGAAGGAAGGTATCCAAATTGAAAGAGAAGGAGGAAAAAAAGTAAAACAAAACAGAGTATTTTAGATCTATGGCGCAACATCATGTGGTCTAATATTTGTACCACTGGAGTAATAAAAGGAGAGGAGAGAGAGAACGGGCAGAAACAATATTCAGCAAGGTAACAGAAGAGACTTTTCCCAAGCTAGAATTGCAACCAATAGCAAGAAGAATAAATGCAAAGGAAACCACACTTAGGCACATCACAATTAGAATTTTGAAAGCCAAATTTAGAGAGACCTTAAAAGCAGCTGGAGAAAAAAACATACTGTACACAGGGAGTTAAAATATGAACTACAAATGACTTTTAATAAAAAAAATAATGGAGACAGAGATAGAATCATGTATTTAAAGTGCCAAACGGAAAAAGAATCTGTCAAACTAAAATTTTATATACACTGAAAATTATCCTTCAAAAGTGAATGTGAAATAAAGACATCCTCACATAGACAAAAGCTGAGAGAGACTGCATCACCAATAGACAGTATTGCAGGAAATGCCGAAAGTTCTCGAGGCCAGAGAAAAATGAAGCCACAGCTGCAGGAAGAAATAAAACGTATCAGAAAGGACAAATATCTGGACAAATAAAAAAGACATATTTCAGTACCTTCATTATATTCATATATACATAACTTTTTTTTAAGATTTTATTTGTTTATTTGACAGACAGAGATCACAAGTAGACAGAGAGGCAGGCAGAGAGAGAGAGAGAGGGAAGCAGGCTCCCTGCTGAGCAGAGAGCCTGATGCGGGACTTGATCCCAGGACCCTGAGATCATGACCTGAGCTGAAGGCAGTGGCTTAACCCACTGAGCCACCCAGGCGCCCCCATATATACATAATTTTTAAAATATCAACCCCCCTACCAACAACGTATGGTGGATTTAATAAAACACAGAAGTAAAATATATGCCAATATCATAAATATGAGAGAGGGATAAATGGAATTAGGCTGTTGTAAGTTTCTTATATATTCTTAAAATAGAATAGTATTATTTGAAGATAGGTTGTTGTAACTGAAGAGGCAAACTGTAATTTCTAGAGGACCGCTATATTTAACAGGAGAAAAGCTACAAAGACAATGTAGGAATTTTAATGGAATATGAAAAAAATATCCAATTTACCAAAGATGCAGGAAAAGGAATAGAGAAACAATTGACAAGTGGGAATGAATAAGTGAAAACTTCTCCCAACCATGATTACTGAACACTGAATGTCTTTGGAAATTAGCTTTGGCCACAGACTCGATGTTTTTCATTAATTCAACCTAAAACCACAAGGCAAAACAGAGCTATGTGTAAAGTATATACTGCAGTTAGATCATTTTGACATGACTAACACTGTTGCAATCACAAATAATCTCGAGCTGCTTTGTAAACTTCCCATGCCATCAAAAGTTAAAACAAGAAGCAAGATCTCCATTCCAACACAAATTTTCAGCAGTTACATTTTTCCGAAGTAGTGGTTTGTGGATTATGATGCAAGTGAAAAGGAAATTTCCATACTTAAAATCCACTTAACTGTGCAACTGAGCATTTCCACCTAATTTTCCATTGAAAGTGATTAACCTGCAATGTAATTGCATGCGGAGGGGAAGTATCAAGAGAACTTAATAGAATTTTAATAGAATTGTATAAATGCCTTCTAAGCAACAAATACACTTAAGTAAAACCATATGCTCATGGGTTATTTGTCAGCACCTATGGGGTGAAAAAATATTTTCAAAAATGAAATATGTAAAATTTCATTACAGATCAGCATTAACAGAAAAACGGATAAAGATATAAACAATTAGTTTTGATGATAGAGAACCCTTACTCTGAATTGGTTTCAACTAAGTAAAATATTATTCCCCCTCCCAAAGGAATCCCATTCCTTTCATTATTAGAATTGATTACCATTATTACTATACCTTTTGTCCATAATGAGGATATTTAATTTCTGTCTTGTTATAGACGTATCTGCATAATGTCTTCAGTTTTGCCTCTTCGCACACAAACTTTAAAATATTTTGTATCTGGCCCTTTACAGAAAGAGATTGCCAGCCTCTGGTCTAAATGCACAGTTTTCCACAACTGTTGTTTTGCTTCGGAATCACATACTTTCTAATTCAAATTACTACTTCTCTGAGTCACTTGGAGAAGGTAAAGAGGAGATAGAAATAGAAGCTGAGAGTTAAACTTAGTTTTGAGGTTAAGTAATTGTAGCTAACATTGAGCACATATTATATGTAGCAAGTACTCAGGTAAATAAGCACTTTGTATATATTTGCTCATTTAATACAAGAATCTTATGAGATAGGTACCCACCTTTTACCATTCCCCACCTTCTACAGAAGCTGAGTTGCCGAGAATCTTATTGATAAGTAAGGGATACAGAGGTTTATAGGATTTAATCCAGCAATGGGACATCAGAATCAATGTCTGCAACATTAGTAGAGGGATCAAAGGCAGATAGATAATTGCTGGGGGAGGGTGCGTCGGGTTTTTGTGTGTGAAGGATAGAAGTGGGTGGCAGGTGATCGAAGGCAGAGGAGTCGGTGTGGACATGCAGTCTCTTGGGGAAGATAGGACTACGGGTGACAAAAACTGTTAAGATCCCTGGAAGCTCACAAAACCCCGTAATTCCCATCTTTCCAGCAATAGGACTCTTTTTCACTCTAACCCCTTTTAATCAGTTCTGGTTCAGAATTTCCCGATGAGTGCATGAAGAGATCTGAACACGTTTTATAATGTGGAGAGTTGAAGATAAATGAGTAGGAAAAAATCTGTAGGGTAGGGATCTGGGAAATCCGTCCTGTTTTACACGTAGATATACACACATTAGGTACATCTCTGTAATTGTATATTTGTGATATAACACACATCCACACACTAAACCCCTGTGTGTATCAGAAGCGCTTAGAATTTAAAACGTAATTATGTTCTCAGTGTTTCGCAGCAGCCACTTCAGAGCATTTTAAGAGACTGTGAATGACAATAAAAATAACAGTGATCAGACCACATGTGCTCAAGGCTAGAACCCTCAGCCCCGCCGGCTTTTACTTCCCCTCGGTTGTTTTTCCAGCCAAATATTCCTCCCCTGGCAGCACCCCAGGGTCATCCCACCGGCCAATGACGGTTTCAGAGACGCGGTCCCTGGGAGTGGGGATTCTGTTCAGGAACACGTCCTGTCAACTTCGCCGTTGAGTCACCTCTTTCGGTTGGTGGCGGCCGCTATTTCTTTAAATGGACAGCGGATTTCGAAACGGCAGGAAGGTGGGGGGGGTTGTCAGGAAAAGGAACTCAACCGCCTTTGCTAGAACTGCCCCGCAGCCTTCCCTTCCCCAGCACGCGTGCTCGGCTGGGGCAGCGCCCGCGGCGGCCGCTTCATCCCTCCACCCCGCCCCCCCGCGGGCACGCGCGGCGCCTGCACTTCCCGGGGCGCCCACCGGCGCGGGGAATCCCCCCACGCCCGCCGTCCCCCGCGTCTGCGGCGCGGCCGCCCGGCTTTGTCTGCGGCGGCGTCGCGCTCGGGCGCTCGCGCTCTCCCACATTTCCCCGTGTGCAGCCTGTAACCCGATCTCCCATTTCCTGGTGGATTCTCTTAAAGAGGCAGCGGTCGAGAAGCAGAACAAAGGCTATTGTTTTATTTCCTCCTCGGGGTTCCGCGTCCTGACCGGAATGCCCCTTCCTAGATGTTGATTCTCCTCGCCTCCGCGCTCGGGCAGGGGGGCGGGGTGTGTGTGTGTGGGGGAGAGCCCGGCTGCATTTCGGTGTCTCTAAGGGACGGAGCCGGGGACTGTGGGAGGCGTTTCACGAAAACCCGTCTGGTGGTTCCTGGGGCCCCAGCGTAACGTTTTTTCCCAACGTGTCTCCCTAGAGCGGGCGATCGCCCGGCGGCGCCCGGACAGCCCGACTCCCCGGCCGGCGGAGGGGCTCGCGGCGGGCGCGCGTGGGCCGCGCCGCTGGTGGCGGGGCGGGCGCGGGCTGTGGGGGGGCGCGCTGCGCCGCGCGCTCCGCCGGCGGCCGCGGCCTCGCGCGGCCCCGCTCCCCCGGCTTCCCTCCGCCGCCGCCGCCCCTCCCCCCGCCCGGCTTTTATTTCCCCGATGCCGGGCTGTAACCCGAGCTTTTATTTCCTGGTGGCTCCTTTAAGAGGCAGAGCTCAGTGCTGGGAATTCACGTCAGTTTCTGCACTGAAACTCTCAAGATCAATGAGCAAAGAGCTTTCTCAGTTCTGCCTTTCAGTTTCTCTCTTCCAGGAAGGAAAACATTCGAGAGAGCGAGGGAGAGCGGCGGGAGGGCAGGGGGCGGGGGCGCCGGCCGCGGGTGGGAGGAGAGAGCGGGAGGCCGGCCGGGCTGCGCCCCGGGTCGCCGCGCCGCGCCGCGACCTGCAGACCCCGCCGCCGCGCTCCGGGCCCGGCTCCCACGCCCCCGCCGCCCCGCGCACCCAACTCCGCCGGCCGCCCCGCCCCGCCCCGCGCGCTCGCAGACCCCCGGGGCGGCTGCCGGGAGAGATGCTGCAAGAAACTTCTTAAATGACCGCGTCCGGCTGGCCGTGGAGCGCTTCTGGGTTGGGGAGAGGAAAGGAAAGTGGAAAAAAACTGAGAACTTCCTGATCTCTCTCGCTGTGAGACATGTCTGAGACTCCTGCTCAGTGTAGCATTAAGGTAAAGATCTTCTCCCCCTCCCTCTCTGTGCTCGAAAACCTTGAGCTGCACCGGCCGGGGCACTCGGGCTGGGCTCCTCCGAGGGGGCTGTGGCAGTTGCTCCGGTCGCGGGGAATTATTTGGGGGGCGCCGGGGAAGGAGATGCAGCTCGCGACGGCGGCTGTACCCTTTGGTGTAACCTTGCTGCTCCCCACGCCGAGCCCCCTCTCGGCTCCTTGCCCCCCTCCCCATCCCCTTTCTTTTTGACAATTAAGTGCCCGTCACAATTGGCCAGGAGGAACCCGAGTGGTCTTTGGAACTGTAAAACACCCCCGTAATTAGTGCGCTTTTTGTAAAAAAAAAAAAAAAAAAAGAAGAGAAAAGAAAGAAAGAAAGAAAAAAAAAAAACCCTGCTCCTGCTCCTACTCCCGACATGTGACTGAAATGTAACTTTTGTTCCCGAGGGGTGGTCTCCTTAAGAAAAAAAAAAAAAAGTTCTTCAACCCCCGTTGGGGATGCAATCCCCCCCACCCCAAGGACTGCCTGGGTCAGATCAGACTGGATTTTTTCCCCTCTTCTGATTGTACTTGCAACCACTGTCGGAGAGACAGTCCTGGTGTCAGCTTTTACTGGGCATTTGCACAATGAATTTCTCTCTTTCTTTTTTAAACCGAGGTAAATAAGTTGTCGAATGGTTATTTTACTCCCATGCATGTGAAAGTTGAATAATCCCAAAGTAGAAAACTCCTGTGATGCAGAGAGGGACAGAGAGAATTATCTAAGTGACCAGACAAAATGACCTTCCCTGTTTGACAGTGCAGAGGATATCGAAGAGTAGAAACCTCCCGGCTTTCTGGCGGTGTTTTGCAGTATTGTAAATGCAGGATGGTGGATGTTTGCAAACACTGTACTTGGCTTCCAAGTAGTCGTGTGTATATGTCTATATGTATGTGTCTATAGAGCTGGTGGTGCTGTGGTTTGTTGTTTCTAAAAAGTTGTAAAGTTTGCCACCGTGAGGAGGCAGGGTGATTTGTCTATTTCTCCCAATTATTTTTCCCATGGCTGCATTTATTGTGCACTTTGTTCATTTCACTGTTCCATCAGTCCCCAGGTGGAAAAGCGTTCTGCTTCTGTGAGAGGCTGAAGCTACTGAAGTTTGTTTGTTTTCTGCTTGGCCCATTTAATATGGGCTCATTGCATGGACGCTGCAGAAACAATGAACAAATAACCTATTTTCCTCATCTCAGGGGAATTAGAGGAACCTTTTCTGTTTCAACACTGCTTTTCCAATAGGATCTGTTGAAGGGAAACAGTATTTCATTAGATTTGCTTACTAGTTTTCATAATTAGTCTCAGGTTTTGGTGTTTCTCATCAGGTGAGATTTTTGTGGATTTTCGCGTAAAGATAGTGTGAACTAAAAAAGTGAGTTGGGTTTCTTTGTTTTTGCCTCACAAAAATGCCCAGTGGCACTTTGGGGCTTCAGTGTTTGTAGATACCCGGGAGGCAGCAGAATGTCTCTGGCTGTGGTGGGGGGAAGGGGGAGGGTCACTTAAAGGTAACTTAAAGGTAGTTGGATACTTCAAAACTAGTTTCTGTTGCTGTATAAATTAGATTCTACAATGAGCACGGTATGGATAATCTAATTTGATACTTCATAACACAAACGGAGGTAACTAAATAATAGGGTATTAAATCAGTAAATTGTATTTAGTTTGATAGCAATAAATTCCACATCAGTAAGATGTGGACCAACTACGGGGCCGTAATTTTTGGATGAAAACAAACAAAAAGCAATTCTCTCTGTGACTTTTCTTGATACCTCTCTTAAAGAGAAGGTATGTCCCCACTGTTCTGATGGGCTTATTTCTTGTTTGCTGCAGGCAGAAGTGCTACTAAGTGGCTCATTTCATCCTACTCTAGTGGGAAGAGTTCAGCAGCCCCTTTTCTTACACAGACGTATGAAATCACTCTCCAAACCCAGACAGAACACTGTCCTAAATGTGACATAAAAATTGCAGCCACAGTTTGCTTATCATTTTTTGCCTTATTGCTTATCCTTTCAGTTTTTTTTTTTTTTTTTTTTAGGTGCCTCTTTTCATGACTGTGTATTTCTATGTAATTAAAATAGATTGAATACTCTTCACGAGTAACGAAAGTATCACTTTTATTTGAATGGCTCTTCACGGAGCCAGTATGTGACGGTCGGCTTAGATTGTGTGTATGTTCAGGGGCACACACGTGAAGTGTGTTTTTTCCAAAGAGTTTGTTGAATTCACGGTGTTCCGATAATAAGTGCTGCAGATCAAGGACTTGGGATTATTCCGGGTCATCTGAAAATGTTCTGGTGATGTGTGCCGTGTTTCATTTAGTCCTTGAATGTGGTACAGTGACTGCATAATAAAAAATGTTTGCTGGTAACCCACAAGCAAGAACGGGGATGGCTTCTAGAGTCCAGTAAACAATAACTTTTCTGTGGAGCAGAGAAGGAATGTCAGAAGCTTTCAAGGATGAGCTGACGAGTCTGATGTATCGAAGACATGGGATGCGGAAGGCTCCCCCTGTGTGGAGAGATTTCCCTCACTCCTCTGCTCCACTCCTGAAACCGTCCTCGCTTGCTCCCATTCCTTACAAGCAGCTGGTGTGATGGAGCACGGAGGAGCCTGACCAGAGGCAGCCACAGAAGGAAGCACTTGGTTGCCTTCTGAGCAGTGTCTGTTCTTCTAGAAAAGCCTAGTGTACAATTTAGGTGCAGCTTCCAAGGTGAAAGTTTTTGAATCAGTCAATTCGTGACGCCTTTGTGTATATCGTTCCCCCGGTGATGGTTGACATCGAATGCCTGATAAGCACTTTTCATATTTCTTTTGCGCTTCGTAGGCATCTTTTCATCACCGAAGAGAAGGGAATATCAGACACACATTGTACACAGAAGACAGGTTGACTAGCCCAAGGTTACCCAAACTGGCAGGGAGCCCCACCGTTTCTGTACTGGGCTGCCCCGTGTGTGTACCGACATCTCTCATCTGAGAGTTTAAATGCCTCCTTTTGCTGACCAGGGAGGTGGCTCAAATGTAAGGACAGGGATAACCGATTGTATAAAAAAAAACTAAATAATTTTTTTCAGAGGACTGAGAGGCTGACTGTGCAGGTCATGGGAGAAAGGAGGAGGCTGTCCTTTCCATTATCGGCCTTCACCTTCAAGTCACCTGTTTGGTTTTAAGTTCAGCCGACTTGCTGTGGAAAGTGGTGATGGCCCAGCCAACACAGTCCTTTGCTTCTTGGCGTGGTGCTTTAGTAAGGGTTGTCCAGGTTACCAGACCTGGTGGCCTACCTGTCCCTTCCCCCTTTCCCTGCCCTCCCTGTGCCTTTATTCTCCAGGATAGTTGGCTTTCTCAGCAGAAAGAAATCTCTTTTTATTTTGCTACTAACTGGGACACTCCAGGTCTTCCCTACTGGACTCTGAGCTCCTTGGGTTTAGCGATGGTTATCTGTGTGTCCCAGTACCTAGCCTGGCAGCTGGCACAGAACTGTTTCTCAGTAATGTTTGCTGATTTGAAGCAAGGCATGGGAGGAGGTCAGCGCCCTTTCCTCTGTCTGTCCCTGTGTACCAGGAGGTGACTTAACACTTTTCATCTGTTAGCTTCTGTGAAGTCTTTAATAGGGCCATGCTGCTGTCTCAGGGAGGCCTAGAGCACTCTCTGGATGTTTGTCCAAAAATGGTTATAAGTTGGTATGATGATACTATTTTTATTATTTTGATAAAATTTTTTTAAAAAAGCTTGTGTATCAAAACAGATAAGGCAATTGAGTAAAAGATGACAAAGGGCCTTAAGAATCACTTGGGAAGACTCAGATTAGCGGGCTTTCTGGTTTTCCCCAGTTTCTTGGACAACTGAACTGGGGAACTTATTTAGGCTCTCAGAACAGAGACCTCAGAGATCACCTGGGCCAGCTTGTATTTTTATAGAGAGAAGCTCCAGAGAAGGGAATGGCTTGCTTCAGCTAATTGGCGACCCAGCCAGCTTTAGAGCAACACAAGCCTCGTTCTCAGCCCCCTGCACTGCCTTTCCTGGGTCCATGGTGCATCCCTATAAAAGGCCAAGGAAATTCGATACAATAGACTGCACTCTCTCTGGCACTTCCTAGCTTGGTCCATTTTAATCCCAAGCCAGCTGGTATGAGGGCACGGAGGTATGTGCCAAGGAAGATGTGTGTGGGGGGAGCACTGGGCCCAGTGGGTATATTGTTGGATGTGAGAAGAGGAAGTAGTAGGAGTAGGGGATCAGGGAAGAAGGGCTTGACGGACTTGGATTTGTACCACTCTTTGCAACAATAGTCTTTTTTATTGTAAAAAACACACAACATGAAATTTACTATCTTAACCGTTGCGAAGCATGCAGTCCTGTGGTGATAAGTATATTCACACTGTTGTGCAACAGATCTCTAGAACTTTTTCATCCTGCAGCTCGGAAACTCTGTACCCACTGCACACTAATTTCCCTTCTCCCCTCCTGCCGGCCTCGGTCGCCTCCGCTCTATTTTCTGTTTCTACGGTTTTGACCACTTAGGATACTTTATGTAAGTGGAATCCTATAGTCTTGTTCCTTTGGTAATTGTAACATCCGGGAGGTTCCCCTGCATCGTGGAATGGGATAGGATTTCTGTCTTGCTTTAAGGCTGCATACTATTCTGTTTTACATGTATGCCACATTTTTTTTTTTTTTAATCCATTCATCTGTTGGAGATTTCATTGCTTCCATCTCATGGCTGTTGGGAATAAAGCTGTGGTGGGCGTAGATGTGCCATGATCTTTTCAAGATCCTGCTGTGAGCCCTTTGGAGGTACGGCCAAAGACAGGGTGGGCGGGATGCAGCAACTCTTTTTTTATAGCCTGTGAGCAGTCTGGTACCTCTGCTTTGAACCGAGGGTACTGAGCCTGTTATCGGGGTCCTTTTCCGAGGAAATCTTGAGTGGGCCGTAGGCTCTTTTCTCCAGGGGCGGCCAAACGTATACCCTAATTTGTGTGTAGTAAGCTTCCTGTCCCAAACAGCTAAAAACGTGACAGCTGCTCCTAGAGAAGTAGCGGACTTCCTTCACATGGGTCAGCGGAGGGAAGAAGGAGCCCAAGTGTGGGTACCAGAGGAAGACAGAGCTGAAAGAAAGTCTGTGCATCTCCGTTAAGCTGTGTTTACTTTACTTTACTGGGGAAGGTAAAGGGCGAGGAGGCACAGGGTTGTTGGGAGTAACTGGGGGGAAGAGCAGTTTCGTTTTATTACCCATTTTTAAAAAGTTGCCCTTTGGTGTGGTTCTCCCAGCTGAGTGGCTCAGTGTTAAATGAAGCCCCCTAGGGTTCGAGGTATACAAACGGCATATTTTTCCCTGTGAATGCTACTTTAGAGAAAAGACTGGAGTTTGTTTTCAGGCAGAGTCCGGCACTGCTGTATTTGTTGTTAGACGTGTGTAAGACACCAATCTCTGTGTGTATTTGTTGAATAGAATGAGTGTGAGTGTACTCAGGGTTCCCACGCCAGGAGAGGCCCCACTTAAAGACCGTTCCCTGCCAAACCTAGTATTTGGGGCCGAGAAAGACTAGACAGGGCGAGAAGTTAGAATTATAGCCTATTAAACAACCAACACATTTTGATTTATTTCTGAACATACAGGAACCAGACTGATGAAGTGTGGCTTGCCGGGCTGTCTCAGGATGAGCCCCAATGAAGAGGCAGAAATGACTTGTGTCCCACATCATCTGCTGGTTAGAAATGAGTGCTACCGCTTGCCCGAAACTGTTCCCTCAGTGTCAAAATATTACTACGAATGTATTATTTGCTCTGTTAATTTGCTTGATAAACCTTTCTTCTCAGATAGTGAAAATGTACAGTTCAGTGTGGTCTTTCTCTAAATGATCTGGAATTTTCAGACTGTGGGGAAACGGTGGGAGGGGCTGAATAAGGAAGGCTTTAGCCCAAGTTCGTGACGTGAGGACTCCCAGAGGAGCAGAGCTGCCTCTCAGTCCTGTGGACTATGTTTATGGAAAACTGTAACACTTGCATTTTGGAGCTTTCCTGATTCTGGGTAACTAAAGGGGTTCGCCAGTTGTTCTAGTGGTCATTGCTCCTACGTTTTCTCCCCTTCTTCTGCTTCCTCCTCCTCTCCCACCTTCTCTATCACCACCACCACCACCACCACCACCGTCACATGTGGAATACGACTGGCTGCTGGTGTGTGTGTGTGGTGTTCGATCTACGTTATCTTCCTTACTCTTCACAATTTTCTCAGAGATGCTCTTTTTCTCCCTATTTTACAAATGAGGATCCTGAAGTCCAGAGTGTTTGAGTGACATTGGCCTAAGATCTCAGATGCCATACGTGGCCAAGCTAAGGCCCTACCATTCCAGAGCGTTCTCCATGACAGTGTTCTTGGGTACGGCCATCTTTGTGAAGAAAATTAGGAAAAT
Organism: Mustela nigripes; assembly: GCF_022355385.1. Classification (NCBI taxonomy): domain Eukaryota; kingdom Metazoa; phylum Chordata; class Mammalia; order Carnivora; family Mustelidae; genus Mustela; species Mustela nigripes. The sequence continues at coordinate 54,924,738 of NC_081562.1, forward strand.
GATGTGACATGAGATGGTGGAGCCTCCCATGAGCCAGGGTGAGAGGCACAAATAGGGCAGCAAAAATGTTTCCTTCCTGTTCTGGGTCTCCCTGAAGGTGGATTGTTCCTTGCTCTTCCTCTCACGGAGCCAGATGGCCACACCACACAACCCAGTGTCCAGATCTTCCATTTTTCTTCCAATCTCTGGTATTCTCTAGTGATCTTCTATCTTTTGATAGGTCTCATTGAAAAGGCCCTCCATGTTCTCAGAAACCTTTCCTTTCCCTCTCTGCCTTTTTCTTCTTTCCCTGGCACCTAATTATGCCTTCATTCCATGGGTGACAGGTTGCACTGTGTCCTCTCATCCTGCCCAGTCTCAGCCTCTGGGTTAGTCACCTCTGTCTGCATCACTCCCTGCTCAGTCTCTTTTTTTCTCCACAGCTTCCTCCCCCCCGCCCCGAAACTTCTTACACAAACCATCAACATCAGGTTTTTCTTTCTTTCTTTTTTTTTTTTTCAAAGATTTTATTTATTTATCCGACAGAGAGAGAGATCACAAGTAGGCAGAGAGGCAGGCAGAGAAGGGGTGGAAGCAGGCTCCCTGCTGAGCAGAGAGCCCAACGACGCGGGGCTCGATCCCAGGACCCTGAGATCATGCCCTGAGCTGAAGGCAGAGGCTTAACCCACTGAGCTACCCAGGTGCCCCAACATCAAGTTTTTCTCAAGCCATCTCTCATGTACATCTCAATCCTGTATGATTTCTAGGAATCAGAGATGTTTTCAGGTATTCCCTGATTGTCCCACACCACCAGAGGAAGAATCTTTTCTTTCCCCTCTTTCCTGGTAGCCTGACCACAGTGGCCTTGTTCTATCTTACTTGAACGAAGACAGAATTCTGAGTTCATGAAATCTGGCTTCTGAACAACTTTAATGAAGCCTTTCTTCAGAGCAGGTATGGAGAAGAAAGCAGAGAGGGAGATGTGAGGAGGTAATAAGAGGGAATCTGAGAGAGCACAACCCAAATTTCTCATGAAACAGACGAGGAGACAGGGTCCTTTGGCGTTTAAATAGCATGCCCGAGATCACATTGTTTGTGATAGCCAAGCCAGAGTCAGAATCCGGTATTCTGCCCTAGGAACCTGTCCCTCTAACACTGTGGTGGGTGTGGGCGAGATGGGGAGAGTGGTAAAAAGCAGACAGGATTTCGCAGCACGTGGCTTCTTCGCAAGGACTCCTATAGAGTTAAACCCATTTGTATGGCACCACACAATGACTGATGCTATTAATGATCATAATTATGACTTCCAAGTTAAAGACAAGCTTTAAGTTATGAGATTTAGGAAGTGAGAAAATGTAATGCATTTTGGAAAGCTCTCCAACAAAAATGTTTGGCATAAAAATAATGTGAAGTTTTAAGAGGCTACGCTTCAGTTATCTGGATGAATGACTTATGAAAAATATGTTACTCCCCAGTGAAGACAGGAAGGAGCTATCCAATAAATCTGTACGCTCACCAGACCTGTGTACTCCTTGGGGGTATTTTCCCTTTGTGTGTGGGAGTCAGACATACGGAAAACGATCTCATTTCCTGAATGACCTGAGAAGAACGCATCGCCCTGCTGTCCCGAGCAGGGTGGGTGAGTGCATTCAGTGATGTCAGCGTCGCTACAACGCAGTTCCAATCCCCTTTGCTTGGCATTTTACTCTGTCTGATGTTCTTTGGTTCTTATCTGTCAAGGCGATTTCCCTCAAGATGATTGTAAGTTCTGGGAAGAGGGGACCAGTCATTGCCATACTGTGGAGCCCTTTTGGGGGAAGAACACAGACACTGGAGTGGACAGGCCTGAGTGTGGGTCCTGGTTCTTGAACTTGAATTTATCAATCTTCATCTACAACCTGGTAACTCATCTAAAGTGATAATAAAAATACCTCTCTTTCATAACACGGTGACTTTCTTTGTTAAAAAAAAAAACAAAAAAACAGCTAACTCTTCTTCCCCTTTATGTATCCTCCCTAATAATCTAGATCTAGAGGGAGCTAGAGGTTTGCTGGTCCCGGGCCTATATGACCCAGTTGGTATGGTGACCAGAGATGTGGATGGTTTGCCTCAACTCCCGTGGCTGGTCAGTAGCTCCTCCTGAAACTGGGCTCCCTAAGTGGGCTGGTCAACTCCCAGCTTGCTTCAGCTCCCGTGGCTGGTCGGTAGCGCCTCCTGAAATCTGGGCTCCCTAAGTGGGCTGACTCCCAGCAAACGTGCTTGCTGCTCTCCCACCGGGTATCTCGCAGGGCTGGGGTCGCTCAGTGGTGTTGAGCACAACTCTCGGTTTCACTTGAACTGAATGCCAGCCTCAGCAATAGAAGTGATGAGCCAGCTGCAGTGACAGGGTAATAACGAGGCCTTTTGCATCTCACAGTGACGTTTTGAAGGAATAGCTGGGACAGTTCTATTAAGTTTCAAAGGTAAAAGAAAAGGGGAAAAAAAACCCCAAAACAAACCTAAGCCTGGAAGTACTGTCCAGTGACTCTAACTAGCATTATTACTCAGCCCTCAAGTATTCAGACCTATTCAGGGATCCGCTCGTTCACACAGTTGCTTATTATTTGCGACCGGGGCGCGACTCGAGCGAGGGCATCGTTTCTTAAGTCTGCTTTTGTTGAACAGGCATTTCCACGTCTGTCTGACCACAGAGCAGACACTGTTTGCTGTTGGGGGGCGGGGGGCGGACTTTCCAGTTTCAAGAGCGGGAGTCGATTGCTCTCGGTGGAAGTTTATACAGAATGGTTGGAGAAAGCCAAATATGTGACTTTGGGGGCATGAGGGAACCTTTGTTTTTAGATATTGAGGGACTGAAGTGTCCCTTTTCAGTAGCTCTGTTCTCCTAACTGTGGACCTGAATGCATTCCGGAGTTTTCCTTCGTGTATCCATGTTAGATGAGAAGATGACACAGAGGCTGGAAAATGACCCTTTGTGAGGCCAAATGGAGGGAACGTTGGCTGCCTCTTCTGCTAACCCCATGGCACTTTGGGTCTATTAGAGAAAGAACAGAGGTGTGGGGAGAAGCCGTTCCTCTGCCCTCCTTCTTGGAAAGCACACGTGAAAGTTTGTGATTTTCTACGCAGCTGCTGTGTCCCCTCCCCCGTGGCTTGCAAGGGGCCACATAACCGTATCTTTCTGAAGACTTATCTCCGTAACAAGCAGTAACCCCTCCCCACTCACATCCCCTCTATGTGAGGAAATAGTAACCAAAGATGAGATGCTGACTCTAAACTATTTCCTGGAAGAATTGAGCTGCAGGTAGAAATCAGCCTGATCATTAAAAAAATAAAAACAAATTAAAAAATCCAGCCCCACAGAACAGTCTGTTTGTCTCTGAGGTTCCCCGTTTCCCTAACAGTTCCCCTGTTCCCTAGTGAAAGTGTGGGTCTGGGTGTGGCGCTGGTGGCAGGGCTGGGTAACTGGGAGACTGGGAGGTGGGAAAGCAAGGGGAGGGCTCCACTCTGCCGGTCTGGCTGCGGGTGTGGCTCGAGCAGCTCTGGGCTCCCTGATGAAGAATCCAGGTCAGGAGACAGTTTCGAGCTTGTATGGTCCAGAGACTACTAATTCACACTCAGATCAACACATCTGCACTGGGGTGGGCAAGGGGAACTAGAACAGAGGCTTGACAGAAAGGGGAGCAGGAGTTTGCTAAGCTTTCTTCTGGACTGTTCTGAAGGGCTCAGCCAACGGAAGGAGACTTTTCTCCACCTTAGTTCCTTCATTATTCATTGTTGCTTCTAGATTGGTTGCCTTTCCCACACTGCCCTGGACCCTCGAATCAGAGTCCTACGGGAGGAGACCGCATAACCTTCTGACTCACTGTAAGGTCCGACTACGACTTTGCATGGACAGATGTGTGATCCTGGACGGGGCCACTGGAGGGACAGAAAGGAGTTCTCTTTTCCCTGGGCCTGTTGTGCACTTGTGCCCCGCTTCCTGCCACAGAGTAGGCCCACCTGGTTTTGGGACATGAGAATCTGAGGGTTTGGATCCCTGGTGCATTTTTGCAGTTGCTGTGTCCTTTTGACCTGAGATCTGGGAGATTTTAAAAATCCATGTCATGAGGTCACTGGACAGGAGCTTTGCACAGCCGAGACCTATGGGTCTCCTCACTCCCGGGTCCTGACAGTCATGGCCAGCAATGGGGGTGGGGATAGCAGGTCTTACTTGGTGCTTTTTGAGGTGGTCTGTGCTTGAAGTGAGGTGAACTGGGTGAGAGAGCTTCGTTTGGGACTGAAATAGGAGTAATGGAGAGCTTTGGTCTGGGAGTGTCCTCTTCCCTGTGACTGGGAGGAGTGAGTGACCCCAGGTGGCTGACTGCATCCCAGATCCCCTGGAAGGTGGCCAGCTCCTTATTTGACTTTGTGCCATTTAGCCCTTCCGTTTAGTCTGCTGACTTGAATACTTTAGGATGGGATGTAAGGAGGAACCATATGAATTGGAAAGGTAAGCGTCTTTACCCCCAGAAAGCTAGGGAAACAGAGATTGGCTTTCTGAATTTTGCATTACACCTTTTTTGTGTCTCTGCAGCTCTGTGCTTTTGGCTGTGGGTTAGGAATTGAAGGTCCACTTCTCTGCAGGCAGAAGTCACCTGTAGGTCAGAGGCAGCTTTTTTTTTTTTTTTTTTTTAATATTTATTTGTTTTGGCAGGGGAGCAGAGAGAGAGGGAGAAGCAGACTCCCCGCTGAGAAAGAAGTCTGATGTGGGGCTCGATTCCAGGACCCCGAGATCATGACCTGAGCTGAAATCAAGAGTTAGGTGCTTCAGTGACTGACATAGTGGAATCCAGGGGGGCTGTTGAAACAGGAAGGCCAGAGTGGTGACCCTGTAATCCTTTTCAGTATGCTAGAAGGGAATCTTTAACCTTCACCCACACAGGTAGGGAGATGGGCAAAGGGACCTCAGCATTGGGTTGCATCTTAAGTAGGGCACCTATTAGAATATGTCTTACTTATTCCCACCCTTCCTGGCACTTTGGTTTTTCTGTGCTCATTACCTTAGAGAATGAACCAGGAGGCTCTGGTTCAATGGCAGGATGTTTATTGCTCATCTCTTGGAAGCACAGTGAACTAGGTGGATAGGTCCTCAGAAGGAAAAGACCCTTGAAAATGCATGAAGGCAACAAGGCAGGGAGCCATGCAGATCCCTGAAAGGCCCTGTGGTTCCTGCAGAGAGGAAAGAGATGGGCCCAAGGGCGCAAGTCAGTGTTAACGTTAGCTGGCTCTTCTGAGAATTTGTCTTGTCCAGTACGCTTCGGTAAAATGGCCAAATGGAGCTTCTCTAAACTAGGAGGAAGGCCTGTATGTGCTTTTGTGGTTAGCTCTCGCGTTGAACAGTCTGATTTAAGGGAAGGATGGTTCTGTATACATTTCCATTTCGGTTGTGGTATTTTAAGGTTTACCATGGAGGAGGTGTGGGTGAATGAGAAGATGGTCCTGTTGCCTCTCGAGTCAGTCAGATCTAGGTTACAGGTCAAAGTAAGTTTGCAATACGTCCATTTTCTTATGTGGGTCCATTTTAGGACAGCCTGCAGAGCCTAGGGCACATCTAGTTAATTCTACCTTGGTGGACATGCTTGTGGCCTGCCAGGCTCCATGCCAAGGGGGTTATCAGAAAGAATTCACCTCACAGATCTGCCCCCACATTGGTGTGTGTGATTCTTCTTGGGGTCCTGTACTGGGGTTCTCTTAATCCCTTTGGGACTCCCAAGTGGGGCCCATGCTGACAAGATTATGCTTTTTTGGGGAAGTTTTGGCTGCACACTTCCCCCAAGCAGGGTGAACCAAGTGTCAGTCCAGCTGGCTGCCTTTTGGGCAGTTGGCCATGTTTGGCATGTCTGAGTTTCTGGTATACCAGTTGCCAGAAAGGCGGTCTTTCAGCTGGTCCTAGTGTCCCCAGGGTACAGATGTTAGGCTTTGGAGGAAAATTTGCGATTTTATGTTCACCCTTTATTTTCATTTATGTGCATTTATGGCTGTATAGTTGAAATTTGTTGAAAGAATGCTCCATACACCAAAGCCCTAGAAAGTAGCTTCTTTGGGTGAGGGAGAGGTTCCTACGGAAAGTTGTTGAAGGCCTGCGCTTAGGGACACACCCTGGAGATTAGAATGAGCACGATCTCGGGAGAACAGAGAGAGGGTGGCTGACACTATGCAGTTAGATGCTGTTTTTAGTTCTGGTCAGGACCATACAGTATGGCTTGCGCTTCCTTGGGCATCTTTCTGCTTTTATTCCAAGGGTTTGTTTTTGTGACCCCGTGCATAAGCACGTGTGGGCATGCTCACATGATCGTAAGTCACAGAAAGGATGGGATAATCTGTTTTCTAGCTTATGGAGTGAAAGATTACACAAAACCCAGCCTTGTGGCAAGAAAACCTTACATCTAGATGTAAAATATATCTCCTTGGAGGGTTGGCTTTCTGATAGGCTATAAACGGATTGTTAAACAGCAATGTGAGGGGCTGTTAACAAGCTGTTCCTAGGAGCATCTCCCTGGTCTGGTCTAAAAAGGTAATGTATACGTATTAGAGCTACAAAGCAGTTTCCTTGTGGTGTTTATATGTTGGTAGATTGTGTGTGTGTGTGTGTGTGTGTGTGTGTGTGTGTGTGTACAGTGGTGAATGAAGTGAACAGATAATTTTACGTGTTGTTTATTTCCTCCTATGTTAGCGTCCACATGCTACGGTGAGCTGTGTTCTGATTTGTCTTTGACACTGGCTGAAATGAAGAGGTGTTTGGTCAGGCAAACTTCTAAAAGCTTCAGTGTGTTTATGAAAAGATCCTACGTATGTTCATAGCTGCTTTACACCTTGAGAACCCTTCGATGGGTGGGTGCGTCACCTCCCAGGAAGGGAAGTAGCTTTTGGGTCTCCAAGTTCAGCAAAGGCAGGGCTCCTATTAGGTATCTGATCTTACTTGAACTTCTTTTCCTATTCAGGTGTTAAAGCTGAACACTGGTCCGTGCCAGTTTCTGCTGCTCTTGGATTTTCATGAGAACCCTTTCTTGTTACTAGCATGCCATGCTTCTGCTGTGTTCACAGCTGCTGTGTTAAACAGGTGTCTCTTATAATCCTCTGACTGGATCAGTTTGTGAGCCTGGCAAAGCCTTATTATTATTGTTTTTATTTATTTATCTATGTCCTACATAGGTCAGAAACTGTCAGGAGCAGTTGATGAGCAGGATTAATGTGAGAGAAGATGGTAGTTTCTCTTAGTAGAGGTTTCTGTGAAAGAATCCATCCAAGATTTTGTACCATAAAGACCGAACTAACTAGAACTGTTCAGGATACGGATCACAGGGGACAACAGCCAAAAGAGAAATAGAGAATGAGTAGTTTTGCCAAGTCACCTCTCTGTCATTCATCAGAGGCCATCTTAAAGCCAGTGCTGCCACAAACGCCACCCAGGACTAAGGGGCGTGAGTGAGGGCCCTTCTGTGGTCCGGGGCCCATGGACTGATTCATCCACTGTTGCTTCTCAAGGTTGCTGGATCCCAGGCTTCCGGAATGCAGATGTTCTATTTCCTGCGGGCTTCAAGGCAAGCTGGTGTCCCACTGCACACCTCGTCCCTCTCATGCTGTTCCTTCTCCGTCCTCACTGGCACTGTCTTCCCTCTGGCCCCAGACTTCTCACTTGTCTGCCATCTCAGCTTCCTACTGCCACTCCCTGTACTTTTCAGTCCAACCCAGAATGATTCTTTGCGGGTCAAAATTTAATCATATCAGCCCCTTTTTAACCCTGCAGTTTAGGATGGAGCCCAGGCCTTCATCATGGAAGGCCCAGGGCAGTCTACCTTTCTAGAATCATTCTCCAACCTCCCCTTCCATGTTATCTCCCAACAGAGACCTGTTCTTCTCCCAAAACACATAATGCACCTAATCTCTCGAATCTTCTCCTCATTCCTTTTCTGCCTAGTAGCCAGTGTGTCATCTGAAGCCCATTTCTGAAGCCTTCTCTGTTGTTGACAGGCACCACGTCCTACAAGCCATTGAACATGCTGGATGTTGGCTGTGATCCTGTTGGTGTTTGCTTGTCATCCTCTAACTACAGTGAAAGCCCATGAGGGGAGCAGGAGTCTGATGGATTCTTTTTTTTTTTTTTAGTATCTCTGAGTGTCTGGCTAAGTGCTTGGCCTGCGGAAGGTCTGTTGTATGTTAGCTGAACAGATTTTTAAAAATTAGCAGGTATTTACTAAGCTTCTGTTATGGGCTCAGTGGACACTAGGATCTGTGACATATATGTAAGTGTGAGATGAACACCTTGCCTGGTCGAAATCCTGAGCAAATAGCTCTTGAAGGTAGAGGAAGAAAGGACGAGACCTCACCTTGGATAGGACCGCATGGCTGGGCTAACCACAGTGCTACTCCCCATACCTAAGGTGCTCCCGAGAGATGCATGCACTGGGCAGACACACATGCAGGACCCACTCACTCTTTCCCTCTTGCCTGCCCACCTTCCAGAAAGAACACAGAGAGCTGGAGAAGAGGCTGGAGAACCTGTAGCTCTGATGCGAAGGGAGACGCATGGATAGCCCCAGACAAGTAAACTTGCTCACCCATGTGCCCTTTTTCTTTGCTTGCTCAGGGTGCTCCTGGGCCCAGGAGAGAGGTGATAGCCATGCGTTGCAGCCACGTGCAGTCTTGACATTGTTGGCTGTGGCTCTCTGGGAACCAGGGGCTGATCACTGCTGCATGGGGCTGCCCATTGGCCCCTCACTTCATTCCTCTGCTAGCTGGTTGGCAGAGATAGCCAGAAAGCACAGCCCGGCTTCGTGAGCCTTCTATGAAGTCTGTGACTGCCTTGCCAAGGACAGAAGGAATCTGACCCTCTACTTGGGTCAGCTCTTTTAAGCCTTCTCCTCCTGATCCCGTGTTCTCTTCTCAACTTATCTGAGAAGCTCATCTTCTTGGAGCTCTTAGTTTACTCCTAACATGTTGCCTGGGGGACTTAAACCGGAGAGAACAACTGAGTGTACCGTGGGACTAGAAAAACAACTCGGAGCTATTTCTTACGGAGGGTGGGATAGCCTCACCATTTCTGTTGACAGTGGAGAACTCTGTGCTCCTTACTCGAAAAGGAAGCTCTTAGGAGATCAGTGTTAGGGTTATGAACAATCTGGTACTCTGGTACGTGTGAAACGGACCAACCGGGAGAAGTCAGGTATTTTCAGATACAAACAGACACACCTAGACCTTCCCCACAAGCCCAGATGGCTCATTTCCTCTTTCTTCCTGTTGCCATTAACATGCAGCTGGGATTGGGGGCATCAGGATATGTGAAAAGTCTCCACATTCTGAACCCACCCAGAGCCAAGCTAGGGTTCTTTCACGGCTCCCCAAACTGACACCTGCCTGGTTTTCCTGGCTGCCTGCCAGGGGCTCTCTCCTCTGGATCCACACTGCAGCTGCCGGCCAGCCCTCCTGGCCTTGATCTCATCTCGGCTGCAGGGGATGTCTCCATCCTGCTTTCCTTCTGGGTCTCTCTGTCCCCCCTGGCAGCCCGAGGATTCCCTTGCCTCTTCCAGATTGGGCTCCAAGGGGCCTTGTGTGCAAGGTGGAAATTGTTACAGCCACAATGAGTCCCAGCAAGGGTCCCAGTGCAAACATATATTTACAAAGCTGCTGGGGTGGGGGTGGCCACCAAGGGTTTACCCCCAGGAGCACCCTGCTCGTGCCCCTCGTGCTGTCCAGGCTGGAGAGGTGCTGTCAGGTTCCTCCCACCGCTGCTGTCCTCACCCAGTGTCTCCACAGTCAAGGCTGTCGATTTGGAGGCTGTTTCCTTCCTGTCCACTTCCTCTCCTTTGCTTCCAGCCTCACCAGACCCAGTGCCAGGCTTACTGTTCGGGGCGCACAGGAACTCGGGGCTTGGTGTACATGAGCCCCGCGGTTCCTGATAACGAATGTGCTGTAGTCTAATCTAGGGCCTGTCCCCCATGTAGGTCTATGAGGAATTACAGCCCTTGTTCTAGCAACCTGCTCAAGAACAAAGTTTTGAACCCCCACAACTGTGTTAGGCCATCAGTCTTTGTTTTCACTTCAAGTTGCTTGAACATTGACCTGCCTGCAAAAAAATGTCAGGGCGCTTTTCTGAATGAGCTGTTGAAATAGAAAAGGAAAGCAATTAACAAGTGCCCATGCGATTGTGGGGGTGGTGGGGTGGTGGGGTGGTGGGGTGGTGGGGGGGAGGGCAGTGTGGGAGGGGCTCCCCTCTCCCCCTACCCAAGATGTTACAATATTTTCCAAACCCTACATGGTGAGATGTGATCTGATAAGGGACTTCTCACTGTTTCTCATTTACGTGGCAAGCCTTACAAAAAGGTACACCGTTCTATTCTAACAGATCACTTTTACTGAAAATAAAATCATGTGCGTTCAGGGGTGTTGAGGAACAGCCCGCCTGGCAAAGTTGACACTTCCGGTGACCAGAGACCCCCACATCCTAGGGCTCTTCTGAACTTGCTCCATTTCGACAACCCCTGGCTGGGATTGAGAAGGACTAGTCAGTCTGTCTTTCTTTCTTCTGGATAAAAGTTGCGAGGACACTTAAGCCTTATGCTTCAGGGCAGAATCTGATCACAGTGGAGATGAGGAAGAAATTTTCCCCCTGGGATCAGATTGCACAATCGCCCAGGCAGGTGTGCTCCTTCTGTTAAACAAACACCTCGCCAGTGTACGCCTCCTCCCCGGCCATCTTCAGGCCTGCCTGCTGGACCTCATGGGCCAGCGGTATCATTCCTTCTGCAGGTGCTGTGCTCGAAGATGGACGGCAGCCGCCCCATGTGCTCCTGCACTCGGCCTGCCTCTGGCTTCCTAGAGTGGCCTCGGGGCATGTCTTTGGGCCCTGAGGACCCTCTGCAACTTTGTGGGAGGTTGGAAGTTGGGTCTTGGTGTCTACACATCCATGCCTGTGCACGCTCACCCTTAAAGAGTTACCAGTAAACTTGCTGCCCCTTTTCTGGGTGTGACTTTAGTGCCTGCCCCATGTCTAACCCACACGCATTCCCAGAACATCCGAATACTGTTCACAAAGTAGAATTCTTTAACATCAGGCCCACAGTTGACCATCTCAGGCCTGCACTGTGAGTAGGTTTGAAGTCTGATCCCCAAGAAGTGTGTGTGAGTACTGTTGGCGGGAGGTGTGCAGGGGTGGGGAGATGGACTTTTCCTTTTCTTCCTCTTTCCTTTTTAAGGCCTCGTCTGTGCTGCCTCTTGTGCAGTCGGGTAATTACCAGTGATTCCCAGGCTCACCCGCCCGCTCTCCTTCCTCTGCATCTCTATCTCCTGCCGTGCACTACTTCCTTCTGTCTCTATTATTAGCCTGCTTAGCTTTACCATTCACTTCCCCACCTCTCCCTGGTTCCCTCCTCATCTTCCTCTGTCTTTGTTTTCACCTCAGTAAAGACATTTTGGGGAGCACTTTCCTTGTTCTATTCCGATGTGAATCCTCTCTTTCTTTGTTACCATCAGATTAACTTGTTTCTCCTCCATTTCATCAAGCATTCCTTCATATTCCCTAAAATGGGAAGCGTCACCCTCCCTCATATAATGTCTGGCTTATGAACCTTTAAAATAGGAGGTGCTGAGATGTGACCTCCCCCAAAACAGGTTTGCTCATCCCTCTCCAGGACTGCGGCTCTGAGGCTCCGACGGCCACTCCCTCTTGTGCTCTCCTTTCTACTTTTTCATGATTCAAACCCAATCACATTCCTTCCCCAAATGTCCTGTTTTAGTACTTAATGGTTCACCTTGGTTTGCTCACCTTGGTTTGTTTCCTTTTTCCCTGTAATTTTTTCTTGTTCTTTGGGGAGCACTGATGTTCCTGTTAATTCGAAATTATACCAGTTTTCGTTCCTGAAATTTGCTAAATGGACATAACAGTGAGCCTTTGGAACTTATAGATCAAGCATGCCCTTTGGAACTGGGGAAGAAAAGTAGATTTGGGGCAGCTCTTGGTATAACAATAATTCCTGCTTTATGGAGAGAAATAGTTCATGAGGTTCTAATGGAGTAAAAGCTTAAAAGTTACTCTCTTCTTGGTAACTTATGTAGGTCTCACTTAGGTTGAAAAACAGTTTAAAGTTTTTTAAATAGTGGATTTAGAAATTATTATAATTATTGCTTTAATTACAACAACTAATTAATTTCTGTATGTTAAGAGTTTCAGTGCTGGTGATCTATTACTTTGCAGTTTTAGCCTATTGGGAATTATAATTTTCTGGTTTTATGGCACAGTTTATAATGCGTGCCATGCTGTATTTAAGTAGCGAAACTGCATTTCTTTAAATAGGCTTTCCTATTCAGACTTTTACTGAGGTAGCCATATCCTCTGACGCTTTATCACTACCCATTTGTAAGATTTCTTGCTATAAGGATAGTTTCATCCTGTTTGCAACATACCCTGTTCTGGGAATAGATGGAAGGAATTGAGGGAATTCTGTTTGAGTCATCCTCCATCAAAGAGCAACATCATTTTAGGAATGAAAGCAGAGAAGTTCTCACTCTTCTAAAAATAATGGGGAGAAGATTTAGGGAGGTGGCTTATAGGATCAGTTTTAAGACCTGGTTAGACATCCATGCTAATTCCCTCTTTGTAAGTGAGAAGTGGCCTCTAATAGCTTTATTATGGTTAGGTGAGTAGGTGAAATTTTATTCCACCTAAAGCATGATGCTTCCTTAAGTCTTGCGCTTTGAAACTTGCCTTGTTGGGTTTTAAAAATCTTCTCTTCATGGGATGCCCTGCTAGCTCAGTCTGTAGAGTGTGTGACTCTCGATCTCAGGGTTGTGAGTTCGAGCCCCATATTGGGTGTAGAGATTACTTAAAAATAACATCTTTAGGGGCACCTGGGTGGCTCAGTTGTTAAGTGTCTGCCTTTGGCTCAGGTTGTGATCCCAAGGTCCTGGGATAGAACCCCACATTGGGCTCCCTGCTCAGTGGGAGGCCTGCTTCTCCCACTCCCACTCTCCCTACTTGTAGCCCCTCTCTTGCTGTTTCTCTCTCTTTCTCTGTGTCAAATGAATAAATAAAATCTTTGAAAAAATGCTTGTTTAAATTAAAAAAAAAAATCTTTAAACAAAAAACCCAAAATGTTCTCTTTGGGATTTTAGTCATGTATAATAAAAGAAAGAGCCACTTGCATTTTCTTAAAATCATGTGTGCTTTTTAGAGAGGGTAGGTGAGGGAGCAGAGATTGTGGGTTTTTCTTGCTCTTCCTGCTGGGCTTTGCTTCTAAGACGTGATGGGAATAACCCAAATCGTAAAAGTTATTGTGGATTTCTGCTTCCCAGGACAGGAACCATACCCTCTTTATCCCCAGTGCTCCCTTGCCGCTTGTATTGCCGTGGTCCTGAAAAGGAGGAGAGAGCTGTTGATTTTTTTGGAACTCAGCTTTAGACCCCGCAGCAATTTCCAAAACCATGAGGACTTACCAGCTCAGACTTGGGAGCCAGTGGGGGTTAGTGGTGGGGGGAGGAGCTGGGGATTCTTGCTCCAGGCTGCTGCTGTAGTCAAGAGTTGTTTAAGAAGGCTCCAGTTGGAAGCCTTGTTTCTTTGGACTCTTTCATTCAACCTAGATGTGCTGTGTGGTGCTTTGGGTCCGCTGTCACAATTAAAGGATGGGAACAAGCAGCATCGTGATGTCTATCCAACCGTTCTGACTGCAGAGCACTTGTAATTCAGAGGAGAGCCGTTAGAATAACAGAATGTAGACGTTTAGAGCTATAGTTTTTAGGAATTTAGGCTCCAACTGGAACCCTGGTCTTCTGACTCCCAGCCAGCTTACTGATTTTTAATTCAGTCGTTGGTTTTATTTTAGACTTTATTTTCAAAATAACAGATTCAAGTCACATCACTCTAATTAGTGGGAAGTTTTTCTGTTTTGCTTTTGTTTTTGTATCAACCAGGTGAACTAAGTGAGCATATCTACTTTTCATTTGCGTGTTTTTGGTCAGAAAAAGAAAATCACAAACTCAGAAGCTCTTGAATGCTTCGTGTTTGGACTTTTTTTTAAAAATCCAGAGTGAATTATGGACAGTGGAGCAGGAAATAGACTGTATACATGACACATCATCCACTCCTCTGTTTCACCACCTACACTCCCATTGGGTGTTTCAGGGCTCATCTTAAGGTGAGAGGTTCATGAGCGCCCCTTGACCACCCTGTTTCCTTTTGCCGAAAAATATGATCACAGGGTTTTTATTTCATAGTGCACTTTGACTATGGGAAGTACCGTCTCCCACCCCAAACCGAATTGCCTTCAACATCCTATTAAACAGCAAATCCCCTGAACACCAGTATATGAAAATGCTTTTCTAGGATGAGCTCAAAGCATTTCATCCTCCAAATAAAATCTATCTGCTCGCACTTAGATTGTTCAAAGGCAGATGGTAGGCAATTGAAACAGAGAGGCAAGCTGGCAAAAGAAAAAATAAAACCACAAATATCTGAACATGAAGGTGATCTACACTCTTGCCAAACCCCCTCCTAACTTCGTTAACACAGCAGTGTAGCAATTAAGTAACATGGGAACTCAGACTCATATGGCTAATACAATTGTCCTCCGTTAATGGGGTGAAACAAAGCTTGCATGTAATATACAGCGTTGTTCACCAAAATGCAGAGCTAAAGGAGAGTTTAAGAGGGAATCAGCAGCAGAGCCCAGCCCATAAACCATGCTACCCCTGGCAAACAACTGCCTTATTGAAATCTCACTGACCCTTACCACATATTCACGGTGCGGTCACTGGTAGGAAAGGTTCGCTATTACAGAGTTACCGTGTCTTAAGGAAAGGGGCCACTCAGCAGTATTGAGCCTGAGAGTGGCCGTAAGATGTCCCCGAGCTGAGGGAAGAACGGGATGAGGGGGGTGGCTCAGAACACTGGGAGAGCCCACTCTAGGTGTTTGGTGGGAAAGTCTGACTTAACCAGGGACAGACGTTCCTGGCATCCTGTTGCTGTGGGATAAGACAGCCCTCTTGGTTCCCTTAGCCTCATAATGACCAGAGGACTTCACAGATGCCCAAATCTGGCACTACTCACTAACCTTGAACTTGAGCAGTCAGCTATAGAAGGGGACGGGAATGTGTTTCAGCTGCTGAGGCCGGGTATCCACATGCCGGCCCTCCAGGATGTGTGTGTTAGGGGGTGCTGGTCCCCACCGAGGAAGGGACAGCCTTCTGAGCAGGTGGGGCGGGCGCGTGCGAGGGGATGGGGGGCAGGGTGTGAGAAGAGTGCACTCTGCCGAGCGAGAGTGTGGGGACACGTGTGAGGAAAGCAGCTACTGACAGTGGGCTGGTGTGGGAGACAAGGCTCCGATCGCTGCCCAGAATAAAAGGAAGGATGCCTTGGTATCAAAAGGAAGCTGCTGCTTGCACAGTAAACCTCGTGCTGCCTCAGGAATGGAGAGGAGACTTGGAAGAGTCAGCGCTACGTGTGAAAAGGCAGTAAGATCAGCTCTTGAACTTTGTAGCCATACAAAGTTCAAATAGCGAGGCGTCTGACGGGCAGTGATGAGCAGCACGTTATGGCGTGTGAACGAGTGAATGCGTTCCTTCACAGATCAGTGCTTTTCCTCCCAGCCCTCCACACGGTGTAGTTGTATTGCCCCAGATACATGGGTTTATCTATTACATAAGAGAGCTTGTTGCATTTCATTGCTGTATTCCATTTTCCATTGTTTTCTTCCTTAATGGTCCTGTGTCTGATCCTGGCCAGTTGTTGCCGGTGACTATTGTTAGAAATGATCCTTTTTTCTTTCCCTGCCTGGTCAGACGATGGCCCATGGTCTCTAAACTGGGATTTGGCAGTGATTTCATGACTATTGTGAGTACAGTTCAGGGAGAAAATTCAGGAATGGAACAGCCATATTATGGAATTCGGTTGAAGCAGGTGCTGTTTTTCTTCTTCTGCCAATGCAAATCCATCCCAGACAATTTGTCTTTACTTACAAAAAATGGCCTCTGTACCACCTTGCTCTAAAAGGTACAAGGTCGCAGTGAAGCACATTCGATGTATTCGTGGGCTTGCACCACAGGGGCTGGCAGACCACCCCAGCAAGTACAATGCATGGAATCCAGCAACCAGTAAAGACCATTTGCTCCCATGGCCAGAGTGTCCACTCCCTTCCTTTCTTGCCTTGTGTTTTGGGAACTCCTTGCTTGCTAGCTCCATAGGCCATGGGACATAGCTATTCAGAATGCTATAGGTGGCTCAAAGGGGTGTATGGAGGAAGAGGGAAAGCAGGAATTTTGGCCAGAGAGCACATGGCCAGCTGGTGACCTAGGAAGGGAAGCTCAGGTTTCTAAAGTGAAAAAATAGTTGGGTTTTTCTTTCTTTTTTTTTTTTTGCTTGTTTGTTTTTAATAAAGGATTTTTGTCAAGTAATGTTATATCTCCAAGTTGAAGAATTACAAAGTGGTCTTCTGGAGTGCCTGCCCTCGAGGGTTTACAATCCAGGGAGGAGACCGTCTTTTTCATGTAATGAAGGTAGGCAGAAGGAAGCCAGAGAAAACGGAAACACCCTTTGTCCAGCACCTTCTTTGGTCCTGCTAAACTGTGCACTGTGGCTCTGAGCCTGGGGGATTTTTTTAGGTTTGTTTTTGGTGTTTTCCCCACGATGACCTGGTTGTGCAACCCTGCGTTTGGAACCAGCTGCTTCCTGCTGCTCTTTTCCAGGAGCGCATGAACGTCCGTCTCACAGAGTGATGATGGAGCTCGGGATGGTGGGAGGGACACAGCTCAGCCTCCCCTCTCTCCCTTCTCCCATGTTCTCCAGCAGCCAGGAGCTGGTCAGATGCTCAGGGAGCCTGGGACTGTGTCCCTGCCAGGCTCCGAGTGGTAAGGAGCCTGGTGGTAATCTGATGAGGGTCATAGCCCTCCTAATGTCGGAGGGAGGCTGTGCCTTTTCCTGAAGGCCTCAGATGTATGATGGGCTGTGTAGGTACAGCTCGGCCTCCATCAGCTCCCTGGCAGGCCTTGCCTCTCTGCATGCACGCATTTATTTATAGTTAGAGACCTAGCAGTAGCCACAGCAGTGAGCCTAGTTTTCCAACCTGTAAAAGTTTATTAGCACAGGAAGCAAGAACAGTGGGATCTTTTTCTAAGGTATTCGGGTGCCCCAAAGTACCTGCAGC
Organism: Mustela nigripes; assembly: GCF_022355385.1. Lineage (NCBI taxonomy): Eukaryota > Metazoa > Chordata > Mammalia > Carnivora > Mustelidae > Mustela > Mustela nigripes. The sequence continues at coordinate 54,941,882 of NC_081562.1, forward strand.
TCCCAGGTGTTTTTACGTTGATCCCAGAAGGCATTCAGAGAGGACCTTGTAGAAGACCGCTCTCCGTACTTGTGCTGTAAAGGGCAAAAATAAAGCAAGCAAGCAAACGAAACAAAAAGCCCTTGGAAGTCCTTTAGTTGTAGTGGTAAAGATTTGAAAAGTATTATGTATCACTGAGCAGGGACATCTGTATGTTTCAGTCCTTTGAAAAACACTCTTCCAAACATCACGCAGCCCTCTAAAGTTAGTTAGCACACATTGTACATTCAAGGGAAATGTTAATTTGAAGCTTAGACATGGGGCTTTTTTTTTTTTACTAGAAAAATGTAGTTAAGGAGCTAGGTGTACCTAGAAATGGTTAAATGAAATAAGGCTGTTAAGAAAAGGTCCTCAAAGGCAAGCAGAAGGTTTCTATCTCGCTCCTTGTGCTGCTGTGTTTCTCACCACAGTGTCTGGCTGCTCGGTGCTTGTTCGTGTCACTTTCCTTGTTAGTATGGAGTGGGCCTGGCTGGGCGATGGCTTGGAGGGGACCGGGGGCTGTCACTAGTTTGGACGATGTGAGCAGCATACAGATGCCGTGCCCTTCTCGGTTATTCTCAGCCTGGCATGCAGGAGCTATGGAGACATTGCTCAGTCTGCTGTCCCTGCCCTCGGTCCCCTGTCATCACGCTTTCCCAGATGGCTCCTATAGCCCCCTGTTGCCCTCAGGTGAAAGCCCAGCTAACCTCAACAAGGCCTGTTACCGTGTGAGGTCAGTCTCCATCTTGTTTCCGGGGACTCTCTTTACCCACTCCCAGGAAGTGGCCGTCCTCTCCTCTCCAGGTCTTTGCTCATGCCACTTCCTCTTCCTGAGAAACTTCTCTGCCTTTCTTCTCCCAGCTGACTGTTCATCCTCAGGTCTCACTCCCCAGCAGTCTTTTCCTGGACCCCCTGGGTCTGGAGGAGCTGTCCCTCTCCTGTACGCTCAGAACACCTCTTTTGAAACTTTCATCCCGTTATCTTGGGATTGCCTCTTGGTATCTAGCTCTTGACAATAAGCCCATTAACTCAGGGCCTCATCTTGATGTTGCCTGTGACCACAGGGCTGGGTAGAGAGTTGGTGTTCCATAATAAATCATTGCTGAATGAGGAACGTATGAAAAACAGAATATGTTATTTGATTAATTCCATGCTTGGCTCTGTGTCTGATGCTTCCCAGATCCCTCTCATCAGTTCCTAAGACTCTGCAGGACTCTGAGGGTGATGGGTCTCTGCAGTATTGTCAGATGTAGTCCGGTCGTTAGAAGTGTGCTTATGCCTGGAACAACATGGAGTCTTTTATTTTTAGTTGTGAATTCAGAATCTTAAGTTATACATGAGTTGTAGTGGTTTGGTTTTTAAATTGAGTTTTAGCTTAAACTGAAATCCGAAACAAAATGAACTAAAAGGAGGTCTCCCTTATCATATGCTCCTACCTACAAAGACTCCCTGGCTCTCTGGATGTTTCCAAGACAGGAAAAGCTATCGCAGGTCAATTCCAGTTGCTGCCTTTGAAAGAAGATAGATGAGTCTGGCTTTGTGAGGAAGCTTCCCTTTCTTTCCTCCCCCTCCTCTCTCTCTCTGCCAGTAATTGCAAAGCGAAGCTGAACCACTATTGAAAATCCAAGTTCTCTCCTGGCTCTGAGTAAGGTAGCATACACATCCCTACTCTCTGGAAACATATATACATACATACGTGAACACACACATATCTTCTGCTTTCGGCCTGAAATGATAACCCTACATGAAGACCTGTTTCTTGTTTCTTAAGCAGGTGGACAGCTAGTCTATGTGTATCCGAATGTTTCTTGGCTAATTTGTTGGGATGTAGCCAAAATAACATGGGATCTGGAGTCCGGTGACTCAGATTAATTGAACAAATACTTACTGAGCACCTGTGGTATTCTAGATCTGTTGGAATTACCATAGTGAAGAAGACGAGGCCTCTGATTCAAGAGGCTCGCTGTGTTCCCAGGGTCAGCCTAGTGCCATTTAGTTTGTAACGTCACGGGGCAAATCATTTAACATCTTTTAACTTCCTGTTTCCTTACTGTAAAACAAGGATAGTAAGCACCTACTCAGAGTTGCCGTGAGGATAGCATGCCTGCCTTATAGAGCTGTGGATGTTGGTAGGTGTTAACCTCTGTCCGATTCCACCGACGAACACCTGTTCTTCCCTTGCGTTTCACAGCATGGTCACCCTGGCCCTTTCTGGCCCTTTCTGACTTCCTCCAGCAGGGATGCCATGTCTCAGCACCCCACAGTCCCTCGGACAGTCTGCTATGGCATCCTGCTCCTCACCATAAGCATCATTGCTTTGGTACCTGCACTCGTGCGGGACTCTGAGCGCATCTCTGTAACCCCAGCGCCTGGAATCGTGTCTGGTGTGCAGGGCTTGATGTGTGCTTGTGGCTACATAAATTAAAGGACAAGGTTCATGAATGACCGGGTACTGCACATGTTATTATTGTGGAAACTTCAGGCAAGAAAAGAGAACAAAAAGACAGAGTGCTTTGAGGCTCTGGAGGTTGAAGGAGAACCTGGCATGTCCGACTCTTATTTTAAGGTTATGAATGTGTGCTGCTCTACCACGATCGTGATAAACACCCAAGTCTGTTCGATCAGACATCAACCCAAAGCAACCTCTTGTGGTCAGGGAGGAAGTCCACCATATGTTCGCTCTAGATGGGTTTGTTACATGGTTTCATTAGCTAACAAAACTAGCAGATCTCGGTGGTTGACAATGAGAGGCTCCCTTTGGCTGTTTCTGCTGTTTTCACCGCAACGAACATGGCAGCACCTGCTTCTCGCCCATTTTGTCTCCTTTTGCTGAAAGGAGCGTGTTTCTCCTCTTCTTGAGATGGCCTCTTTTCCTACTCTGACTGTATCTTTTTTTGTTGTCATTGTCCATACAGACCAGAGAATTAATATGAGTTAGTGATAACATTTGAGTTGAAAAGAGAACGTTCTTGTCGATTGGGACGTGTGTGTGTGTGTGTGTGTGTGTGTGTGTGTGTGTGTAATCTTCAACACAGTCTCAATGTGTGGGAGATAAGGGCTGAGCACGTTTGGGAAAGGTCATGCCTCGAAGGATTAGTTTTTTCCCTTTACTCACCTCTTCGGCTATCAGCATCGCAATCAAAGGTCACATGGGTGCTTGAGAAGAAACAGCCACTCTCAGTAATTGTGTGGTGTTCTAGGTAGGGTTAGTTCTTAGTCCTGGATGGATAGATGGATGGATGCAGGCATTTTTGAGAAAGGACAAAACAAAACAACAACATTCCTTCCCGAGTAAAGCTTGGTACTCCTTTGCGCTGTGTCTCCTCTCATCGCTTCCCTGTTTTCTGTAGTCTGAGGCCTCCCTCCCTGTGGTCTTACCACAGAATTTACCTGGGGCGTGTTAAATTGTCTTGATGTCTTCTAGTCTATAAATCTATATTTAAGTGGGGCCGTCATGGGATTTGGCTGACTTTATTTTGTCACTCTCTCATTTTTCTTCCAGGGAAATAGCGTATTTATGAAGAATTTCCCTCATTGGTAACATTTGATAACTTGTGTGTCTTTCAGAGACCATGTCTCTCTCGTGGTGTCAGAGTTAGGGAAATGGACAGTTCCTTCCTTTGAAACATTCTTGTTCTAGGGTTTGTGAATGGTCTAAGACAGTGGCCACCCTCCCATTGGCATCGATCACTTTGGCGTTGCCTGGGTTTCACACATCTCGTCATATTACTCTTCTTGAGTTTACACATCTCTTTTCATTGATTTCATTGGAGTTTGGCGTCATGATGTAGTGGGACTAGCACTCAGCTGGGAAGTAGGACTAGTGGTGCCCTTGGATGAGATACTCAGCCTTCCTGGTTTGTATTTTTGCCTCTGTAAAAGTTGAGACATCCAATTTGATATTTCTCTGGCTCTAAGGGCATTTTGACCTCTGAATGCCAAAAGGATGCAGGTGGGATTTCAATCTTCCCCATAGCTTATGCTTTCTGGGAGCATTTTAGTCAGCTGGGTGATGATTCAAAAAATCCCCTGTTCTTATGAGAAGCAAATGGAAATATGCTGGCCCCTCAGATGGTAGCTGCTAGAGAAATAACCCTATAGTTGTTGGGGGCAATCAATTTATTTCAGGTCCATCGATAAGCTAGAAACCAAATTTCAGAGTTGCCCTGTGCATATTATTTAGTATCGTTAAGGTATACATTTTTCTTATCTCAAAACTACCTTTGACGGTAGAATATTTGACTTTCTTTGTTTTTGACTGTGAACCCCTTTGCCCGTTAGTGATGGTGTTCTAGCTGACCTCATCCAAAAAGATGCATATTCCACGTCCGGCTAGGATAGGGACTCTGTATCATGGTGAGCATCTCTCATATAATTTGACTCAGCCTGAACACATTGATTTTCTCGCAACTAGGGATTAACTCCCTCCATAGAAGACTCACGCGAGGGGAAGAACAGATAGCAAAGTGTTTGCTAAGGTGATAGACTTTGCTGTCCTTCTGGCAGCAAAGTGATCTGCTTGGAAAGTAATTAGAGCATTTCCCCAACAGTGTTGGTGATCTTCGTCTCCTCCTGGCTATAATTTGAACACTCCTGTGGTCTCCTAGATGGTTGTGCCATGTGTTAGGACCTCAACGAAAAGTAGCCTCCCCATCTCCATCTTTCTAGCCTGTGTCCTTCCCCTGCAAGGATGTGGAGAGTGGCTCATTCCTACAAGTGAGTTCAGACCTTCTATTTCAGGACTGTTATTTGAAAAGCTGATGCTTTTCCATGCTACTATTATTGCTGTTCTGTTTTGCAAAGTCTTGAATACTCTTCCTAGGTAATTAGGAGGCTCAAGGGTCCTCCAGGTCTGGTCCATGCTTTTTGGTGGCACAGGGATGAACCTGACTTCTTTTCTGGAAGCTTGCATGCCAGCCTCTCTTCTCTGCATCCCACTTAGTCTAGTAGACTTAACTTCTTTCCAGTGTGTCCTTGCCCCATGGCTGGAGGATAAGGATGATCTTTGTCAGGCGTTGGCAGCTATAAGCCATGTGGATCTGCTTTCGACAGTGGCTGGAGTACCATCAAGTCCTCTGGGTTCCTTTGTTTTTCATGATAATTTTTGTTCAGCTCGTATACTGAGTGGCAGACACAGCCCCACCTTTTGTTTTCTATATAATGTGCTAAAAATTTGGGTTCTGTGGCCTTAGTCATTTACATAGCTAAAGTTAGCTATTCATACTTCTTAGGAGATTTAATGTCCCTTTCTGGTGGGTTTTGCCTATTTTTTATTTTTATATATCATAAACCACAAAGTCCCGTGATGTAGAAAATCATGAAGTTAGGAATGAAAGGTCCTGCCTAGGATATGATGCTCATTCCCACCCCTGGCTAAAGGATTCAGACCATCAATCAGTGAGTAAATCTATATGGTATATTTTGTTTACGCTTTGATCGTCAAGGCTCATTGTTTTAATTTTAGAATTATGCCTCAATTAAATTCAGTAATGCCTTGTAGACAAAAGCTCATGAAATTTGTTTGAATTTCTACCAGACTGTTTTAATTTCACAGATAACACCAAGACTTAGCCACACTTTTCATACTGATGCCTCCCTTATAGATAAGATATTTAAATCACAATGCAACTAAGGTCAAATAAAACTGTAAAAAAAAAAACAACTGTAAAAAGAACTCTTAAGAAATGAATCTACTGGGGCGCCTGGATGGCTTAGTGGATTAAGCCACTGCCTTCGGCTCAGGTCATGATCTCAGGCTCCTGGTATGGAACCCTGCATCGGGCTCTCTGCTCAGCGGGGAGCCTGCTTCTCTCTCTCTCTCTCTCTGCCTGCCTCTCTGCTTATTTGTGATCTCTCTCTGTCAAATAAATAAATAAAATCTTAAAAAAAAAAAAAGAAATGAATCTACTCATTCCTTCTCTAGAAATGTATTTAATCATTTATTTCTCCATTTTTGGCCATGATTTATATACCAGTAGACTCTGTTACTCTAGTACTCTACTTCATATATACGTTCAGAAAAGTAGGATTGGGAAGAGGAAGGCAGGCATCAGCTTTCCTTTAGAACCACTTTTTAAGTCCATTAGTTTCTGTAACTCTCATGTCTGAAGAAACTGAGGGCAAACTGTGAGCCTGCGTTTCAAGCTGGTTTTTCTAGAAATGTTACCAGGATGGAAACTCAGAAGCAGACCGCCCAAAGAAAATTCCCTAAAGAACTAAGAACTGTTGTTCCTTTTGTGTGCGTGTGTGTGTTACGGATGTTCTTGTGGGAATCCGTAGAATAGTATGTATTTTGTAGAGTTACCTCCCAGACTTCCTTGCTGAGCTCCTCTTATGGAAGAGGCTTCTCTTTAATTACTCTGTGAACGTGTACATAAAGATGAAAGCCTGACCTTTCCAAACACTGTGTTATAAAATTAATTGACAATTAATTCCACAGGTGCATACTGATATATGGGTAGAAGACAAAGGTGGTCGTTTGTCACAGACTTTGAATCAGAGTGACTTAAGGGAATTGGGCCTGCAGGTATAGAGTTCTAGGAGCACTGTGACCAAATAATTTTACTTACTATCCTTTTAATATTCACACAAGAGGAATGTGAGCATCATGTATACACCCAAAAGTTCTTGTAATAAGTACAAATTAATTACAGATGATAAAACTTCTTTTCCTTTATGGTAGATAAGCCAGTACGTCAGATGGATTTTCATCTGTGGCTTGCTTTAAATCATGGCTAGCTTAAAAAACTAAACTAAATGAACCTCTCATTTTATTCTGCTTTAAAAATAAGTCTTTGTGGGTTTTTTCCCCTTTGAGATTTTACTTAGAAAGCCTTTCTCTATCTTAAGATCAAATAAATATTCAACTGAATATAATGAACTATTAACCTGTTCCATTTTTCCATGTAGGTTTAAGATTTTATTAGAGACATCTCCACACATATTCCAAATTAGAAAACAGTATTATGAGCTACATATTCTTACCACTCAATTTCAACAGTTCCTAATACATGACTAACCTTGCTCTATCTATATCCTTCCGCACTCCTCACTCCTTTTCCATCCTGGTATTTTGAAGTATAAATTCCTCACGTAATATCATCTATAAATACTTAAGTATGTGTCTTTAACAGACAAAAAAAAAAAAAAGAAATAGAATGTCATTATTATATCTAACAAAGCTAAGAGTAATTCCTTCATGTCATTTCACTAATATCTAGCATTCAAATAGGATACCTCGTGTTTTAGACCTTGAGGGTATGGCCTATAAAAGTAAGACCTGTAAGGTTTTAATACCAGGGGGCCAAAATTCTTGTGTGAGGAGACAGAGAAAAGTAAGTAAGATAAAAAGAAGGTAATTATGTTGAGCGCTCTGAAGCAAACACAGTGGGCAATCAGGAAGAATGACCCAGGCCCAAGTGTGGGTGGGGCTGTTCTAGGCAGGGTGTTGGGGGCCCTGCGATGTGGCGTCCGCGGAGCTGAGAGACCCGATGAAGAGAAGGACCTGGGACCAGCCTCCTGAGGGGGTGGGAGGAAGGAGATTCGTGGGATTTTGCTGGGCTTTCGGGGTGTGCCATCTCTCCAAGCAAACTCTTTTCATTGTTAAAGCTGGCTTTAACAGTGGTTTGTAATGTTGCAGTGGTTTGTAATGTTTAACGTTTTGGTGTCCAACTTTTCAGCAGGGTAAATGGAACCATCCGAAATACATTGATAGTGAACTTGGTGATCATTTTTGGCTGATTTGTTTATCAGTTATGCTTAATTGCACCTTGCACGTGCCTGAAAAAAATAAAACTGAAAATTTAGGCTGCTTAAAAGACCCCTTGAAGTATAAAAACCCCTAAGGGCTCAGACCCTTATCTCTCTATAATAATAAGAACTCTAATTTCTTCAGGGTAGGTTCCCTCTCGAGATCTTGGATACTTCCTGATTCTTTCTGGGTAAAATAAAAGTGGCAACTTCTTTTTTTTTTTTCTTGTGACTTTTTAACACTTCTTCTTCTCTGGGTTAAACCCAGGAAGTAAAAAGTCAATGTATAGAAATCAGCAGTGCACACACACACACACACATGTATTTTCATGTACATATGAATATATATACGGGAAATAGGAGGGAAAGAATGCATAGGGAAGATGGTCTCTATTAAATTTGATTTAAAGATAATAGCTAACTAGAGTACATTCTTGTCTTAATCTTTTCCGTAACAAGATGAAGTGAGATTTTATGTTTGGATGATGGAACAAAAGTGGGTGATTCCAGTGTTTTTCTTCTCAGCCGTTAAAAGAAGGCTTTGAAAGAAACAGTCTTTCTGTATACATATGAAGTGTTTGTCAGTCTTCCTTCAGACACCACCAGCCACAGTCAGACTAAACATCGGTAGACATTTCACTGAGTCGGCAGGGGCGATAGCTGTTGATTCACATATTTCCTTTCTACCAGAAAGTCCTCAAGCATTTACTGTGTTCCTGCGTTTAAGACACCTCCCGGCACCACAGGGAAAGAAGGGCCCGCAGGGACTGTAGGCTTTACCTTTAAGGAACTTGTGGCCTAATTGAGATAAGACAGGCGTAGAAGAAGATAAGAAATATCTGAGCACAGTATGTAATCAGTGCCAAATGCAGAGGTGTGCTCAGGGTTTAGAAGAGGGAGAAAGTTCATTGTAAGCTTGAATAATGATCCTCATGGCAGCAGCTGACATGGGGCTCGTGTACCATGGACTGGGTACCGTTGAAGTATTTTACAGGTATTTTTGGTCAATTAATCTTCATACCTGTCATGTGACCTAGGCTCCCAGGGTCACATGACAAGGAAATGGTAGGGACCCCCTTAGATTCTGGGCTGTTAGACTCCAGGGCCACAGTCTTATCCATATCAGGGTGGGCTAGGGAAGCCTGCATCAAGGGGGGATGCTTTGGGCAAAGAAAGCAGCCCACCTCATGGAAGCCGCTGGTATATATAGAGGAAGAGTGACAGGTAAGGTTTCAGGGACATTGCTGAAAAGCCCTTCAGGTTAAAGGCCTGTGAACTTGCTGAGGGAAGCAGTTGGAGAACCAATACATGAACTTACCAAGAATATAACGTGATTACTCCACACCCTGGGAGCATGGGTCTCCCAGGGGAAGGACGGCCGCGTTGCTGGGCAACCATGAAGAGTCAAGTTTGGGCTCCCTGATCATTCCTGCTTTAGTCTTATGGCTGTCCAGTGACTTGTTTGGTTTTCCATTAGTCCCTTCTCCCTTGGCCTTGAGGGATCCATTTTTACAGAGTCTCAGTCACCAGGCAGGATGAGCGCCCTGTCTCGCTAGTCTTCCCAGCAGCTCCCACAAGGCCCATGTGCCTTCTTAGACAGCAGAAGGTAAAACCAGGTGGCATCAGCCCTTTTACTCCTATCTGGATCTGGGGCCAAAGAATGCAAAAAATTTCAGGGCAACTTGGAACTTGGGGAGGGAGTGGTGGCACATAGAGGCCCTTCCAGAATAACTACAGCCCCAGGTGCCCCCATCCCCCCAGGCCTGCCTCTGTATCCCTAGGGGCTAATTAGAAGAATCCTTTGTGATCACCTGGTCAAGACTGCGTATATTTAAACAGCAAGGTCAGGGGGCATAACCACAGTTTTCTACTTCATGCTCATTGATCTAGGGTTTAAATACAGGCTGCAAAATAAAGTGTAAGTGGTGGTAGCTCAAAGAAGCAAACCAAGCTTCACATTAAATGACCTGGGGCTCCTCAAAGTGTGGGAAGGCCTGGCAACAAAGGTTACTTATCACATCTACAACTCTTTTTAGACAAAGAAAATATGTGATTAAGAAATGTTTTCTGGCAAGGTCTCATCAAGATTATTTACTGGGAAGGAGACCCGAGACTTAGCCAGGCAGGAAAATGTGGGGTGTTTGCTGAAGTTGTGGAAGGACATTCTGAAGTATGGAAGTAAGAATGCCTGTATTTCGAGGGCAAGGGAGGACCATAATATGGGGTTCTGTCCTTCAAGGGTCTCTGCAAAAGCCAAAATAAATAGAGGAAGCCCCTCCTTCCCTTGAAATTTAGGGACCCCGCTGTAGGGGGGAGAGGGGGGGAACTCAGAGCATTTACTGTGCTCATTAGGTGGGTTTTGAATATTTAAAGACCCGGTGCAGTACTTTTAACTTTGTTTTACTTTAAACCATGGCTAGCTCTCCTCTAGTCTTCTCCAAGAAGAAGACTTGATTGTTTGCAGTCATCCTGGCATAGAAATGCCCACAGTTATGCTAACAGGCGGGCTTAGGTAAGCAAAGAAAATTTGCCCTTCTGATTCCAACATTTCACTGCCTAGCTTTTTATAAAACAAAAAAATAAACTGCCATCAACTGAAGTTTCAGGTTAGGGGCTTGGTCTGAGGGTGTTTGGAGATTTGGGCATCCTTAGCCATATTCTTTGTAGACATTGGATGTGTTTCAGTGTCCTGGCTGACCACGTTTCCCTCCAGGGGCACGTTTCTCTCCGGAGTCATTTGTCTCCCACTGGGAGACTTTTCCCTCCCCGCCCTTTGTCTATTTCTCAGACATCTGCTACACGCTTTCTCTGGGGCTTGCAGCCCAAACCATCCAGAGAGAGCTTTGTCTGCTTAGTATAACTCGTGGAAGAAGATAGACCTGATTGATTTTCACGTGCAAATATAGCAATGTTCTCGCCAGAAGCTCCATGTACTCAGTGTCGCACGCGTGAATTTATGATGCACTTGGGAGAGGGTCAGAATATTCAAAGATGAAATTAATGCCGGTCCACCCGTGCTTTGTGGTGCTGAGGTAAATGAAGGGTGTCTGGTGTCCTCTGGAGCAAGAGTTCTTCCAGCAAATGCCAAGAGGGAAAAGAGGGCTCTGCAAATTGACGCTGGAACGTGTGGATGCATATGTCTTGCCTCCTTTCAATTGGTAACCTAGACACAGGGCAGCTGGGGGAAATCAGTTAGTGGGGAGGTGTGGCAGGAGCCGTCCTCTCTCTGCCCTCCTCACTCCTTTATGGGACACCTGTACATTCTGCATACATTCAGGCACCATCTTCTAATATTCCTGTTCTTTTGTTCTTTTGTTTTGATATCGGTCTTAATATGCAAGGAACTAGGTTAATCACAATCCTTACTTCATGACACGTTATCTTCATATTTTGGTCTGTTTCAAGTGATCTAATGAGCAGCCCAGCCCCATCCCCTGAAACCAAAGCTAGGACCTTGAGAATACCCTCCATTGGACCCCATGATGGTCCTCCTTGCGTCCAGTCCTCTCTCCTTCCTCCTTCTTCCTCGCATCTGATCTTCCCCAAGGTAACCGTCAGCTGAACCCTGTGTGCAACTTTCCTTCCCTGCTGTCCTTTCTGTATGCTCGCTTTCTTTCACCTGTGTGTGCTCCTAAAATGGAAAACGTTAAGGCATAAACTGTATATATGTGAAAAGGGCATCAGACTGTGTGTAATCTTTTTTACTTAATATTGTCACTGCTATCATCCGTCTATATTACTGCATGCCACAGTAGTTCATTTGCCTTGTCTGCTATATAATGTTCCACGGGGATTTTGCTCCGTTGACTCATTCACTCTCCCATTGATGGGCGTTCACATTGGTGCTAGGATCTCGGCTACGGTGAACGTGTCTGCTATAAATATTCTTGCACGTATCATCAGTTGTCCACATACGAGAGATGACTCTATGTATATGACTTCATTTTTTAGAAACTAGCAGGAGTATTATGAACTGAAGGAACATTTGTGGGAAGCACAATAAAGATAATCCTCAGTGCTTTTTATTTTAGTTGGTGTGAAGAAGTAGCAGGTCAGCTTTATATGAACAAAGACTCCATCATATCTTTACTTTGTTTCTTCCACCATCGTACTGGTCCCACCCAGGACTTGGAACAATTCTGGGCACACAGTGAGTACTTTCTTTATACATAGGCTTGGTGCAGTTGGTCCTTGTTGATTTTATCTGATATTAAACTCTTTGAAGGGAAAGCTATGTTCTCATGAGCCCAGTCTTCTTTGTGTCTGATTGGGTCAGTTTTTTGCCCCTAAAGAACTTCCCATCTGGTGGGGAGAATTAAAATGCACTGTGATATGTGCTATAGAACACTTAGGTCATAGGGAAAGGGTGCTTACCATTGTCCGGGAGAGAAGATTTCTGGGAATGATGGGGGGAATGTGTTGGATCTGGTCATCAGAACATGAGTAAGAAGAGTTCACAAGGTAGATTAGGAAGGTGGATAGTGTGAACTATTTCAGGGAACTTAGAAGCATGGGAAATATGGCACACACAGGCCCTGGAAAGTGGTTGGTTTTTGACGAAAACATGCATTGTACGCAGTTTAAGTGTGGGCAGATGGGAAGTCAGATGTGCTTGTGTTTTTGTGAGTCTCTTCATCTTTGAGGACTGTAGATAGACCAAAGTCATTTTTTACTTAGTCCCACTACTAGGCATCTGGGTCTCTGGTACTTAATGACGTGCCTAACCATTCCTCTTCATGGCACATCCATTTGGCTAAGAGGGACCCAGAGGTGAGAAGACACTACTTACCTCTGGTCCTTGTTAGCCTGGTGCTTGGATGGTAGAGTTCACGTAAGTTAGGCTTCAGGAATAGTCTGTGGTCATGGAATCCTGCTTTTCCCTCCAGAGACTAGACCAAGATAACTCCCTTTTAGGGGTGGCAGAAGTACACACTGGGGAAAGCTTGCCTTCTCCTTCTGGTGGTTGTTAGCCCCAGTGCTCTTCTTCTGTCTTATCTCTTTCCCTCGTTGCTTTCCTCTATTTGCTTTCTAGCGATGGAGCTTGGGGGAAGCCACAGGGATGACGGCCTCACTTGCACCCATCCCTGACCATCTGTTCTCAGAGACTCGGCGGCTAGCAGAGGGAGTGAGGATTTCAGGGAAGAGGACCAGAGGGGGCTGGTGGACAGCAGGCGTCTCTCTCCTCAGAGAAAACAGCTAGTCCTCTGTGACCACTTCTCCTTCTAACAAGAGGGATCGTGCAGCCACTGCCCACACCAGCATATGCCCTTGGGAAGACCAGATGGATTTGTACCAAATAAAATCTTCATTGGAGTGGATGGTGGTAGAAGAATGCATTTTATTGTGCCACGGGATAATACAGTGTTCTATTTCGGATGACTTTTGGAAAGTCTTTATTTTAGGTTCATCTCTGGAGATGTGATTTCTTTGTATTCTTTTACCTACCTAGCAGGGTGGTTAAGAACTCAGTAGCCTTTAAAGTGGGCTAGATCTGCCTGTGTTCGAGTTCAGCTTCTGCCCCTTTTTTGCTGTGACTTTGGGCACGTTATTTAACCTTGGAGGCTCAGTTTCCTCAGCTAAGAAATGGGCCAGTGATTGTTGGCTCTCACACTGGGTTTTCATGAGGGTTATATATGCAGTAATGCATTTAAAGTAGCTTTCTATGGAGTTATTTGAATGTTGGGCTCGTGTTGCTTTTATAAAAAGGATTCGGTTCATCCTTTAAGCTGTGTCAGTCAGGTGGCCGTTGTGAAACCAAAAGGGCTGTCTTATGTGAGGCTTAATAGATTTTTTTTTTTTTTTTGAGGAACTAAAAAAGGAATTTGTTTATTGAGGGCAAGAGGATGCAAACAATATAAAAATCAAAAGCTTATCTGACTTTTCTTTCTCTGCTTCTCAAATGGGGGTTGGATTTTATTTGTAAATTTTCTGAGGGTCCCCAACTGCCAATGGAATCCTTTATACAGAGGGAAGCTGTGTGACAGATTCCTTAAGAGACCCTTCGGAAGAACTCTCATTGGGTAGGAGTGGTGCTCAATATCGCCTATTTCTTTCTCTTCTGCTTCATGTGTACTACAAAATAGTCATTGCATGCAATGGTGAGCCCTGCGATTAGTGAGAAGAAGCTCTGGAAGCCCACTTTGCCATCTCGGCACTGGTCGAGGTCCTTCATTATGTTGTCCACGGCCAGAGGGTCTTGCTGATTTTCCAAAAATCCAGGGAACTCCTTTTCCATGAGTACTCGCAGGTCCTCCTTTGTTAAGTAGCCTTTCTCACCAGCAAACTTGTGAAATGTGAACATCATGGTTTCCATGGCATGTTCCATTTGAGATGGCATTTTGGTGAGGTCCGTTGAAACCTTGGCCCGAGGCGCAGCAGGGACGATTGGCTGGGTGGGACACGCCGCCAGTGAGAGGCTTAATAGATTTTTAATATCATTCAGTGCAAAGGTTAAATAGGAGGATGATCACGTTCACAGTGGGGCACCTCTGCTTAAATGTGGCTCTCTCTTACTTTCAAATCAGGGCTTTAAAAACCTCCTTCTCTAGAAACATTCCCAGTGAAACCTGCCCCCGCCCCCCAATTGTTGTCTCTGTTTGCTACAGCCTTCTCTCTGCTTTCATATTTTAGCTCTGCAAAGTCATAATTGTTTATCCACATGGATTTTTATGTGTGTTCATCCTGTCTCCCCCCTTAGAAGACGTATCCTTTCCTTCCCTGTGGAAATACCATGCTCCCTTTCCTTAAGGAGCTGGGAGAGAATCCAGCTCGATGTTCATTATGGCTCCATGTATCACTGTGCTTCTCTTCCCTTCGTTCACCATGTGATTAAAAAGCAAAATGGGGAAATGGTCATGCAGAGATGGTGGATGTCCCTTAGTGTATGTCATCTGTAACTTCTGTGTACTGAATTTCGCTGAAATGTGTCAAAAGATACTGAAGACAGGCCTCTGTGAAACACTGAATTTTCTGGCATTTTCAAACTTCAATTGCATATATTAGACTCATTGTCATGAACTGGAAGTACATTGTCCTTCCTTTTCATGATGTTATCAGATTGAGCTCAGGTTCAGAGGACTCTTAGAAAAATTAGTGTGGTAGGAGGTGTGCCTGGGTGGCTTGGTCGGTTGAATGTTGGACTTTTGGTTTCGGCTCAGGTTTTGATCTCAGGGTCATGGGATGAAGCCCCATGTAGGGCTGTGCTCGGCAGGGTGTCTGCTTGAGAATTCTCTCCCTCCGTCTTCCTCTGCCCCTGCCCCTAGCACACGCTCTCACTCTCTCTCTCACTAAAATAGATAAATAAATCTCCAAAAAATTATTGTGGTGTGAGCAGATTCTAGGGGATTGAAATAGAGATTTCTCTAGCCTAGGTTACTTAGCACTCTGAGAGTTGAATAGTGAAGTGGCAGATGCGGACAGGGATCAAACAGTATGGAGAAAGCTGGGGAAAAGAGCGACGAGGAAACGAATGGGAACTGTCCCCACAAAGGCCGAATTAAATCTCGGGCAGCAGCATACAAAGCCACATGGAATGATCATCCCATAAGGAAAGTATGTGAATACTGCTTTGCAAAGGATTAAATATTGTAATTTTAGCTCGTGCTCTGTACTATGCTTCCAGTGGAATTATTTAAGCCCTTTTAGTGACCATTGTCCTTGCCCATTTAAAAACTAAAATGTAGTATATATTGTATAAAATGAAAATATCATTATAGCTTAATTAGGGAAGTTGTACATAGACATTGAAAGAACGGTTAAAAACAGTTTTATTATGCAATTGTAAAACACCAAAAATACAGATTCATCTTTGATATGTAACACACTAAATGTATTTTGTACAGCATCTGGTTTAAAAGGTGCCTTATTAAGTTTACCATTAATTGCTTTGTTCTATATATAGATTACATCCAATGTATCATTTTTAAGTAAATAACCTTATTTTAGTAAAAAAAAAAAAAAAAAAAAAAAAAAAGCAGTTGGAATTCTTTCATTTGACTTTGGGACCCTTCCTGCAAGGCAGGGGAGTTTGTCCTGGGCGCTCTCTGCTTTCCCTGGATTCAGGGTTCCCCAGCAGAAGGGAGCTGTATTAATGATCCTGTCCAGTTGTGCTCTTCCAGGGGGCTCTTCCACGAGGTGGAGAGAATGCTGATGGTTTGAGCTAGGAGGAGAAGGGCTCGTGTTGTCAGCAACACTTATCCTTTCTCAGTGTAATCAGGTTTCATCTGACAGGTCCCCTGAGATGTGGAATCAGAGCCCCAGGAGTTTCCCAGGACACACACTTGTAACTGTCCTCATCTGGTAGCCAGGTAGGGTGCCTTGAGGTCCTAGTGGCCCCCTCCTACCCTTCGTTCTCCCTCCTGTGCTGGCTGACCTGGGGGCATCCCGAAGGGCTGCAGGAACCTCAGCCACTCCTCTTGCCCCCTTACCTGGCTGTGGGTTCAGCTCTGGGGACTCGTGTGCTTGGCAGTCCTTAGTGTGCTCGGTTGGCTTTCCCCACATTCCCAGTGACTTCTGTTTTTAATCATCCACTTGTGGAATGTTCACAAGGGTCTTGTGGTCCTACTGCCTAATTGACCTCCTTCATTTTAGAGGTAAGGACCCTGAGGCCCCGGGAGGGAACATAATAGGCCTGCAAAGGTAGGTTTTGGTTAAAGGCAAATCCAGGACCAGAACCTGAATTTCTGGAATCCTTGTTCAGGGCCTTTTCCATTTCTCTCTTCCACTTGGTGTTGTCAGACTTCCAGAACCCCTCTGTTTTTGGCCAATGAACCTCCAGCATCTGGGAGAATAGACGTTTCTATGAAAACCCAATTTTAAACCTATTTTTTTTCCAGTGAGAATACATTACTTTGATAATCAAAAGAGAAAATAAAGCTTAGTTAAGGAGTTTGCTAGAAGCAAAGGCAAGGCTGCAGCCTCTTTTGCATGGCATGCGGAGGAGAGACGTTGATGGAAGAGACGCTGGAGGAGAGGCAGTAAGCAAGGCACTTAGGCTGTGGGCTCTGAAGAGCCTCCCTCTGGTGCTTGCACACACCTCTGATCCCTGCTCAGAGAGGCCTTCCAAGGCCACCCTTTTGAAATAGCAACGACCCAACTACCTCTAAATAATCCTTTCTGTCCCCTTCACCGCTCTGTTTTCCTGTAGGGCCCTTGTCACTCTCTGACATTGATTCTAGTTGTTTTTTACTTCAAATATGTCCCCTTCCACTCTTATGGAAGCCCCACGGGAATGAGGACTTTGGTCCCCTTTGTTCACTGCTGTATCACCAGCGCCCAGAGCAGTGCCTGGAACACAGTAAGCAAATATTTCTTGAAATGGTGAATGGAACTTTGGGCAAGGAACCCAATCTTTCTGTGCCTTACTTTTCTTGAGAGTAAAAATAGGGATTTTAGAGCCTTGCTAGAGGCTTCCAGCTATGGAGTGGGTAAGTCATGGGGATGAAAGGGAACACAGTCGGTGGTATTGTCATCGTGCTCTATGGTGACAGATGGTGGCTACATTTACGATGAGCAGAGCATAAGGTGTAGAGACGTTGAATCACTCTGTTGCACACCCAAAACTCATGTAACTTCAAGTGTCAGCTGTATTTCAATATCAAAAAAATTGAGCCTACTTCACAGAGTTGCAGTGACAACTAGAGGAGTTAGTTGACTTTTCCAAAGCCCTGGGAACCAGCCTGGCACTTAGTAGATGCTCAGTAAAAGGTTCTCTGTTATTATCATCATTGTTAAATATTTGACTTCTTTACTAGACTGTAAATTCCCTGAGGACAGAGGCTGTTTCTCTTACGTCATCTTTTTATTCCCAATAGCGAAGTGATTAACATGAGTGATATTTAGCATTTGTTAAATCGATAAACAAATTACGGAGAAATTGTGGGCGATACCTCTGTAAATATTTGTTAAATTTAAATACATCGTTTTCCTTCTTGTCTTTTTCTTCAAGCTGCCGTTGGTGAATCTTCTTGAATAACATGATTATATTGTGCCTTAGCTCATCCCTGAAGCAGTGGGGCCAATCGTTTTGTTGTTGTTGTTGTTGCCATGACTCAGCTGAGTTTGTTGGGGATTGACAGTGGCAGAAGCTTTGTGAATGATGGAGGTCACGTCAGCCTCTAAGACACAGGGTGGTTACCTGGGGTCTCGTCCATTCATAGTTGGTAATTCACTGAAATGCTTTCCTGGGAAAGGGGGTGCTTACCAAGGCTGCAGGCGTTAGAGCAGACAGATGCAGGAAAAGATGAAAGAGCAGGTTTTGAGGGAAACGTACTCCTCCTCTCTGTTCGCAAGAAATAGTTTAAAGGTTGTAAAAAGATTCTGCTTCTAAACTAGAACCAGTCATTTGAATTCCGTGGGCCTCACAGTTTTTCTGGTAAAATGAGAGAATGGGACAAGGAAATCTCAAAGGAACCTTCTTACTTTTGAAATTCCCTGATTCTCTGGAAAATGTTGAAGAAGGCCCTAGACCAATGAAGAATTTAAGGGCAAAGTTTTGAGTGGAGACTCTGATAAAATGGAAGAGGGGTGTTGCCGCAGGAGGGAGCATTGGATGAGGGGCTAAGTGGCGCAGAGTGTGCATCTGTGAGAGGGACTGGAAAATTAGAGTGTTTAAATAGAAAATGAACTCAGAACCCACATCTTACCAAAAGGCTTTTCTGATCTCCTGGCCTGGGTCAGTTTATTTAATGTGAACTAAGTTGCATGTTAGCTGTCCAATCTGGGTGTCTCATTTGTGAAACTTTCCCATAACTAAATCCCGGGAGGTTTCCAATCATGCCCATAAGGTAATGCAATTTGGCAAGAGGATTTGGACCTTGACAAAAATCTCTTGCCCAATTTGGTTTCCAGAAAGGCTGACTTACCTAATTTGAAAATAAATTGAAAACAAAACCTTTGGTTGTTACTTGTTTGATGAAATGCCACAGAAAGCTATGTTGCTTTTTTTCTCATACCCCATTACTGTGGAGAAGATTGTTATAGTATCTGTCCTTGGTTTTACTGTCCTTTCCTGCCATAGTGCTCCCATAAGCCTAAATCACTACAGCAGTGATGCTTAATCCTAGGAATCCTTCCTTGTGTGTGTGTGTGTGTGTGTATTTTGTACCACGTGTATCTCCCTGCATTCCCTATCTCCATATTAATATTTGCGTTCTATGTCTATGTAACAAATCACCACAGACTTAGTGGCTTAAAATGACACATGTTTACTTTCGTGTAGTTTCTGGGGGTCAGGAATTTGGACACAGTTTATTTGGGTCATTCACTTCGGGTATCACAAGGCTGTAATTAATGTATTAGTCACGGCAATGGTCTCATCTGAGGCTTGACTGGGGCAGAATCTACTTTTATTGGCAAATTACTAAAAGTGCTAAAGTACTTAGCACTTGTGGACAGAGGATTTCAGTTACTTGTTAGCTCTTGGCCAGAAGTGGCCATCAGCTCTTTACCATGTGCCTCCCAACCCAGGCATCTCACACAAGGCAGCTTGCTCCTTCCAAACTAGTAAGGGAGTTTAATGTTTTCCTGTAGCTCAACTTTCTTTATAGGTCTTATCCCAGTTTTTCCCTATTATCCTTATAAGGTAAGATAGAAGTAGGGAGAACCAAGAGGCTTCAAATAAGCTAAATGAAAAATTAAAAATAGAAATACCATATGATCCAGTAATTCCACTACTGGATATTTACCCAAAGAAAACAATACCCCCCCGCCCCAAGTCAAAAAGGTACATGCACCCCTGCATTGATGCAGCATTATTTGGAATAGCCAAGATATGGAAGCAATGTAAGTGTCCATGGATAGATGAATGGATAAAAAAGATGTCATGTATGTGGGCAATGAAATATTTCTCAGCCATAAAAAAGAATGAGATCTTGTCATTTGTGACAATGTGGATGAACCTAGAAGGTACTATGCTAAGTGTAGTAAGTCAGACAGAGAAAGACAAATGCCATGTGACTTCACTTATGTATGGAATCTAAAACAAAACAAAACAAAACCCCAAATAAACAAAAGAAGCTAACTAAAAAATTACAGAGAACAAACTCTAGTGGGTTGCCAGAGGGGAGGGAGGGAGGGGCATGGGCAAAATAGCTGCAGGGTATAAACTTCCAGTTATAATATAAATAAGTTACTGGGATGAAAAGTATAAATGCCCCCTCCCATCTCCAAAGGCTAAGTGAAATGTCTAAGGTTGCAAGTGGCCAGTGGTTGCATTGGAATTAGAATACAAGTTGGGGTGCCTGGGTGGCTCAGTGGGTTAAAGCCTCTGCCTTCGGCTCAGGTCATGATCCCAGGCTTCTGGGATCCAGCCCCACATCAGGCTGTCTGCTCAGCGGGGAGCCTGCTTCCCGTCCCCTCTCTCTGCCTGCTTCTCTGCCTACTTGTGATCTGTCTGTCAAATAAATAAAATCTTAAAAAAAAAACAAAATAATACAAGTTGATCAGTAAAAGAAAAATTGGCATTTTCTAAATATTTACTACATTCCAGATACTGCACAAAGAGCTCTATGTTGCTACGTGCTCATTCAGCTCTCCATGCAATGCTCTGAGCTAGGTATCGGTATTGACGAAATACTTAATGGGTGGGGAAATCAAGGGCTGGAGAGGTTATATAACCTGCCCAAGGTTTGCAGACAGAAAATGCCCAGGTTTGAACACCTGAAGGCAGATTCCAGAAGCTACTACCATCCTGCTCTGAAAATCTTTCCATTTTCACATAATGCTACCCGTATTGAGAATTCTTCCTTTCTTTTGTCAGGTGCTTAATCCACTGCAATATTGCAAAGGGATCGTTGTAATAGATTGCTCCTTTGAAAGTGTATCAATAAAATGGAGGGACAGTGTTCTTTCTTTCCTGCTTGAGCCAGGCTTTCTCATTTTTTTCTCAAGACATATGGGACAAATTGAAGGAAACCAGGATTGGTGGGATTTGCATGTATTAATAACACTTTTGCCGCATACACACCCAAAAAATGAAACTTACAGAGTCCTCAGAGTTGATAAAATGCAGCTTGTTCATTTTAATTCATTTAAAATGTTCATTTTCAGTTAAGCACTATGCGTTGCGTTATTTCATAAAACACCAAGGACCTGGGAAAGACAGAAAAGGTCTATTTTCCATTCTCTAAAACCACTTATGTGGATGGATCTTGTTGAGACATGTGTACAATTTGATTTGAGCATTAGAAACTGATATTTTAGAGTAAAATAACCTAGTTGTGTGTGTTTCTTCTATATTTCTGGAAACCTAGAGCGTTATCCTGCAAGATAGGTTAAAATGTAGAAGTATAGAGAAAAAAGTAAAATACAGAGGTCTGTTGATGATTGAACTTTTTCTTGAGTAGCAACAGATGGTGGTCAAGAGAATGGAAAAATATTGTACTGGGTGAGATCCAGTCAAACACCCAAATGTGTTGTGGCTGTCCTTCAGATTATATAACATGTAGAATGGCAGAGTCCTCCAGCTGGGAGGACGTTAGACCATACTGAGGACCCCACTTCATTGGCTGGAACGGGTGCAAAGGTGAAAGTAGGTCAAGGTCATGTATCTAACTTCCTTCATTAAATGCTTATAAATTTGCCTTCCCTGAACTCATGTTGGAAACCTTTCTTGAACTTATTGTCCTTTCTCCTATACTACATTTGAATTTCTTTTTATAAACCTCAATTCAAATCAGCATAGCGCATAGTTATTTGAGTGTATGTCTCATTCTCTGTAGGCTTCCTTAGACTATTTATAATTAACTTTAATCTCCTTCCAGTACCTAGCATGAGGTGGGGGACATTGGAGGTTCTCAGTTTGTACCGTGGACAGCAGAGCTTACCACCATTAGTGCTAAAACTTCCATGTTAAGTTTTTGAGGGAGATCCCCTCATTCTAGGAATCTGAGAGTTGGTGAACAAAATCAAGTCCACGGTACCCCTGTCTTCACGTTCTTATTTTTTTTGTTGTTGTTGTTCTGTTTTTACCTATTTTTTTTTCTCAGCCCATCTTTTCCACTTAAAAATTATAGCAAAATAACATAAAATTTACTATTTTAACCATTTTTATGTGTACAATTTAGCATCACTAAGTACAGTCACACTGCTGCATGACCGTCTTCCACCATCCACATTTAGAACGTTTTCTTCTTCCCTAGCTGAAACTCCATACCCATTAAACAATAACCCCACTGCCCCCTGCCCTCCCCAGTTTGGTAGCCCCCATTCTCCTTTCGACTTTGACTCTCCTAGGTGCCTCTCATAAATGGAGTTCTACAGTATTTGCCTTGGGGTGGCTGGCCTCACTCACTTGGCCTGTGTTTTGTGGTTCGTCCATGTTGTAGCCTGTGTCAGAATTTCCTTCTTTTTGGTGCCCTCCATTGTCTGTGAAGACTCAAGAGTCTCCGTGCTTTTAGTTTCTGTAGCCAGAGGTCCATTTTTCTTCCAGGCCTCTCCTTGGCCTCTTGGTGAGAGGACAGTTCCAAAGGCATGTCTTGACTCCCTGAGTGGTGCTCTTTGGCAGAGCTGACCAGTGAAACTGAGGCACTTCATGTCGGTGTAACATGGCAGCACCTGGTGCATGTCAGGGGATCTGCCTGTGGTCTCTTGGTAGCAGAACTCAAACAAGACTTTCATAAACAGTATAAACTTACATTTTGAAGAACAAAGCTGAGTTGGCCTCAGAAACCATCCTCGGCATGGCCATCAGAGCCTATGTAAATGGTCCATAAAGAACTTGTTTCTTCATGAAGCTCACCAGGAAAAAGACACAGTCCCTGCCTGTATGCAGTTTATATTCTAAGGTGTGAAATGTCAGAAATGACTCTGGAGAATTTGAAAAAATGAATTTAGTTAGGAGTCTTAAAAAGTGATCATGTAAGGAGGACCCCGAATTTTCAGAGACAGAAAGGGAAAACATTACTTGGTACAAGTATTGAAAGAATAAACCTAGGAGTCCTTAGTTGACTAAAAGCTGATTGGGAAAAAGTGCTGAAATATACTAAAAATAATACAAGTTTCAAGGAAAATAACCCTTTTGCTAACCTTTGCATTAGTCAGTTCCTTATTATTTTTTCCTGTTTTAGTCACTCTTTAGAAGAGTGTGTATAAATATAGAAGTTGAAGAGAAGTGTGATAAAAATAATTGAAGATGTAGAGAACATGGGTTTTAAAAGAAAAGGTTAGAGAAATTTGGGGAATAGAATGGCTGCCTTTGTTATCTTAATATAAAAAAAAAAATCATAAGACTACTTATGGGTGAGCCAATGTGAATGAGACCAAGAAGTTTAAAACACACTCTCTCCCTCTGTGGGACTTTAATCTACTGTCAGGTTTTTGTTGAGTAGATCAGTTTTTTTTTTTTTTAATTTCCTTCTCCCCACCAGCCAATTTCCCAAGAACACTGAGTAGAAGGAAATGCTTGTGAAGTTGTGGGAGATATTTCAAAACGATCCACAGAGCCTAGCGGAGTGCCTTGTAACTACCCATTGGGAGATGAGTTTCCTTCCTGGCAGGCAAGAGGGTTGAGCAGGAGAGCTTCCTGAAGGAATCTGGACTGAATGATGTCAGTTATGTAACTCCTTTTTATTTTAAGATTAAAAGGAAATTTTAGAAAGAGCTAGGTAATTGCCCTGTGAGTCTAAGAGTCCACATTTAAAATATGTGTACTTCTAAGGTATTGAAAATAAAGAAGAAAGGCCCTCTTGGTCACTCCAGAGTATTTTCGGGTCCTCCTCCTGTTGTTTTTAATCTGACTCTTATTTGTCCCTTCCTTAGTAGTTATTACAACTTGCAGATATTTTGTTTGTCTGTTTATTCTTTGTTTTGTCTGTCTCGCCATCACAAGGTAGGCACCTGAGAACAGGGACCGGGGACTGTTTAGTTCTTTATTGTATTTCTCGCATCAAGCAGAGCATTGACACACAGTAAGTGCTCAAGACAAACTGATTTCACGAAGGAACCGTTCAAGAGTGGGGAAGAGGGAGGAAGGGACAAGCGCTGGGAAATCAGTTAGTGGACTTTAAAGGCCTTGAAGGGACAGTAGCCTGGGGGTTATATAGGGAAGGAAGAGAGGAGGGAGCAAAAGAAGGGGAAGGGGAGTCCATCACAGGCCATTTTCCTGTTGTTGTGGGTATGTTAGTTAAGAATATGCTAAAAATGGTAGCCATAGAGTGTCCTATAAAACATGGGACACAGCATGGGCTAGTGCCCAGACACACCAGCTCCGGGAAACAGTTCATGAGGATTCGCCACTGGGTGAAGTTGGTTCATGTTTTCTAAAACAGCCAAAGACTCTCTGAAAAGCAAGTTTTCCTGGTGTGTAAATCAGTTGGAGATTTTAGTGGTGGTGGTGGTGGTATGTGTGCATGTGTGTGTGTTTCAAGCATCTGACTCCTTTATTTGTATTTTCTGCCCTGGCCTTCAGATATTTTTTGAGCGGTTTTAGATTAGATAATCTGCATTGGGATAATGGAGCAATTTTGTAGTGAACTGGCTCCTGGCTCCATGCTTTGGACTAGTCGATTCTTCTTGGCCTGACTAGCCAAAAAAAAAAAACAAAAAAACAACTTGATTTAGTCTGGTCTGGTCTGTTGTAGTGTGACTTAAGGACATGAAGTCCTAAAACACAAGCCTATTAATGAAAGGGTAAAACAAAGTTTCAAAAGAAAATCACCTCTTCCCAAACAAGCAGTCCTCTCCAAATCTAAATAATTTCACCTTCCAAACTGTCCCATGGGGATGGAACTTTTGAGGGAAATTTGTTTGAACCATGGGGTTCCCTCATACCTTGAATATTCTCAGGGGAAGCCTGGAGTGTAGCAAAGACCAACCTTTATCAGCCCACCAAGCTCTCTCGCCATCTCCATACGTCTCACCAAGAGAAGGCAGGCTGGGAGTCCGTCCAGCTGCTACTGCTGAAGTCCTTTTAATAGGGGTAAATGAAAGTGAGAGCCTTGAACCTGTGGTCTTTTCCAGAATAGTTTTTAGGGATGTACTGTCGTGGTGGGAGCCCCACCCCCTCCGCTTCCATGGTTTTATAAATCTTTGGAGGACCTCTTTGGGACAGGGATGATAAGAAGCAAATGTTCCTTCTGCCCATGTCCCTTTGTCTGAGCTCTTGATGTCCTCAGACCCCACGTTCACGTTGGGGAAAGGAATGAAAATAACAGGGCCTTTCATTTATAAAGCAGCTTTTAAAATATTTGCTTTTGTTATCTTGTTCCATCCTGATAATAGCCGTGTGAGAAAAGCAGGGTGCGTTCTTACCGTCCTTGTGTACATGCGGAAAAACTGATGCACAAAGTATTTCGTGAAAGGGCAGAGCAGGGACCGAACGCTGTGTCTTCTTGCTGGGAAAACAAGCACAAGTGCATAATCGTCTTTCTGCAAAGAGTCCTGAAGAAAAATTTCAAAGAGGAGGGAGTCCAATGGGGTGTATTTCAGCTTTTTAAATTTTTTTCTTTGGTGAAAGAGTGAATCGACATCCTCAGAGCCTCTGGGGTGGGGAGCCCTCCTTACCCTTGAGGTCTCATCGAGAGTCACTGAGTGCCCTGGGGCCCCGAGTTCAAGTGCTAAAGAGACAGTAGGGCCCACAAGACTTTGGAGAGCAGGACAGATCCAAGACCAAGTCTTTTTTTTTTTTTTTTTTTTTTTAAAAGATTTTATTTATTTATTTGTCAGAGATCACAAGTTGGCAGAGAGGGCAGGCAGGTTGGGGGGGAAGGAGGCCCCCTGCCAAGCAAGGAGCCCGATGCGGGGCTCCATCCCAGGATCCTGGGATCATGACCTGAGCCGAAGGCAGAGGCTTTAACCTAGGCGCCCCCTGAGACCAAGTCTTAAGTATTAATTGAGCACTAAGGAATTCTGAAATGGACAGGTGGAGAGAATCCCCGTACAGCTTGCTTCTCTGGTAGGCAGTTGCTTCTACCAGGCCCGGTTCCAGAACGATGGCTTCCATAGGTGTATCTGTTTGCTTTCTGATGGGACATACAGTTTACCTTTCGAGTTCTATAAATGGAATTAGGGGTGAAGCCTTGACTTTGTTGGACAGAGGACCTGCAAGTTGGTTTCTCAAGTTGGTTTTTCTCCTCCACAGTGAACATTTTGTACAGTCAGGTA
The DNA here is from genome assembly GCF_022355385.1 of Mustela nigripes. NCBI lineage: Eukaryota > Metazoa > Chordata > Mammalia > Carnivora > Mustelidae > Mustela > Mustela nigripes. The sequence goes on from NC_081562.1 coordinate 54,967,748, forward strand.
GACCTTTCTGCCAGAGGACCAACTCTTGGGTGTTTGGAAAGGAAGACAAACCTGTATTTTGTAGAAAGGGCCTATTGTTCCTGGGGAGTGGCTGTAGCCAACTTCTTGGGCTCCTTGGCTGACTGTGAAGAAGGAACTGAAGTCAGAATGCTAATCACTGACTTGCACAGACATCAACAATCAGACCTCAGGGAACTCATACGGAAGTAAACAGAAGTACTCCATTTCAGACTCGAGAAGAGGAGCAGTTGTGTCAAAGAGGCTCAAGACGAAAAAAATGTGTTGGTGAGGGGACAAAAAAAATCTCATTCCCTGCTTCTCAAACGGGTAGTCTTAAAAGAAGAATCCCGAGGTGTGAGCTCACTAGCCATTCCCATGTTTGATGTGGCCGTCAGGCTTCTTCTTGGAGAGGTGATCTCCTGAGCCCAGAGCCAGCGCAGGCTGGTGAGGACCTCACCCTGACTGGATTGCAGGGTTTCTCTGTGTGAGCTGGACACAGACTTTCGCATTCTCGTCGTGCACTGCATTTCCATTGATCCATTTCCTATTCTCGTTTGTTCCCTCTCATGCCAAACAACAGGCTGCTGTTGAGAATTCTGTTATCAGAATTCTGATACGTGAGGAATTTTGGAATTGTTGGAACCAGCGTGTTGCTGTGAGTGGTGGGTCCTCGGAAGTGTTCTCAGTTTGGTTTAGCCCCTGATGATTTTTCCTTCTCTTGATGTAAGGAGATGATCATTCTCCCCACTCCCCACCCACCCCCAAATTACTGCTCTTCAACATCCTTCATGTAGATTTATGTATTCTAATCTGGGCCTGTCTTTGAGTTAGTGCCAATTTATACAAATTCCAAGTCATGGATGTGGCAGGTGGGTAAAATGATCTCTCCTAGAATGCATGGTGGAAACAGCAGTGGCCGTGGCATGGGGAGACCTGGTTCTACTTCTGCCAGTGACCTTCCTGTGACCTGAAGTGTCACTGAGCGGGTCGTGTCACCTTACATGGCCATAGTCACCTGTTATTGACAAGGCTGGGCTAGAACGTGGTTACAGTAATTCTCATCTCAGTCTCCCCTCCTTTTAGATTAGACCTTAGAATGTGACCTTACCAGGAGCCATTTATAAGCCATTTGAAGTCTATCCAGTAGTTGTGTTTATGATTCTCTCAGCCTTATTCCGTGAACTTTGGCAAGTAGAGAAGTTATCCCATCTGTTACTCTCTCTTCCTCCGCTCTGTGCCGTGGATACATCAAACGCTGTAACTTGCTCTCCAGGTGAACCTTTGTTTCCAGTGAGAGGACGCTCTCACACGCACCCTTGACCTCACATCACCGAAATTAGAAGAGGTCAGAGCTGGGGTGCCTGGGACAAATAGGAACATCTCAAGTTTAGGGTTGAGGAGTCCTGATGAGAAAAATTAACAGTGTGGATAAGGGATTCAAAGACCCAGAAAGCAGTCCTCACTGTTGGCCATTTTGGGGAGTCCCATTGTCTTCCAAGCTATTGTCTTGACCAGCCAGGAAACTTGCTGAAAGGTGGGCAGTTTGCTGGAAGTGCCACACGCCATACTGTGTTCTCTTAAGGAGCCGTGGGGCTGTAGCACCGCGCCCCTAGGAGGGGCTTCCCACCGGCTGCTCGCAGTCTGCACGTCACAGATGATTGAGATTTTCACCAGTCTGCTGGGCACCCCTCCGCGAGCCTTGCTGTGTCATCCTTGTTAGCCTGGGGCCTGTATATAGCATCATGCCAAGTGGGGTAGGCATTGTCTCACTGCAGGCTTGTGAAAATCGGATGTGTGACCCTGCCTGGCTTCTCACCCCTCAGGCCAACTTTTGGAGTCTTTCGGACTTTCTGCGTCACTGGGACCCCGGGGCTGCTCAGGCAGCTCTGCTTTCTTGCTGACATCTTTTGGTTACCTTTGCCCCCGCCCTCACTCCCACCCCACAAACCTTGTTTTTCAGCCATCAGGGAGTTTATTTTTATTTTATTTTTTTAAGTTACTCAGACATTCAACCACACTTGGGGGCCGGCGGGTGGGGGGGGGGGGGGGGGATACAAACGGCTGTAAGAAACTTCCCCAAAATGTAAGGGACTTAAAATCCACTTGAAGACGGGAGGCCCAAGTGTGTGAAAAGTCACCTTAGTGGTATTAGCTCACGGATGAAGTAGATGGTATGATCGGAGAAGGAGAGATTTCTATTCAGGAGTGATCGGGAAGGGCTCTGTTGAGGTAGTGGTCTCGCTCCATGGCCTGAAAGCTCAATTTTCTCCTCTTTATATGTAACATCTGAGATTATCTCCCTCTATATCTATTATCCCTATGGCTCTGAGTGGTGGGTCCAGTATACAATAAGATACAATAAGAAGCTCTGTGAGTTACAAAGTATAACAATAAAATGAAAACCTCTGAACCTACCACCTAATTTAGGAACTAGAACATTCCCAGTACTACCGCCCTGCCTTTGTGCATCCCTCCCATTCCAGCCCTGCCTTCCCACCCAGTCTTGAAAGTCAAGCCATGGTCTTAAATTTCATGAAGTTTATTCCCGTGCTTTCATTTTTTTCTTTTTTGAAAGTCCATGTAGACATCCTGTGTTTTCTTTGGAGAGCTAGCTCATAATCTTCTGTGATACGGGTTCTTTGAAGGCAGAATACCTGGGGCATATGGGAGGGTCAATTTTACATATAGGTTCCCCTGCTATCCAAAAGTAGAGCGTTCCTACAAAAACCTTCTTAAGCTGAAATGATGTAATGTGAAGGGGTAGGTACCATTAATTTTATGGAAAAAGTTTTGAGTATTCCCAAACCCAAAATATAACGTCCCTCAGGCTTTTCTGATGTCTTAGGATATAGGTACATCTTGCTAATTGACCCCAGAAAGAAACTGAGATCAAGTACGGATGCTCACAGACACAGTTCAAAGCTGCGGCCACTTGATGCTGAGATGCTGAGTGTGGCTGCTGGGGCACAAGCTGGTGGGGTCCCTCTCATTGCTTGGGATATTCTGCTTTTGTAATCGCTTGCTGCAAAGCAAACACTGAATGCGATTTCCATTTTTCTCCTTTTCTCGTAAAAGGGAAAATCCTCTTCAGATTTCATTTGGTTAGTGGAGACAGGTCCTAACAGAGGTCTTTTGTAAAAGTGAGGTGGTGTAGCGCGAAGTTTTGGAAAGTGGGGGATACCTGTATTTACTTGGCTGGGTCGCGGTGCTTGGCTTTGTAGTCAGACATTATTTTGGATGTTTCGATGAAGGTGTTTGTGGACGAGATTAACATTATAATTGGTAGACTTTGAATAAAGCAGGTTGCCCTTCATGATGTGGGTGGGTCTCGTCCAATCAGTTGAAGGCCCAAAAAGACCAAGCACCACCGCCAACGCACCCCCCACCCCCGCCAACCTGTTGCCCTGAGCAAGAGGGAGTGCGGCAGCCCCTGCCTTCAGACTTGAACTATAGCATTGCCTGCTGCCTGGGTTCCCAGCCTGCCAGCCCACCCTGCAAATTTTGTACTTGCCAGCTTCTGCAAGCGTTATGAGCCAATTCTTTAAAATAAATTTCTTCACACACACACACACACACTCGTATTGGTTGTGTTTCTCTGACTAATACAGCCAAGCACAGCTTTCTGCATGCCGTGTGGGTAGCATTACAGACTTGGTTTGCAGAGTATTCTTTCGTCAGGAGATCAGCAGTCTATTAGTCACGTACTAGGAAAGCATTTGGCTGATCCTGGCCTAGGCCGTGGAAGGGAAATCTTGATTTTTCTGTAGAAGCAATGCCCGCTCTGTCTTTTTTTGGGAGTGCTCTTTTCTCCTGGGTAGTACTCTATCCCCTTCCAAAGCTTTTCCTGGGTCACTCAGATACCCACGTTCACCCACCATCCACCCCAGTTCACCCATCCCTTCTCAACAGCGTGTGCACAAGCAGATCTGTGCATGTGTGTTTCTGTGCCTTCTGCTGGAACCTGGCTCTCCTTGTTACCAGGAAAGAACTTTCGCCTCTCTGAGCCCCCATCCCCGAATCTGTTGCAGGGTTGGGGGGGCCATCAATCTGCGTCTGTTGCATGTCCCTGTATTCCAGGTACTGATCGAGGTGCCTTACCTGTTTATTGCACATCCATCCTTCAACAAGCCCGGGTGGTAGCTACTCTCCTCATGATGACTTTGCAGTGAGAAACCAGCAGGAAAGTTACAGAGATGGGATTTGAATCCAGGCAGGGTGCCTGCCCCCCCCAGCCCCGAGCCCCTTGCTCCTAACAATTTTTTTAAACATACTATAAGCTGAAAAGTATCTGAAATATGAGATACAGCTACTATTAAAATATACCCTTGCCTTGGGGCCCTGTGCTCTGCTAGTTGATAGCTAGGGCATTCGAGGAGCTGATCCAAGCTAATGAGGTCACAGGTAGGAATGTATTGCCCTTCCTGGAAAGCTCTGATTCTGTGACAGAAGGCTGGCAGTCACAGTTCCTGAGCACCAAGGAAAAGTTCTAGAGGGGCCCCTTAGGACGTGACAGTTAGTGGCATCCCCTTAGGTCACACCCAAAAACCCACCACCTCCTTGGCATTTAACTAGGTTCTGGAGACAACAGGGTAGCCCACTGAGACACAGCAACTCCACGGGCTTGGAGGGTCAGCGGCCTCAGCCAGGCATGACACACCTTTGGGACTCCTTTGCCAATCCAGGACCACAGCAAACATCGTTAAGTAATCATAGCACCGTGCAGAGTAACCGCTACTAACCCATGGCGTTGTGTACATTGCGTGGAAGGACCTTGGCCATTCTTGTGGAGATCTGGCTTTCCCCTGAGAACCCAGCCTGGCTTTGCTCTGCATTCTCCTGTGTCTCTCCTGTTTTCCCCACCCACACTTCTCCAGGATTTTAGCACTGACTCTTGCCTACTAGTCTTGTTTTCCTCAGTGTTTTTAACTCTTTTTCCTGTCTGGTTATGGAGTGAACCAGTACCACACATCTCAGTTTCCAGAGCTGATTCTCAAGGAGTGAGAGTCATTCCCTCTTTTCATGGAGAAAGTTTTTTGGGTAAGGACAGTGCGGGGAGAGGGTCACACCACACATCAACACTCCTGGGAGGGTCTCCACCTGTGAGATTCATTTCTCGCCACCATGGAGGGAACAGAAGTTCTTCCATTTAAGTGCAGAAACTTGCTTTTTAATTTTCTTTTTTAAAAAGCCTTGGTTCCTTTTTCTTCATAGATCCTGCTTCCCCCTGTTCTGTACTCTCACAGAGACGCTGGTGGGTAGAGATTGTTTCTGGTCCTAAGTTCCTTTTTGAGGGAACGAGACTGTTCCTATATGTCGCTGCTTTCTGAGGGGAGATCCACGCTCTTCCCCCTGCTTTCCAAACCCTTCTCCCAAAAGCATTTTCAAGATGTCAGTCATGCAAAGGGAACAATGGCTTCTGGGTCGTTTCGGGAGCACCTTCTTAATGACTAAAAAATGAATAAAATGTAGAGGACTACTCCTCTCAAGTTGTGATTTATACGTTATTTCCTTGCTTTCTTCAACAGCCTTATTTTTGAACCCGTCCGTATTTTGATCAGCATTTTTTGGGGGAAGAATTGTGTGGTATTTCCCAACGTTCCCCCGTGGGTGGACCGGCATTACTGAATTACTTTTCTGTATTTTTTTTCCGCTTTCTGTCTCCCGTTTTGTCAAGGCTCCAGCAAGCTCCAGCCTTTTCTCGGTGTTTCTGAGTCCTGGAATTTTAGCGTGGCATCTGTGGTTGTGTTAATTTCCCATCATTATTTTCGAGCCCATCAAGGAAGCCTCATAAAAACAAAGCGTTTTGCTTGATCCTCAGGTGGGGAGGTTTGAACTCTGGCACACACGAGCCCTTCTGCGCGGTCCCAGAAGTCGGAGGGGCAGTAGTCTCATCGGCTGTTGGCAGAGGGCAACACATCCCTGTTGTCTGCCTGTGTGCCCTTTCCTCTTTCGTCCATTCAGTCTGTGCTAAGGGAGAGAAGAGCTGTTTAAAACATTCCTTGGGTGGTCAGATTTTTAGCATCTGTCTGAGACTTAGGGTGACATGCCAGTCCTGAGAGAGGCCCTGTGTGGAGGGAAGGAGCCAGAAGCCAGGGTAGTCCCATCGCTTTCTAGAAACGTGACCCCCGTGTGGGGGTGATGGTACTGGGGGGTGCTGTCCGTGTCAGTCAGGGTTCCCCAGAGAAACAGAACCAGTCACGTGTGTGTGTGTGTGCGCGTGCGTGCATGCGTGCGTGCGTGCCCAGAGGCTTATTTTAAAGAATTGGCCCATGCCGTTGGGGAGGCTGGCAAGTCCAAAATCTGGAGGGCAGGCCGGCAGGCCGGAAACCCAGAGAAGAGCTGATGTTGCAGTGCGAGGCCACAGGCAGGCTGGAAGAGAAGTCCCTCCTCTCCGGGGGACCTCAGTCTGTTTTACCTTCGGGCCTTCCACTGACTGATTGCACGAGGCCCACCCCCATTACGGAGGGCAGTCTGCTTTACTCAAAGCCCACAGATAGAAATGTTCATCTCATCTAAAGATGACCTCCATGGCAACATCTAGACTGGCATATGACCGGCCCAGCCGTGTTGACATGTGAAACGAGCCCTCCCACCATCTCGCAGGGCTTTTGTGGGGCTTGGCTGTGAAGAGTCAGGAGCTGAAGACACGTGTGGGGGCGTCACTGTCCTTGAGCACTGCTCTTGTCTTTTCCCTCTCTCTGCCTCTTTTACTTCCTGAATCTTCTTTTTCTTCCCTCCCATCTTCACCCTTTGCCTCCTTCTTCTGACACGTGCCCTCCCTCTCCCACCTACTCTACCTGTGACAGGGACCACGTGCAAAGTGAGAATAAGGGGGAACAGCCTGATGGATGATTAATGTGTATAGCGGGAAGAGAACAGATCTTGACAGTATTTTGACTGGAGTTAATCTCACCCTTTTAAGGTCACGGGCAAGTGGATATACCTCTCTGAGCCTTTGGTCACTGATTTCTAACATGAGGATAATGAGATTTATCTGGTACAGTTCTTATGATGATTAAATGATTTAACATAGTCATGTGCATTTCCCTTGCCTCCAGATGTTTCCTAGAATCAGAGTGTTTTTTAAGTTTAAAACGTTACTCATTTTGAACTCCTTCAGGCTTTGGGTACCTAGACTTCCCATTAAGAACAGATTAACTATTTTGGTACATTTGTGAACCATCATTTCAATAAATTCTCCTGAACATTCTTATATCTTAGTTTCTCTATTTCTCAGACACTCCAAGCAGAGTCCTACCTCAGGGCCTTTGCATGTGCTGTTTTGTCTATATAGAGCTCCCCCCCAGATAACTGTATGGGTTATTCCTGCATATCTTTCAGGTATCTGTTCAAAGATCACCTCCTCAGAGGGGTCTTCCCTGATTAACTTATATAAAAGAATATACTCTTTCACTCTCTGTTGCACTTACTTGCTTTATTTTCTTCATAGTGTTCATCTTTATTTTCTTCATTTTCTATCCACACCTCCCACTAGAATAGTGGTTCTCAACCTTGGATGTTCATTATAATCACTATGGGAACTTTTAAAAATCCTAATGCCATTCCCGAATGATGAAATCAAACTCTGGGGCAGAGACCCAGGCATCAGCATTTTATAAAACTTTCCAGGTGATTCCTATGTGCAGCCAGGCTTGAGAACCAGTGCTCTAGTCTAGAACCCCCCACGAGAATGTGGTCAGGTGCAGGTTGCACGAGCATTATCCCGGAACGCAGGAGAAATACAGGTGCTTGGCCCCACCCCAGGTCCCCCGAGTCTGATTCTATTGTTTGGCAGGATCCCCAGATGAGTCGGATGACCCCGAAGTTGGAGATGCGCTGCACTGGAATGTAAACTAGTGGCATCATTTTGCTTTGTTCTTAATGCTGGAAGGGTGCCTGGTATACAGTAGGTACTCACTAAATATTTACTGAATGAATGATGAATTTGTGTTGCAGATAAGAGAAAGGAGGTGATAAGGGAAAGAGCAGAGAAATATGGAGAAGGGAAGGCAAGAGGAAACCAGCTTTGCCCGGCTCAGGCTCCCTGGGTACAGGCATACACACAGGGCTGCTGCTGCTCCCTGGGAAAACGGGACCAGCTTCAAGCCCGACACCTCTCGGGCTCGCCTCGAGCCATTGTGCCTTCCAAGGTGATTGCTGACTAATCAAAGATATTGTGATAATGAATTGCCTAACTACCCGGGCTGACTTCTTCCCTCCGAGCATCGATTTTATTAGGGGCCTGCTGAAACCAATTAGCCAATTAAGTAATAATTTAGTAAGACTTTATGGACTACCTATGACACGCATGGCTTCACATGGCTCAAGAGGCACGGAACCCAAGGTGGAAAAGATACAACTTACAATCCAGAGGTAGAGACCATCATGGAGGTGGGTGGTTTATAACTCGTGGTAAAAAGGGATCGGGGCTGGGAGACACGCAGGCAGGGTGCTGTGGACGGTCAGGAGTAAGCGCTGATTCCAGGCATGGAGGTCAGTGTAGACTTCCTGGGTGGGGGAAGGTGGGGGCTTTTGAATTGGGCTGGAACACAGGGCAGGTGCCATGTACTTGGAGTGGAGGGAAGGCTGGTAGGAGGCAGTGAGGGCTGTAGGGCACAGAGGATGACTGACAGCTCTGGAAGGGGGATTGTAGAAGGGAAAAACAAGAAGCAATTTGCAGGTGAGTACAGATACAATCCTAGTGAGTTCACAAGGCCTTGTTCTTGGGCAGTATGGCAGGAGGGTGTGAGATGTGGGATTACGGTTTTGAGGGGTTTCTCGAATGTGGAAGATTGTATTTCCTTTCATCCTTAGAACAATGCTAAGAAGTAGGTGATGGGATTTCTGTTTTCTTTAATTTTTATATTTTTAAAAACTGGAATAGAATTGACATGTGACATTGTGTTAGTTTTAGGTATACAGCGTAATGGTATGCTATAGGTACGCATTGGGAGATGGTGATTCACAGTAAATTAACATCCATCACCGTACATAGACAGGAACTTTTTTCTTCTTGTGATGAGAACTTTTTAAGATGTCATCTCACCAACATTCAAATATACAATAAGGCATGGTAAATAATGTGCTGTACATTATATCCCTAGGGCCCATATATTTTATAACCAGACATTTTACCTCTTGACAGCCCCCCCTGCCTCACCCCACCACCACCTCACCCCTGCCTGTGGCAACCACCAGTCTGTTCTCTTTGAGTTCATTTTTTTTTTTTTTTAAAGATTCACTCGTATGTGTGATCCTACACTATTGTCTTTCTCTGACTTGTTTCATGTAGTTATTTTCATTTTAAGGATGAGAAAACCAAGACTCACATCACCCAAGGTCACACAGCTAATAAAAGTGCCCTACGTGGGCCATGAACACAGGTCCGTCCCATGTAAGCTGTGGTCCTTACTGCTGTGCCTGGCTCTCTCCCGAATCAGCACTTTCTCTCACTGCTGGCAGTGAGCAGACCTTATAAAGGAAGGTCAGGCTACCGCTTGCCTTGTTTTTGAGCAGTTTTCTTTACTATGATTATCATAAATTGGGAATTTGTGGCAGCATCGTGACTTTGGTCACGATGACACAATATGGCCTTTAGGAGTAAAGGCTTTGAGTTCCCTAAAAAAGAAAAAACAACTGGTTTATAAGAGGGGATCGAAGAAAAGTAACCCAATCAAAGAACTTCTATCAGATCTCTTTCTTAGGTTTCTTATAATAATCAATAAATATTCAGCAATTCCTTCTTCATGTAGCTAGAAGAGCCAGGGAAGAATGGCGACCTTGACCAAGCTGCATTGAGTCCGTGATCTTGGTAAAAAGGAGTTTGCTGAGCACTCTGGGTCTGATACTGAAAAGTTGAAGGAAACAGCATCTTGCATATTACCCTTGCATTGAGGACCATTTGGACCCACTTAAGTAGAGAATCAGGGCTGGGATCTGGTGAACTGGGACTGACTTATGCCACCCCATTGACCTAAATGAGTGGGATTCATTCAGACTGCTTCAGCTTCTAGACTGGCGTTCATATTAGCATTTGATAGAAGTTGGTCGAATTTTGGCTGACGTTGGGGGATGTGGGCAGAGCGGAACTGGTTTCTCTCTTTCATCCTTTGCTCTAGGAATGCTCTGAGGTAGGTCAGGAAGACTGATGACTCAGACTAGCAGTTAACCGCCTTGGACATCTCCAGTCCTCTATCTGCAGTAAGGGGCCCAGTTAGGAGGACCGTCGATCACTCTCCCAGCTCTAAAGTTCCATACTTTTCTTTTACACAGTGACTGAAATAGCCATTAAGGGGCTGTGTTAGGTGTTGCTTACTTTTTTCCCCCAGATCTGTGTATTCAACTACATGTTTGCGTCATCCAGTTTTAAGAACACCTTAGTGGCCTCCAGACAGTTGTCCACAGCCCATCACCCGCTCAGCCTCTTATCCCAACCTATGAGTAGGTGCAGATTCCACATCTCTCTGATCTAATTAGGTGGATTTTGTTCCTGCAAGTGAAAGAGCCAGCTTGGCGAGCAGCACACACTCATCTGAACACGTCCTTCTGGCCTCCCGTGCACACAGGTGGATGGCTTCCCCTGAGCCTCAGGGAAAACCTTCATTTTGCCTGTCATTGCCCTTCCTGCACCATGGACACGAATGTCATTCTTCCACTGCAAATACAGCAGTGTCTGCCCTGCTCCATTTTCTTCCTTTTGCTAAGAAACAGCCAACCAGCTCTGCCTTCCCAAGAGAGAACAGACCTGGAGCCATGGGGGCTACGTTTTCAGCTTCAGTGGCAATTGCGTTGGTTCCCTTCTTTCATCACCGATTAGGATGCGCGGGCAGTGCTGTGTGACGCAGAGCCCGTAAAGCATATCTGTCTCCTGCTGACTTCATGGTTCTTTCTGGAGGGGAGGCTATGCCTGGGGATTAGGAGAGACTGGAGGATCAAGCAGGGTGCTGTGGACTATTTACTTATACTCAAGAGCCTGACCGTCCTTTTGAAGGGAACAAGCTGCCTTTTCCTGCAGTATAGCTCTGTACTGCTGTGTGTGCGTGTGCACGAGGGTGTGTGCGCATGCGTGTGTATGTGGGTATGCGCATGCGTGAGCGCTGGAGAGTAAGGAGTGTCCGTCCATCTCTGTCATGTCTGAGAATGTTAATGAAAGGCTCCGCCTCCCATGCCTGGCAGTGATCACAGGACTGCTCTTGAGACAGGTCTCTGTCTCCCAGCTCCATCTGAATCACTAGGGCCCTTCTGTAAGTTTGCTGTTGTTGAGAATCACAGGGAAGTGTACCCAGACAGACTCCAGACTATGAGTGACCCAGCTGTTCCCCGCTCTGGTCCTGATCGGTGGTGTCTGACCCGGGCTGACGGCCGCAAGCAGCCCGTTCTAGCCGACGGAGCCTGGACTTGCGGCAGAGAGTGAACAGCCTGGAAATGCAGTTTTCTCAATCTCAGCAACGTTCATCTCATGCAAATTTCTCTCAAGCTGAAAAGAAAAGAACAAACAAATAGAATGCCAACTTTTAGAACAAGCTTGGGAAACATTGGGAAAAAGTCAGACTATGTATAAATCAGAGCGAGAAAATGAGGCCCATGATCAAAGATTTGAGATAGATTTGGGGAGTTTCCCAAAAATCGGGCTCCCAAGTGAGCAGTACTCGGTGTGTGTGTTTGAGAAGCTATTTCTGATGCTGCCATCCCATTGGCAGTGTCACCCCATTCTGGGCACCCTGTGCTCTCTGTCGTCTGCCCAGTGCCCTCCTCTCTAGGGAGCTGTCCTCCTTCTACACCTTACCCCCACCAGCCCAGAGCCTCACACCCTGCTTGACCACACCCTGCATCTATTGGCACAGCTCCCCAGACTTACTGGAGTGACTCTCTGATGGGATTTAAAGGGCTCGGGGGGCGGGGGACCTCCTACATCATTGTGGGGCCCCACTGCAAGAGCAGAACGCAAGGCCCCCTGTTCAGAAATTATGAAGAATTTGGGGACGGCCACAGGAGAGCACTGAAACAAGCACAGGCAAGCTCACACAAGCATGGGACCCTGGGCGACTGCACGGTGACACACACGAAGCCAGCCTGACATCAGTACTATATTTCAGAATAAGCAGGAGTTGGTCTTAGGGTTCCCTGACCCTCAAGCCCAGTCTCCACGAGGGCCTGTGGTGGAACCCATGGTTCACAAAGAGTCATTCAGACAGGAGCTGCCCAGGATCTGGTTTCTCTCTCTTTCCTGAAGCTGTCAAGGCTGTGCAGAATGTGTTTAGTGTTTCATCCAGTCAGTTAGGGTAATCATGGGGGCAGTCAGTTTTTCTGACACCTCCAGAAGTAGAAACAGACCAGATTCAATGAAGGTTATGGAAGCTACCCAAGGACCAACCAGGTCGCCGCCCTGTGAGCAAGGGAGGGCAGACAGAAGCCTGGGCCATGGGGAGCCATGTTCCTGGAGCCTGGGACCCATTGGCACCAGACAGGAGGCCTGCATCTCAAGGTAGGAGGCACTGACTTTCTGTCCAGAGTCGTATTGTTCTTTGGCGAAGAAATAATGGTCTTTGCCCCAAATTATTTTATAATATCTCCAGGCAATGTAACTCATATTAAAAATGCCAGCAAACCTGAGACCCATAAAATATCCTGATCTTTGAGGTCCACAGTGTGACAGAGACAGGTGCCATGATCAGAGAGTGAAGCGACTTTTCTTCCCCTAAGGACAAGCTTCTGTAGTGTTTCCTGCACTGAGAGTAGGTAACGCAAGCCTGTCTTTCTCTCACCGGGGATGGCCAGGCAGGACTCGCTGACAAATAAGAAAGCAAGCCTGTCTGTAATTTCACAGGCCACTGAAGAACAATGGCTTTCTTTCTCATCAGCACGGAGAGGGCCTCGGTGTTTCTTGCCATGGGAGACTCCAGGTGCTGTGTCTTCTTTGGCGTCCCGGGGCAGGGTCCCAGGGAGCTGTCTCACCAGTGAGGCTGGGGGAGGAGAAAAGCAAGTTCAGACTCTAACATCCTGGGAGTGTGGGGCTGGAGAAAGGGACAGGGGCAGGAACAGGATTGGATTATTAACAGACCCACGTCCACCTTTCTTCCTTGCCTTTGCACTGGACCATGGGGCTCCTTCCTCCCCGAAGTAGGAAGCAGTCGTGTGGTGGTCTCCAGGGCCTGGGCTGGTGCCGCTCGAGCAGCCTGGCACGCTTGCTGGCCCAGACTCATCTGGGAAGTGAAGGCGTCTTTTACAAGCTCCTCGCCCTCCAAAGCCTCTGGCTTCTGCCAGACAGGAAATGTCTGGTCTCCCACTAATCAGAAGCTATGAACAGCTAGTGGCCATTTGTGTGGATTTGGCAAAGGGGTGGGAGTGGGTGGTTATTTGTATTATTTGTATTAGGGCTGATAGGGGCAAGAGTACACATGTGAAAATACTGTGAGGGGCTCTAAGCAGGCTCAGGTATGGCCTTTACTCCTTCAAAGTCAGAAAGAGCAGGGGTGTCTGGGTGGTTCAGTAGGTGAAGCATCTGCCTGATGCTCAGGTCATGATACCAGCGTCCAGGGATCGAGCCCCATGTTGGGCTCCCTGCTCAACAGCACATCAGCTTTTCCCTCTGTCTTTGCCCCTCTCCTGTGCTCAGGCTCATTCTTTCTCTCTCAAATAAATAAAAAATCTTAAAAAAAAAATCAGAACAGTTAGCACAGCCATCCAGTAAATGAGCCTTGAGAGCATTGTCACAAAGAGAGTTCTAGATTGAAGTAAGAAATCTTACTGAGTGGTGGGGTGCCATGAGCATAGGTTTTGTGGTGGTAGGTCGGGGGAGTGGGGGAAGACAGCTCTACATCTGTATCTTAGCTCTGGTACTTAAGAACTCTGGGACTGAAATTCTCTAAACCCATTTATCTATAAAATCAGGATAAACATTTCTTGCCAAGTTGTTTTAGAAGTAAGCAAGATAGTGGTTCGATGTCCAGCATAATGGTCTGGCACCCTAGACTAGGAGCTGCCTATTTCATGTTAGAATTTTGTCTTTCTTGTTTGAGTAAAGAGGTCATGGGAAGTGGTATTGGGTGGGGAAATTCCATTATTAAAATTAAGATGGGGGGCACCTGGGTGGCTCAGTTGGTTGAGCGACTGCCTTCAGCTCAGGTCATGATCCTGGAGTCCCAGGATCGAGTCCCACATTGGGCTCCCTGTTCGGTGGGGAGTCTGCTCCTCCCGCTGACCTCTCCCATCTCATGCTCTCTCTCTCTCTCTCTCTCTCTCTCATTCTCTATCTCTCAAATAAATAAATACATTCTTTAAAAAAAAAATTAACATGGGTGTCCAATGTGATGGATATAAGCCTTTTTACCTGTGATCAAAATTGCCCATGACTGTGGCATTTTTAAGAGGTTTAATTTAAGGTAAGAAGATACCTTAGGTCACTGCTGTAGAAATTCTAGAATTTGAATGTAGTGTTTCTGTTCACTTGTAGACTGGGCTAACGCTGTCAACTTGGGCTGTTCTGACTCTATCTGATAATTAGGGGCAGGGAGAATATTGAAAATTGGAGCCCGTAGATAAATCCCAGCATCTCGTTTTAGCCAATAACAATTTTTTGCTTACCAAGTCTTCACTAGAACTGCTAACAAGGAGAAAAATTGACGGGTTTGAGTGTCCTCACCTTTTATTCTCCCCTGCTTATCCTCCGTAGAGGTGCTAATGAACAGTGAAATGGCCAAGAGCTGAGCTGCTCCAGGGAGAAGCAGTAGGGCTTCGAGAAGCCACGAACTGGGTAACCGGTTTGAATGATTGAGCTGACTTAGCCCAAAGAACAGACGCATCCACCTGCTATGTATTGTCAGAGCCAAATTCATGCTTAGAGCAGAGCTTTCATTTTCAGCTTTCTTTTTTGTCTAAGGATAGGTATTTGGGGACACTGCAGCTTGCTAGGGACACCCCCACTGCAGCTTGCTGATGTGGGGATGCTATGAAGGAATTCAACCACTGTAAGAACATGCAAGGATTCTTACCCACCCCTAGCCTTCTTCCATCCAAGTGTAGATACAGTCTGAGAAGCCAGATTGACTTCTCTGAAAAGAAAGGAATTTGAGTTTGTTCTCCCAAGCCCCCGGCCTAGGCCACTCCCTAAACAGAGAATGGATGATCCAGGTATTTTAACCTTTGCCGATGGCCAGGTCAGGCCACTGCACTGCTGGAGAGAGAGAGGGATTTTATCATCTGTCTTAATTGAGCCACTATTTGGCGAAGCGCTGTACTGTAATTAATTCTGTAGTGCTCAGACTGTTCATCAGAATTACCTAGAGGGCTTTTAAACACAATTTGTTGGGCCTGTCCCCTGGAGTCTTTGATTTAGTAGGACTGGATAGAGAGCAAAGATTTGCCCATCTGAAAGTTCCCAGGCTCTAAGGACCCTACCTCTGGAGCCACACATGTAAGGAGTAAGAAGGTGAGCTCTGAAATCAGACTACCTGGGTCTGCATCCCAGAACTCACACCTGACAGTTGTGTGACTGGCTAGTTAAAGCTGACCTAATCTCTTGGTACCCCCGTGTTCTCACTTGTAAAATGGAAATACTAATACCTCTTACTAGGTTGTAAGCATTAAATTGATTAATACATGAGAAGCCTTTAGAATATTATCTGCTGTATCACAACTGTTCAGTCAAGACTAGGGTGATGTAGTGATAGGCACCCCCCTCCCCATAACAATGAATAGAATGAGCCCTTTACGAGGGTCATCACTTTTAATACAACCCTCTTCTCCCCCTTTCTTGCTTCCTGCCTTACTTCTCGCTTCCTTTTTCTTCTATCCTTCCCTTCTCACATCCTTCTCATTCTGTCTTGCTCTTCATAAACAATATAACAAAGTTAGTAAAATTCTAGATAAAAGAAAATACACATGTATCGGTTGTCATAAAGTGTGACCTTCTGGAGTGTGAAGGTCTTCTTTGCCTCAGGGTCCCAGGATTGTACCAGCCATACAATAGGAGTCAGGTGGACATTTATTGCATGGACCCAGTCATCCTTTCAAGTCAAACCAGATTTAGGCGTCAGGGTTCCCTTCTGGTTCTTCATCCTGTCCTGGTTTCTCATTGACTAACACATTCGTGAGGTTCCCCTCTGCTCTTCCTTCCTCCAGCTGCAGCACACACGCCAAGGGGGAGTCGCCATGGGTCTACAGAGCTTTTGCTTCTCTGGCTGCTGTCTGGAATGCCTGTCACCATTTTAAGAACAGGAGCCTCAGTCGTGCCTGGGTGGCTCAGTTGGTTGAGCAACTGCCTCTTGGTTACAGATCAGGTCATGATCTCAGGGTCCTGGGATCGAGCCCTATGATGGGCCCTGCGCTCAGCAGGGTGTCTGCTTGGGATTTTCTCCCTCTCCTTCTGCCCCTCCCTTTGCTTGCTCTCTCTCCTTTTTCTCTCACATGAATAAACAAATCTTTAAAAACAAAAACAAACACAAAAAACAGGAGCCCTAGGAAGCTCTGCGTCAGAAGCCCCTAGGAAAGGCCTAACCCTGGTTGGGCTCCTTAGAGGGAGACCAGGCCATCTGAAGCCACACTGTGTCCCTGACCCAGGATATTGTCACTACCTTCAACATCTCCCTCCCAACCCAGCCTGCAGCATAAGGGATGCCGGGGTCAACCCGCCAGACTCTCAGTCTTATAGGGAAGCTGGTTGTCACGTATTGGCCAGTTACAGTGGGTTTATACTTGCAACTAACCAGTAATACTGCATCCAGATCGCAAGCAGGTCAGTGGCCTGTCTCTGGTTACTCCCGCAGCTCGGGTTTCCCTCCTGCAGGTCTTGATAGGGGCTAGTTTGGCACCATCGATGTGGTCAGGTCTTAGCGCCAGGTTTAAGATTTCCACGTACAGCCGTCCTAGTAGGCAGTGCCAAGAGAGGGAGTGTGTTCTGAGGGCTTGGAAGGAAGTTCCTTCCCATGCAAAGCATGTTCCTTGATCATTTGGAGCTGGTCACATGGAGTAGATCTGTGCCAGTCAGCACCAGGAGAATGCCTATGAAGGGGAGAGTCTGTAGACCCTGTGACAGTTCAAGGATCTGTGTTTTCATTGTTTCTCTTTGCTTCCTCATGGCTGGGTATTACCTAGACATTGGCTGAGGGCCTACTCTGTGCCAGCTACTCTGCTAGTGCTGCTGATACTCTGTGCCTGCTACTCCCAATGCTGGCAAGTAGGATACAAAGATGGAACCTTTATTTCCACTCTGTGTATCAGTGGAAAGTTGAGTTGGTGACAAGAATGAAGAGTTAGGGGAGGGGGAACTGAGAACTAACGAGAGGCCTTCAGGAAGTAGGAACATAAGTGTTAACTTGGAAAAATTTTTAGACAGTTTATTAAAGTATTTGTAGTAGATATGTATCTAGATATGGGGCTTGTCTGGTTGCGTGGTCCATGCAGGAGACCTTTGCAGGCTTCCCAAATGGCTTTTGACTGGACCCTCGGCATTATCATTGAAGCTGTGTAGGATAGACCTCTCTTACTGTATTACACCAAGGTTTCTGGTAGAGCTACTCCCGCAGCCACACAGATAATTCTTATCCCCCTGCCCCTGAGTCCTCCAATTTCCCATTTGGGAAGAGTGGAGTTTTATGAGCCTGTATTTCTTCTATCATGAACTGGCTACTAACCCCATCTCTGCCCATTTTCCCTGTCAAGTTCACCTTGGGGCACATCTTTCCTCCAGGATCTGTTCCCTGCCAGGAATCGACGGGGGTGAATACTTACATCCTATGCTGTGAATATGTGTGTGAATGGATTGGTCAGAATTCCAAATTTGAGTTGCAGGAAAATTCTTTTGTTGTAAATCGTATGTGGCTTACCAGGAGGAAAGGTACTGACAAGGACTTGGCAATCCTGAGATTGTCTTTGGAAGGACATCTGCCTCACCAAGTGTTGACTTGTTCTGTTACAGACCAGGATGATGGGGTTTCCCTTTTGCCTACTATTTCAACAAAGTTCACTGCATTGAAGGTCTATCTCAAGGCAATATATATTTTTAAAATTTCAGAATAGTATTGCTAGGCTGAATTATCACTTCCTCCAATCTTAGCCTCTGGTACACCCTATTATTTTCAGTGTTTGTTATGTTCCCATCTGACTCCTTCCAGTTGCCTCAAGGATGGGCAAGAATCACGTCTTACCATTTCTGTGTCTAAGTATGGATTCACAGTGCCTGTTACTGGCACATAGTTAGTATGTACTCGGGAGATGTTTATGTACTCAAGAAGTGTTCTCAAGAGAAATGTACTCAAGAAGTGATCAGATGAATAGATAACTTGAGTTATGAAAGTTCTTAAGGGCATTCCAGATGGCAGAGGGATATGCCTGGCAGAGGGAATGTGAGGGGGAATGAGGAGTTCAAGGGACCAAAGGGAGATTGGCTGTATCCAGAAGTCACAGTAGTTTCCTCAGGAAACACTACCAGATATTACTGGATGTGGGGGAAATATCCTAGGCTACAGTTGGCACACTGGATGCTCACTGTGTGCACAACTAATACAGTGGATAGGAAAAATTAAAATGACATGATTATTTTTTTTTTTTTAAAGATTTTATTTATTTATTTGACAGAGAGAGATCAGAAGTAGGCAGAGAGGCAGACAGAGAGAGAGGAAGGGAAACAGGTCCCCTGCTGAGTAGAGAGCCCGACGTGGAACTCTATCCCAGGACCCTGAGATCATGACCTGAGCCGAAGGCAGCGGCTTAACCCACTGAGCCACCCAGGCGCCCGACATGATTCTTCATAGTCTAGGTGGAGAGATAATATATAAGCACAAAATAATTTAAAAATACAAATAACTTCAGGATTAAGTATAGGAGTCATTAGGTTGGGGAGAGGAAGAACAAAACCTCCTGTGCGCCCAATCCTGTATAATGCAGAGGTAGGAGCCATAGACACACACACACAAACATGATGTCTTCAGTCTGCACAGCCTTTCAAGACAGGTATCTTTATCTCCAGTTTACAAGCAAGGAAACTGGGATCTAGGGGCTAGGTCACTTATGCAGAATCACACAGCTAGTCAATGTCATGCCGAGATTTGCACTTGTGGTCAGGGAAGAGACCTAATCTGTATTACGGAGGTTAAATAAACTATGGGTGGGCAGAGGGAGGAGGATGCCAGTTTGCAGAGGCCCTGCCCTGTAGCTCTGAGGGGGTTGTCTGTCACACACACACACACACACACAAACACACACCCCACATCCTGGATGACAGGTTGTTGAATGCGGAGTTTACCTGACTACCAACAGAGAGAAAGGCACGGAAGAAGCCTTCTACAACACAGTCATGCCCACATCCCATGGACTACAGAGGCTGTTTGTCCTCATGCACCAGCCAGCTGCACATCTCACAGAACTAGCTTTTGTGACACGGGTCGCACAGAGAAATCCATCTTTGAAGGCCCTCTCCCTCACAGGGGCAGTGTACCTGCGAACTTCCTGTAACTTGTGACTGTGTTCCCTTCAGGCATTTTCCAGTGCTTTGTTCCTCCTCTCCCTCATCCCTGTCATTTAAGAAGTCCTTTAAGGGGTAACTGTGCCAAAGAAAGACTCAGAGAATGAGAAATAAGAAAAAGCTAAGAAAATACAGCCTCAAGCCTACTTGGAGCTGGTTTTTCAGTTCGAAGGCTTGATTAAAAGTGTGGGGACTGAACCTGGCTTTTACATCTTTATGAAGAGTGAAGAAAGCATTATGGCAGATGTCTCTCATAGGCTGCGTCCCATGCGTGGGGAAGAGGCTGAAGGCTTGCCAGCCCACTGGTGCTCACAGGGTGCACGCACCAAATACCCCTCAGTGGCTGCCCAGGAGTGGACCCTGGCAGTGGAAAGCCCTATCTCCAGTGGTAAGACTTGGTGATTCGTGCTTCAGTGAAGGGGGCTTATATAAAAGCTTCCATTGGCCTACCCATTCCTCTTCCCGTCTGGTTATCCGTTCAGCATGGTGGAATAAGTTACGGGTGTATTATACACTAGTAAGCGCTAGTCTGCCTCACAAGAGAGGACTCTACACCTAAAAGATTAGACTATCTACTCTACAGCTATAGAAGCGATAGGGCTGGACTTGAGGCTCCTTGGAGACTCCCTTCAGAGTTAAGATTTATTACGGCCAGATTGGGTCATAGACTTATACAATTACAGGAAATTATATAAACTTATTTATTGTTTATTAAATGTGTAAACCACTTAAAAGATTTATAAAATTGAGCCTCTTTGCATGGTAACTAACAACCTATACCTGACTTCTTTAAGTCTTAAGCCGTTGTGTTCCCTTTGCTATTGGACTGTTGTCATCGACGTTTCATTATAATTTCATATTCTACTTTTAGCATTATTTAGTACTGAAATAATAATATGTAATATTGTATGTTGGGCTTTATAGTTTACAAAACACTTTGACAGACTTTATCTCTCCTATTTTTGATGGCTCTGTGACCTTCCTTGGAACCCATCTCTAACAGTTGAAAGTTCTGTTTCTTTTCATTTTGTATCTTACTTATTTTTATTTTTGTTTTGTTTTAAGGTTCTATTTCTCAGCTGGGTTCTGCTCAAGTGTGAGAAACCATAGTAGTGAACATGAACTCGTTTTAGGCTTATCACCATTTCCTGTTTAGGCAGGTAAGATCTGCTAAAGGAAAGAACAGCTGCCAGACGACCAGGTGTGCTAGTTCATGGCCTAGAAGGGGCAGCTGTTGGTTGGACTTTGCCCATGTGTTCAGGATTTTATTTGATCTTCTGGGTGTACTCATGAGTGCACTCATGGGTGGAAGCATTAGGATCAGAGACGGGTTGAAAGGTGTTGTACCTTTAACTGAAGAATCTTTCTGAAGGTCCATACAGCTGTTAGGCAGCTCTCTGGAAACAGGTGGGGTCAGTTTGTGAAGCAGTAGCTGTGAGTTCATGCCTAATAAATGGACTGTCCTGGGATCTGAGAGGGTGACTCCCTGGGTCACCTCTTGTACTGTGAATGGAAAAGGAGATATAACAGAAAGAGCCCTTTTCCAGTCCTATCTGGGGTGACTGCTGGCAATTGGGATTTCCTCCTTGATCTTGAGGCCCTCTCAATATGAACGACTTGTATGATGGGGAAGATAGTGGTCTTTGAACTCTTGGTAGATACACTCTTGACCTTGGTTAGATACCATCTTGACTTCTGGAAGGAACTGTGTCCTAGACTACTATTCTATTGATTCTCCTCTCCACCAAAAAAAAAAAAAAAAAAAAAAGTGTCTTTTAAGATCTTTTTTACTTTACATGCTTGAATTTGAAGGTCATCCTCTTTGTTGTGAAAAAATAACCATTTTCCCAGTGGTGTGTGCCAGATGTGTGGGTTAAAGCAGGAAGACTAGCTGTCCTGGGTTCTAGCCCTAGGTTTTTTGCTGATTCACGGAGGCCTTTAATTTCTCTTTACCACTTTTTCTAGTGCTGCAAAATAAGAGAGGGGAGTTCATGAACATTTATGTGCTACTGGGGGATTTTTCTGTGCAAGTGAAAATTATTATTGATGCAACCACAGGACTTGCTGCCAGCTTCAAGGGGTGCATTTTACTTTCTCTGGAAAGAGGCCAGCAGTAATGATGGAAACACAGCGCATTTGACTTTGACCTCACTTTTGACAACCGTTCCCTTGCAATCCTTAAAAACATATTCCACCATTTAAGAGAACAGCAGCAGGCCTTCAGCAAAGCCTGTGGTCTATGCATGCCTTTGTAGATCTTTGGGATCATGGTGAGAAAACCCTATTCCTCAGTGGCTTCCTGGTAGCTTGGCATTTTAGAGGTATCTGGAAAGAAAGGTGGCAGAAAAGCAGCATAACCTGCTTGACAAGTCTTGTATAAACAGAGGAAGTCCAGTAAGACTCCTGGTCCGGGGTTGCCAAGCTCAAAGAAACCAATTGTAGTGTGCACAAAGGCACAAGTCACTAAGGCCCAGAGAACTCCCAGGAGGCCTGCACGTAGGCGGGACCGGAAGTTCTCACCAAAGACCGAAGGTCTATCGCAGTCCCAGGCTCTAAGCTGCGTTCAGTGACTGTGGACTCTTCAGTGAGGCAGCTTTTGTTGCCTGAACTGGTCATGTGGTTGAGTGGACAGTTGCTCCAGCCCTGCTCTCCCGTCACCCCGTTTTCTCAATCCTTTAGACTCATCCTCCAGGTGTAGACAGTGGTAGTGGCTGCTGTCTTCACTGAGGAATGTGAGTGAAGTGAGCTCCATTTGATTTCCCCCTTTTGCTTGGGATGGTACAACCATGAGCCCATTAAAGTGAAAGTGGAAGGAGAGAAAGCCCTCCCCCTGGGCCCCTGGACCCTCAGAGGGCTTCTGTTTCCCCTTCCCTAGAACGTTACTTTATCTTGTGCACATCATGCTTCTAAGACATCAGAAAAGGTGGGAGAATGTGCCTTTTACAAATATGTGTCCAGGCAGGGAAACCTGTCGACATGCTCCCAGGGGTAACCCCCTCCTTGGCTCACATCCTTTCTGCCCTCTGTAGGCTGAGCACCTCCAGTGTGTTTGGTGACCCAGAAAAGGCAAGAGTGAGATAGCCATCCATGGCACTACTCTTAGGGAATGGGAAGTGCTGCCGGGGAGAAATATTTGGGTGTGAAGGTTTATGTTAGGGTGCCTCTCCTCCACTGTGCTGAGGACAGTCAGAAATAAGTCCAAAAAGGCAGTTTTTGATCTTTTGGATGCTGGGTGCTAGATAAAATAAAAATATATTCTCCCCATTCGGCAACTAGCACAGTGTTTAACAGCAACACATTGTTTTTTTAAGATTTTATTTATTTATATGAGAGAGAGAGAGCAGGAGTGAGGGGAGAGGGAGAGGAAGATGCAGACTCCCTGCTGAGCAGGGAACCCAGTGCAGGACTCCATCCCAGGACACCCGGGATCATGACCTGAGCTGAAGGCAGATGTTTAACCGACGGAGCCACCCAGGCGCCGCACAACACCACATTTTTGATTGAAAAGATCACTAGATGGTTGAATGAATGGGTGCTACTTAAGTGTGAGAACTGATCTTTTCTGATCAGATGGTTTTCTGCTTACCTCAGATTACATGTCACAAGAATTTAGGATGCTTACAGGGAAAAATGAGTGCTGTTTTCTTCTCCAGAATATTTCTCTATGAAAGCAAGCACTTGCTGAACTTTAGAAGCCTTTGGAGGTTTTTGAAATTCCCCACTGTTATTCTGAAGAAGAGAAGAGAGAACAACTTTTTTTTTCCTACCCTCTTGGCCGATAAGGAAAAGCGAATTTCAGAAAAACATGGGACGGAACAGGAAGTGTTCAGAGGTTTAGTCATACTTGTTAGGTATGAAAAAGCCCCACTGCATTCTCATATTGTTTCTTTTATGGACTTAACACTTCCTACTTTGAGAATACCTTCCTCCCCAAGGGCTCAAAGCCCTTTATAGTCATTAATCTTCATCCTGCTTCTTTTCTTAAAAACTGGAAATGTTAGCAACCATTTTGCGAGTGTCGTATGAGCTACAACTTCCAGCTAAGTGTGTTTTCTCTGTCCAGTCCAATAGCTCAGTTGAGAATGTGGCCTACAGCAGGCAGTCAGGGGACCCATTTGTCCTGGTTTCCATGGGACTTTCCTCTTTTTAGTGGCCAAATCCACATCCCAGCAGCCCCCTCAGCTCCAAGGGAACCAGGATAGTTGGTCATCCAAGAAGGCGACCCATGCAGGTAGCCCTGAATGAAAAGAAATCCTTCCACCACCCTTAACTTCAGCCTTGGTCAGCTGCCTGAGAAATGACCCAGACAAGAGTCTGTGAGTGACGCAGAGCGGACCTTTCAGGCCTCTTGATGGAAGAGGATTCAAGGCACACAGTCATGGAACTAGGGAAAATCGAGATGAGTAGGGACAGCTTTGTGTCTACGAAGTAAAATTCTGGTTTCTTGGGGGGTTTTTTTGGCTTTGTTTTTTTTTCTCTTGTTGGTCTACCCTTTCGCTCCTTCCGACAGTACGTGGTGAAAAGCGAAAACAAGAACTGATAACTACCTAATTTCTGAAACAAGAAGTGTGATTTCAAATACTTCTGTTGGTCTCAGATTTTTTCATCTGAAAAATGAGGATGCTGGTCTTGATGGCTGGGGCCCCTGTCTGCTCAAACTCACCATGAGGAAAGAAGCAGGAAGTAGGAAGCAGGGGAGGGCAGCGAGAAAATGGACTCCATCCCCTTGAACCAGCTCTGCGCACCGGGAGGACATTTTCGTTTAAGTATGAACCTTTTGACATACTGAGGGTGTTTCCACCCGTCATTTCCCACCTCGGCTTTTCCTACCATCTTAGGCGGTGTTGCTTGTATGCGCCGCTTTGTCTGAGCCAGGGACGGCGTGGGCGGGCAGCTGCGATGGTTCTCCGGGTGCACCTGATACACAGACAGCCTTTCCTTTTGCTGCCCCTGAAGGACCTAGAACAAGCCTTGCTCTTGGACACCCTGCCAGCGGGCCTTAGCCCCTTACCCCGGCTCTCAGGATGTGCTCTCTTCTATTTAAATTGTCCAACTCCACGTGTACAGTCTTCACGTGAAACACTAGAACTTGCAAACACTTTCCAGTGTATTTTTTACTGCCTTTCATGAGCCCGCCATGCCACTTTCCTTCACTCCTCATCGCGGGGAGGAGACGTAAAGGGATGACAGCTTTCGAATCCAGCAAACGTTGGTTCGAATTCTAGCACCATTGGTTGCATGTCATTGGCAAGCTCAGTCTTTAAGCTTGGTGAGACTGGATTTCTTCATCTATAAAACCAGGAGGTTTTATAATATCTTAGTGTTGGCACATCAAAGGCACCGAATATATTTTAATGACCTCCTAGCCCTCTACTTTCTCTTCACCCTCTCCCGTGGACCATGCTCCCTGTCTTATCACCTTGTTTTCATTCTTTGCCCTCTGTTAATTTTAGAGATTGCAGGAAAGGTGTTCCAAGTAAAGGAGAGTAAGTACGCAGTGAGTGGGTGCTAACTAAATAATTATACCGGGCTGTTCCTCCTGACAACTCGTACTAGGCCACGCTGCCCCTGAATGCTGATGGAAGCAGCTGGGGAAAAGGTGTCATTTGCAAAGGGCCAGTCACCTCAGCATAAGAAATGGAATATGTGCATTATTGGGCCCCCTGTGTACCCCCACTCGCATGCTCGATGACACTCAGAAGTTGATCTGTAAATGTAGGTAAAGCTGACTGTCCTTGTGGCAGACAGCCGAAAATGTTTTAGCTGTTGTCGCTAACATGTTCATCAGAAGAATCAAATGCATCAGGGCCCCTGGGTGGTTCAGTAGGTTAAGTGTCTGCCTTCGGCTCAGGTCATGGTCCCGGGGTCCCGGGATCAAGCCCCGAATTGGGCTCCTTGCTCAGTGGGAAGCTTGCTTCTCCCTCTCCTTCTATCTCCTAGCCCTGGTGGTGTGTGTGTGCTCTCTCTCTCAAATAAATAAATGAAATCTTTTTTTAAAAAAATCATCAAGGAGCGCCTGGGTGGCTTGGTCGTTAAGCGTCTGCCTTCAGCTCAGGTCATGATCCCAGGGTCCTGGGATCAAGCGCCACATTGGGCTCTCTGCTCAGCAGGACGCCTGTTTCTCCCTTTCCCACTCCCCCTGCTTATATTCCCTCTCTCTTGCTGTCTGTCTCTCTGTCAGATAAACTAAATAAAATCATTAAAAAAAAATGAATCAAATGCATGTTTTCCCTTTGAGTAGAGCATAGAAAATCTTGTTACAGAAATTACCCGATATCTCTCTCTAGGACTGTCTCCCGAATCCAGGTCGATGGATGACCCGATCACTCTAGGACATGCAGACCTGGCGGTGGACACTTCTGTTGCAGCATCTTTATAGCAACTGACTCTTTTGATTTCCATTTTCCTGTCATTTTTTTCCCCATTTTTTTTTCCTTGCTTAAAAACAGGTGATTTGCAAAGGCACATGAAAGTGACTTAATTCCTTTAATAGATAATCGTTTTCCAGGATCATTTTCTCTTTTATCATACAGTCCTTGATGTAATTATGTGATAATTAAGTGTAATCATGTGATATTGTGAGCCTACCACAGATGGAGCCGCCAAGCCATCTCAGAAATGACCATGTCCTTATGTCTGTATGTCTCTAAGATCTACCACAATTTTGGCACGTGTACGTTTGTCATTGATATTTATTTTGCTTTTCATGTGCTGGGTCCTGTGCTAGGTTCTGGTGTCTTGTGTCCTTCAGTCCTCCCAGCCTTTTGAGTTAGAGCCAGTGTTATTTACCCCATTTTGTAGGTGAAGCAACTGAGGCTTGTGGAGTTTAAGTAACTTGCATAATGTTGTACAAAGAACTTACCTCTTAGTGAAATCAGAATTTTTAACATTATGCAAGTTATGGGACATTGTTGAATCCCAGTTTTTTAGTCTTTAAAATGGGGGCTAAAATGTCACATTTAATTTGATTGCTGGGAAATTTAAGTGAAATAGTAAATGTGCCTGCTAGGTAAGAGTTGACAAATATTATTCCTTTGTCCTTAAGTTTTATTTTTTTCCTCCTCTAGACTTTAAGATCTTTAAAAAGAATATTAATTTTTTTTTTTTTTTTTTTTTTACTCATTTCCGTGTTCTCAACACCTAGCAGTATGAGGCAGGTATTCACTGAATCAAAAACTTTGAGGAAAGTCTTCAGATCATTCACTCATTCCTTCACCTCTGACAGGGTGTCAGGCTCTGGGTTTGGGGTCGTAGAGTCAACAGCACAAACAGAGTCTGCCGCCACTTTTTTTTTTTTTTTTAAAGATTTTATTTATTTATTTGACAGAGAGAGATCACAAGCAGGCAGAGAGGCAGGCAGAGAGAGAGGGGAGGAAGCAGGCTCCCTGCGGAGCAGAGAGCCCGACGCGGGGCTCGATCCCAGGACCCTGGGATCATGACCTGAGCCGAAGGCAGAGGCTTTAACCCACTGAGCCACCCAGGCGCCCCGCCGCCACTTTTTTAAAGTCTTTGTGAGAGAGGAACATCTTGTAGATAATAGAGTAATGAACAACCTTGGTCCTTGAGGTGGGATTTAAATTTTGGAAATAGCCAAAGTTATTTTGCTTCAAGTCTGATGAGTACATGAAACTGTTTTTGGTGGGATACAAAGGATAGCAAAATATCATTATAACTTGGTTCTGGAAGTCCTAAAGGAGGTATTTCTAAAGTATTCTGGGGGAAGGATGGTATCACTGATGTAACTATAACCACATTAAAAAGGTCTGTCTTATGAGGCAGCAGAGTTGATGTGATGGGACCATGGTATAGGTAAGGTGTTCCAGGACCTTGGAACCACCGGGAATAAGGCCTAAAAACAAGTCAGATAGCTGGATGATTGGGCGGTGAGCATGCCTCCTGGAGAGGAGAAGTAAGAGGAGATGAGGGAGTGTTGACAGCCTGTAGCAAGATTCTTAGGTAGATAGTTAAACTTAAAAGTTTATCAGTAAGTCACTAGGTGGCCCTAGGTGAGAACACAAGACAAAAGATGAGTTTGTTTTGGTACCAAGAAGTGATTATCTAATGAGACTCATTTAATTCATCTATTAATCCATCCATCCATCCATCCAACAGTGAGAGCCTATTGCCAGCCCACTGGTACTGTTCTAGGTGCAAGGGGAACAGACCAGGCAAGTCCCTCCTCCCGTGGAGTTGTCTGCTAATGACAACCTTTCCTCCTGGGTGAGTGGGAGGGTCTGGGGCTCTAGTGTGCTGTTGGGAATCTAAGAAGCAGGTGAAGGTGAAGTAGGCCACCAATATGGATATAGACACAGGAAAATGGAAGTCCAAGTACCCGCAAACCATCATCCTGGAAACAAGAAACTGTCAAGTCCATACCCAGATCCAGACTCAAGGGCAGATCTGCTGTGGAGGGCAAGCGTGCACAGGCTGGGGGGCTTGGCCTGAGACAGGAGGAGAGGTGGGACAGGAAGCCCTGAATGGGCAGTTGAGCCCATGGAGGGGAGGGAACTGGTTTAAGCTCCGAGTTGCGATGATGGAGCTGAAAATCTACACTCAACTATAAAAAGTTGTCTTAGCATCTTTATTGAGCTGGAAGGTGATCGACAGCTGTGTTTTTATTTAGGTGTGAAGACACTCCAGGTCACATGCAGCTTTTCACCTTACCCCATGTGTCCCACAGTTCAGGTGTAACACACCCAAGGCCAGCCTCTGAAAATGAGGCTGATTTCTTTTTCTGGTCTCAACAAGGAAAACGCTGTCTGTTCTCTTCCTAGTGATCTGTTGTGCACACATGAAATGCTACAAGACATGTGAGTTTTTTGGTGGCTCTCGTTGACCAGGGAGGCAACATTAGTCTTTGAACCTAGGTCTGAAAGTAGTGGAAACCGCTCCACGAGGAGAACGTGACATGGTCTGCGTGGCCTTTTTCGTGTATTTTAACTCAGTTGATCTACTCAAAACCTCATCAGTCAGTCAGCACAATTGTCTCCATTTTGTAGCTGAGGACACTGAGAGGCACGTCTGCCCTCCCTTCTTTTTCGCAGTTTTGGTCGTTCTGGTGGGAAGAATCAGCGTGCAGGGAATATCGAGTGTTTGTTTGGGCTGATGCCTGTGTTGTTCTTCAGTCTTGTGAGGAAGGGAAGACACGTACAGATGGCTGGAATCAGTAGAAGGGTAAATGTAAGTCGCGTTAGAACTTTAAGGTTAGACTTAAGTAAGCGATGGGGTGTGTGCGGGAGGAATGCAAGGATGTCCTTCTGGCAGAGTATCCGTCCCAGGCCAGAGCACCTGTGTTTCTTTTCAGTTGCTGCTTTCCCTGCTGCAGGAAGTCAACCAGGCAGGTGAGTGCGGGTTCGACCCCAGCTTGTTCTCCAGGAACTTAGAATCGTATCATTTACTCTGTATAGGGCATTACTTCCACTTTAGTTCTGTTTTCTCTTGACTAGATGCATCGTTCTCTGATGAGTGCAAAGTGTCTTCTGAGAAGTTAAAACCTCTATTTTACGGTTCAGAACTGTAGATGGGAGAAGTAATTAGTATTAAACAGAGTACCCAAATTGCAGGGGGGTTATATTTCTAGGCATTGCCTAGAAAGATTGTGGCCAAGTTCAAGGATGTCCAAATGAGGGAATGGTGCAGTGCACGGTGATCATTAGTACTGGGGAGGAGAGCTGAAGCTGCAAAGTGGCGTTGTGAATGAACTTGTTTTTCAGCTCCCAGTGAAGTTTGTTAGGTAGTTAGAGAGAATGAGCAAGAGAGACCGAGAGAGGGAGATTGATATTGATAAGAAGAAGAAAGTAAAAGACTTCTCTTGATGGAGTCCCAACTCCTCTGTGTTCTTTCTGCTGAGTGGGCTCATCATCATTGAGTACTGGCGCAAGAGGTACCTCTGTCCCCTTTGTCCTTCTCTGTAAATGGCTTCCAGTTTAGAGGACTCTAATGACTGACCATTGCAATTGGAGAAATGCAAGAAGAGGAACATAGGCCATCTGTAGTCATTGTCTACTGAGATTCATGATGTTTCAGAAAGGATGTGGCATAACATCACACCTTGTGACCTCCATTCATTCCTGTGGGGTGCTTACTATCCTAGTACATTTCTGAAAGGACGTAGGAGAGCATCACACCTTGTGACCTCTGCTCATTCCTGTGGGGTGCTCACTGTCCCAGTATCTAACCCACAAACGCAGTAGCTATATATGGAAATGGCTAGTGCAACAGAGAAGCTGAATTCTTATTTCATTTTAATTAATTTGAATTTAAAAATGTACTTGATTTTTCTTAAAAAATCTTTTAAAGTGTGTTTGGAACAGCTTGGGTATGTGAATTTACCTTTTCAACTGTAAATTTTGTGAACTCTGAATACAGATCGAGTATTTCCAGTGAAAATTTGGTTTCTGATTTGAGCTGTTAACTAGACACTAGATTCCAAAGACCTACTATGGGAAAAAAGAATGTATCTCAATAAATGTATTGATTTGTATTTCAAAAGACTATTTTGGATACATTGGATTAAATGTAACATGTTACTTAAATTAATTTTACCTGTCCCTTTTTTTAACGTGACTAGTACAAATTGTTAAAATTACACGTGTAGCTTGCACTTTATTTCTGCGTGACTAGTACAAATTGATAAAATTACATGTGTAGCTTGCACTTTATTCCCAAGGGCAGCCTTGGTCTAGATAATGTCCTAATGGGATCCATTGGAAGTATTATCAGGACTTCTTTAGGGAAAGTTGCTATTCTTCCAAAGTTATAGATGTATTTTCTCCATTGTGTTGCTATGCTTTTTTATAGGGATGGGTTTATGACAACTGACAGTTGGAAAGGGTCTTAGTAAGTTAATTGAGAGGATAGCTTTGCTTGTGTTAATCAGAATGATTTTCAAATGCATTTTCGCTGCATTCAGAAAGCATTGGTCCTCGTGCCAACAAAGAACGCCATTAGTGCTTTGTCATTCGCGTCTGTTTCAGCCCCTGCTCCTTTTCTTCCAGGTAAGAACTGCATGCACCCGTGGTGCAGAAACCTTGGTGATGATCAGCATAGATTTGATCTGCTTGTGGCAAGGAACAGAAATCCAACTAAAGGGGAATTTCATAGAAGTAAAGGAAATAGTAGCCTTTTGCTAGCTCATGTTTAAACCCTCCCAGCGCCAAGTGGTTTTCAGAGTTCCCTCTTTCAACTTTTTGGTTAAACTTTCCAGATCTTCCTATTTCCAGATTTGGGCTGTTGGCAGCTCTGTGTTGGAGCTGTTGTTGACGCCCCTGTTGAGGCTTGACGGGCGGTGGTATTGCAATGTGCTTTCTCACAGCTTGGGTTGCAAGTTGCTTTCTAAAGATGCAAAGGGAATTATCCGCTATAGTAGTTTCAACACCTGACTGGATTTCAGATGCTAAAGTCACATTCTTGTCATGATTCTCTCACTGTTGCAGAATTGTATTTTGCTTAAGAGAAGAGGAGATAAAACAATAATAACATCAAGATTGCTTGGAAACTTGAAAATTCTGTTTTAGAGGAGTGTTGTATTTGGTTTTGTTCTTAAATCAAGGAATGAATAAATAACTCAGCGAGGTTCTTGAGTAAGCCTCCCTTTCCCTTGCAGGCCACTTTGCACCCAGATTTTATCATGATGACCAAGAGTTTAAAAGGTATTCTAGGCAGAAGGTAACTCTGTAGAAAGATGACATCTTTGAGTTTAGGACTGCTAACTTCTTCCAGAGCAGTTATGTGATTCATTCGAGGATCTTGTTAACCCTTCCACCTCAATCCCTACATCTGTCAACTAGGGTTTGTACTAGCTGCGGTGATGTGACTCTTAGGGATGTTAGGAGGATATAACAGCCTGTAATTGAAGGGCTTTTGGTAATTGAAGAGTATCTTGGTAAAGAGCTTTAGCAGGCTCAAGATTTCTACTAATTTAGGGTTCTAAGATTTTATTAAGAAGTCAGCTGCTCAAGCGATTTCTTCAAATTATAATTGGTGATAGTTTGTGTACAAAAATAAAGACCTAACCACTAGTAGCAAGGTTACTTTGGGGGGAAGATGGGGTCCACTCACCCCTTTAGAGTGGCACAAATGTAGCCCTGACTGCCATCATGGGGACCGTGCCCCTCACCTGGGGAAAAGAGGCTCCCCATTCTCCAAGCTATTTGATGCACATTCATTCTTGAGCAAGAAGTGGGTCTGGGGTCTGGGCACGTAAAGACAGACTTTACTCTGCAGGCCAGAAGTGGAATGGGTTTTCATTCCTTCTTGCTTTTCCTTCATTAACCTTGTCTTGCTCCTCCTGCATACTTTAAGTGTCGTTGGTGCTGAGAACACAGGCTCCTTGTGGAGCTCCAGAAAATGAAGCCACAGCCTTCCTGATGGTGGGTTTAGGGGGAAACTCCAGAGGCAGTTGGGACAGAAGAGGAACCAGCGTGGGCATACCTGTCTGGGGCCCTGGTTCCCATGTAGGTTGGGTAGTCATCAGTCAGGAACTTCCTGAATTGTACTGATAATCTCCATTTTATAGTTAAAGGCAGAACAGTAGAAACTTACTCAGGAGGGAAGGACAATTAGCAGATTGGTTAATAAGATTTCTCTTTTTTAAAAGATTTTATTTATTTATTTGTGAGAGAGAATGAGCTAGAATGAGCAGGTGAGAGGGACAGAGGCAGAGGGAGAAACAGGCTCCATGCCGAGCAGAGAGCCTGTTGCGGGACCAATCCCAGGACTCTGGGACCATGACCTGAGCTGAAGGCAGATGCTTAACTAACTGAGCCACTCAGGTGCCCCAGAATTTTTTTCCCCTTCTTAAAGCTTCTCCAGATAATTCTCCTGTGCAGCCAAGGTTTAGAATGCCTGATATAGAATGTGTGTTTCCTCAATTGTTAACTGATCATGAGTCCCTGAAGTATATGGAAATTCAGACATATTTTTCATATACTGTGGAGCCCTAATAGTTTTAATGAAGGCATGGATTTTATTAAAATAAATTGTTAGTCTGAACAACAGGGCTACAAGAGTGTAGCATAGGACTTTGCTTATTTCAAGCTGTTTAATATTCTGATAATCAGTGCTGTCATCTCTGACACACAGAAATCCATTGTCAGAAACAAAACTCCTTGGTCTTTCTAACCATGACCACAGCAAAGGAGAAGATGCCTTTTCTGAGTTCCTATCAGAAATCTCATGTCTAAGAATCAGGGAATTTTTAAGGTTTTTGATAAGCATGGGTAGCAGAGGTAGAAGATACTTGCCATGAGGGTTATTACTTCTGGAAAAGTGTTTCTGAAAGAGGAAACACAGGTGTGTGACACACCGTACTCAGTATTCAGGATTGTTTATATGTTACTTTATAAAGGTGTAGAGGCAGGAGGGGGATGGGAGATCAATTCAGCCCTAATTCCTCAGTCAGTCCTAGAGTTAGGTCATGTCAATCTTGTCTTGGTTTTAATTACGCTCTTGTGTTACCATATAAAGGCAGGTTTAATTCTTAAAGCATACACAAAAAGTAGTGCTTTATTTGGGACTTCTCAAATTCCCTGTCATAATAAAGCCTTGCATTTATAGAGAGCCTTTGTTTGAAGAAACTCATAATATTTTACAAGCTTCATCTCATTTATCCTTAAAATAATGTTCTGTGACAGTAAAGGTTGGGTATGGGTATGGCAGTCTCTCAGCAACGCTGAGGAGAGGTTGACTTCTTTCTTTTACACTGCTTTTTAAGTATGGTGCTCTTACGTCGTTCTGTTGAGATTATTTTGGAGGTAAACATTTTCCAGAGATATAAATCTTTTCCAGATCTAATTTGCACTTGTTACTCTAGGTATAGTTTACAGGGCCTTTTCTGTTTATATTTATTTCTCTGCCTGAGGCAGCCCAGGAATTATCTGATCTGTGGAGAGCAAGGGAATTTGTTCAGTCTGACCATGGTAGGGGCTGGGACCCCAGTCTTCTGCCTTACAGACTGAGCCCTGGTGGGGTGCGGGTACCTCCTGGTTCGCTGGAAAGGGACCAGATCCAGCAAGGAAGTTGTTGGACTTCATTTATTCAATGTTTCTCTAGATTACTGTCATCTCAATGAGAATGTAAATCTTGCTCTTGTATCCAGTCTTTATTTTTTATTTTTTTTGATTTTTAAATTTTTTATTTTTTATAAACATATATTTTTATCCCCAGGGGTACAGGTCTGTGAATCGCCAGGTTTACACACTTCACAGCACTCACCAAAGCACATACCCTCCCCAATGTCCATAACCCCACTCCCTTCTCCCAACCCCCCTCCCCCCAGCAACCCTCAGTTTGTTTTGTGAGATTAAGAGTCACTTATGGTTTGTCTCCCTCCCAATCCCATCTTGTTTCATTGATTCTTCTCCTACCCACTTAAGCCCCCATGTTGCATCACCACTTCCTCATATCAGGGAGATCATATGATGGTTGTCTTTCTCTGCTTGACTTATTTCACTAAGCATGTTGTATCCAGTCTTTAAAACCTAATGTGTCTGAGGGTAAAAAAAGGCTTTTTCATTTTTAAGAAGGTCTGAGTTGCCCCCCACCCCCACCCTTCAGCTACCCCCAGCCAGACAGCTGGGGTTGTGGGTTCAGGCCATAACTTCTCTCTCTCTCTCTCCCCTTCTCTCTCTTCCTTTTACGAGACTTCCAAGATTCATCCGTTCAAGAAAGAAGTGGAGATGAGCAAAGCCCAGAGTGGTTCTCCGAAACAGAGAAGAAAGCTGCCTAGGGGAGCAGGGAAGGTTTTATGAGGCACGAGGCAGCAGGTGGGAGAGGAGGAGGGACAAACGGTTAACACACAGGTTTGAAGCAACAACCTGTGCACTAACCGTGTATTCTGCCTCTGGCTCTGCACAAGTCTGACCCGCCATCTTTCTTGGCCCAGGTCTTCAGGTCCCATGACCGCAGGGGACTGGGCTCCCATCCCAGGGGCACCGTGAGGGCTCTGGGAGAGTGTCACATGGCAGGTGGAACATGGCTGGAAGGTATCTCTCCTTTGGGGGGAGGAATTGCGAAGCCCTACCTAATGGCGCCCTTGATACAACTAAATAGTAGATCTCTCAGTTCATTACCCGTTAGCCCCAGGCAGGGACATCGCATCTTGGCTAATCGTAATAGCCAAATCATTAAGGGGAAATGGCATTAATGGAGGAGAAAGCAGCTAATCAAGAGCCGAACTTGGCCACTTCGTTGTGCCCAGGATATAAGCTGCTGTGAATTTAAGTACCTGTTTCTTTCGCTGTTAGAATTAGTTAGGAAGAAAGGATTTAGTGATCCTCTTTTCAAAAGGTGAATCCGAAGCTGGGCATTTCCCAGTAAATCCAACAGCAAGACTTGATTTTTTGCAGAGATCACACCTGCTGGTTGTGTAGAAATGAAGTCGCACCACTTTTCTTACACTGGATCAACCCAGTGTCAGTAGGACATGCCCCTTTGTGGGGTTTCCAGGAGCGAAGATGTACATTGGTGAGCTCACCTAATCTCCGCTCAGAGTGAAAGCCATCATCTCCATCACGGCAAGGACTTGGCGGGGGGCAGTCGGGGGGCCATGGAGTGCACGCGTTTAATTTTCCCATCCAGGTCAAAAGCCTGCCACCTCACCTGCATCAGCACTGGGTTCCAGCCAAGTGAGCCGAGCATCCTTTAAGCATAGACCTCCCTGGAAACCACAACCTGGCATGCATAGGAATCACAGCTTGAGCTACTGCTTATGATTCATGTCAGAAATACTTAAGAAATTCAGGGGAGAAAAAGGGAAAGAAATTCATACCATCTCAGGGTTGGAAAGGATCTTAATTAAAATGTTTTAAATTGGAACAATAAAGAAATCTATGTGAGGTTTGTTTTGTTTTGTTCTTTTGTTTTTGCTTTGGTGCTTGTCTTAGAGGGGCGGCTCCTTGTTCTAGACACTAGTGCTATTTCTAATAATATTTGGCAGAACGCTTGAATCCTGTGAGGGAACTTGGGGAGTTCTGATGGAGAGAGGAGGTGACTGTGGTGGTCAGGCTTTGTCTAGGTCTGTTCTGCCCACACTGTAATTAATAGGCTCTGATTCACCAGAGCATATAAGATCATAGAGGACAGCATCTTGGAGTCCTAAGGCATCTTTCCAGTTCTCCTTGAGTTCCTTCCCAGTGTAGGAACCCTTTGTGCAGTCACCTTCAAGCCTTGGCTTCACCTGGCTTGAGGGGGAACAATACGCTCTGTACATATGTCTAGCACACAGGTGTGTATGTGGCTGGCCCTTTCCTCGGAGATGCTGCGGGGAAGCCCTATATCTCTGCTTCGCGCTAGTCCTTCCCATAGTTGAAGGCCTCTAGAAGGACCCTTTAAATCCTTTCTTCTCCACAGGCCACATGGCTCCTTAGCGCCTTTATGCTTTCCTCATGTGAGAGAATGGAGTCTGTCTCTTCAGACTGTTGGAGAAGCATCATGGGACTGTGGCCGCTCCAGTGTCTGGAGATAGATTGAGCTCCTTCTTGGTATTCTCACCCTAGGATGAGTAAATGTTGACAGGGCCTTTCCTCCTCACCACTCCTGTGCGTCCCACCTGTTCCTTTAGATTTGCTGCTCACTAGATAAATCGAAAGCAGTTGAGTAGGGAAATGTGTTTTGTTGTTGCTAAAGAAAATCTTGGAGATAAAAGTAACATCCTTTTACTCAAAAATGACTTCAGGTGAGATTTCTAAGCCATCATATGCACAAGTAATCTGCAAAAGCCCTGATGGTCCTGTAGATTGTGTCCCACAGGTAATACCCAGACGAATCCTAATGGCTCCCTCTGCTCAGAGGCCTGAGAACTTCTCACTTATGTCATATTTCGTCCCTTCCTCAGCTAAATGCATTTACTCTCTCCATCTGTGCTCCCACTAGGATAAGTAACAGGCTTCAGAAAGCCAGCACCCTGGCTTAGGTGGCTCTGTGGCATGACCCTCAGGAGCCCCACACGATTCTGTGAGGAGTAAGGGCACAAAGCAATGGAATCTTCCAGAGCTGCAATGACTCTTATGACCTTGGACTTCTCTCTGCAATGACTCTTATGACTTTGGACTTCTGTCTGCAATGACTCTCATGACCTTGGGATTCTGTCTGCAATGACCCTTACGACCTTGGGATTCTCTCTGGGGGTTCCAGAAGGTCTTACAACCTTCTCTCTGGGGATTCCCCGTAAGTTGTAGAGCTACCACGGATGAGCTGGTGCTACTTAAATGTCGTATCTTATTTCTCCTCTTTATACCAGTCGTATTCTCTCATGAGCTGGAGACTTCAACAGGATCACTGAACCGCTGCGATCTCCAGGTCAGGTTCCTTGTGTGGAACGGAGACGATTGTGCCTTCCTGGCAGGGTTATTATGAGTCTAAAATAGAGGCTTCATGGCAAGCACATTCCAAGTGTTCCCTGAGTGTTAGCTCCCCTTCCTGATGGTTCCAGTGACTGTATATTCCAACCAAGATTGGCACATATGTTCTGAAGGGTGTAAGTATTTATTATGAGGGCCCATGTATATGTATGGGTAAAGTGGTACAGGCTTTTAAATATTGGGACTGTTTTGGAAATTTGAGGACTTGAGGTGGCAGAATTTATGACCCCTAGTACAGGTGTTGGCTGCTAGCGGATGCCTGATGAATGCCGAAGTATTCATAACAACCACGGAGGAATAAAACACCCTCGTGATCTTCTATGGCAATGTTTGACTGTGGGGCCCATTGCTCATGCCTCTTTTTATTCACTTTGCTGTACATGGAGAACAGAGTTCTGGGCAAAGGGAAGACTTAAGATGCTGTGACTAGGGGTGCCTGGGTGGCTCAGTGGGTTAAGCCTCTGCCTTCGGCTCAGGTCATGATCTCAGGGTCCTGGGATCAAGCTCTGTATCGGGCTCTTTGCTCAGCGGGGAGCCGGCTTCCCCCCTCTCTCTGCCTGCCTCTCTCCCTACTTGTGATCTCTGTCTGTCAAATAAATAAATAAAACCTTAAAAAAAAAAAGAGAGATGCTGTAACTAATTGAGTCTGAATGACAGACACGATACGCTGTCTTCTGATTTTAGGCCTGGAAGGTGAGGAAGGGGGCTATTTCCATTGTAAATATACAGGAATATGCATATTTCAGGTCCTGAACTCATCTGCTCAGATGTCCAAGGCAAGAGCCTTTCGTAGACCCATGAAGCCGGGCTCCTAGGAAGATCTCTCCATCGGTGTGTATGTGGTTTGTTGGAGACACCCTCCCACAGCCCGTTCCAAGGGCTGAATGGGTATCTGGGCAATAAGAACAGAGCCACAGGGACTAGGAGTGCAGCTGCACGTATCCTCATTTGCAAGGGTATCCCCACTGTTTTCCCCCATGAAATGACTGCAAGCATGTTAAAAGCCAAAGACCCATCGGGCTGAAAAATCCAGTGACCCAGCACCCAGAGGGATGTTTCTCTCAGGAAAGGAGCTAGGCACTAGGAGGAGGGCCTGCTCGGGCCACTGGGATAGATGTCTCTCGGAGCCTCCAAGAGACTCCCCGTCAGAGTTCTGAAGTGGATCCCCAAGTAGATCCTAGACCCTAAGGCATACTGCTTCCTTCTGGAGAAAGGCCAAAGCCGCCGTGGCCTGTGCTGTGGGTACAGTGTGTATATAGCAAAGCAGATAGGCGTTTGCATCTTTCCCCAAGTTCTCCAAGCTGATCTCGCTACCTTTGGGGGTGAACAAAATATTCAACAGTTTTTCAGTGCAAGAAATTGGCGCTCGAGAGTGTGTTAGTTCAGGTTCTTGTGCACGTCTGTTTGCATCCACCGAATCGAAAACTGTGCCGCTCCAGTTTCTGTCTTGCTCAGTTTTGGGGTGACATAGGGATTTTGCTGGTTAATGAAAACTTATTTAATAAAAGCTCTAGCCACCCCCTTGCATCATTTTGCAGCCAGAAGAGTGGACTTAAATAATTGTGCATTCCAACTTCAGTTTATCGAAGCTCAGTAAGTCACTTCCTACGGGAGACATGTTTTCTCTTCCGTCTATAGAAGACAAACTGTGGTGGCAAGCATCAGCTTTCCCCGGCAGCTCTCCTGAAAGCCTGCAGGGTGAAAAAGAGCTCTTTCTCTCCAAAGCTTGGGTGTTACTAGCTTGCCCACTGCACCTCGGGCCCTGCTGTTTGCCATCTTGGCGGAGGTGTCAGTTTCAGTGCAGCAAAGGGGCACCACTCAGTGTAGCAGGACGCAAAGGCACCTGTAGAGTTTTTACCCTAATTTCCCTGAGAGATGGTCTCCCTGTCTGTTTTCGTGGCACTCTTCCTCCTCAGGACTGTACATGGGCCTCAGAAACCATCCTTGGGGTCATCTGGCATTCCGAGTGGGGCTGGGGGCTATTTTGGGAAAAACAGTGCCTAAATCCAGGACACTTGCGCTTTAGAGGAATCTTTAAAATGACCTGTAAACCATCTTTTTTAAGTACAACCAGACTTTGCTTCTGTGTCTCTCAGTTCCAGAAACACTTTATCTTTATTTCCAGGAAGTTAATATTTAATTAGCGACAGGCTCTAAGTGTCTCAACCCTTCAGCGTCTTTAAAGAACTAATGGTGTAAAAACAAATGTGTAAATGCACCAGGGGGATCCCAGTGATTTATAGAGGCTCTGTATTGAATAATTTTGAAAAGGGAAGATGTTTTTGGTAATAAGAATATTCATTTTTTGACTCTTCTATTCTGTGATATGTAACCATGGGGTGGGGAGGAGGGGAGAAAATACCATTTTTCTACGGAGCATAAAATCCTTAAGCTCATTTTATGTGGTAGTCACAGGCTCCTAAGCACTTGATTTAAAAATGAGCAGAATCCAATGGGTACCCTTCACTGGCCCTTCATGGTTTGGGGGAGGAAAGAGGACAGGGAATAAACCTATTTTGGTTCAGGTAATTCAATGCTTGCAGCAATTCTACTCCGTCTTCCATTTAAAGTAAAAAAAAAAAAAAAAAAAAAAGAAAGAAAGAAAGAAAAGAAAAGAAAAGCTTTCTATAATGGTTAGTGAAATTTACATTTCATCCCTTGCCTAAAACTATTTTTAGCCTTATTTTCTCTTTTCAGAGCTTTGTGCTGCTCCCCCCCCCCCACCTTAGATATTACAATTGGTCTCAGAAATGGCGATGCTTTGCTTTTGTTCTGTAGGTTGGTTTGATAGGTTGTGTCTGCAAATTTGAGAGAAGCACATTTTATTTTATTATTTTATTTTATTTTATTTTTTTTAGCATCTAAACAATAATGTAACCACATCACGGCCTTTTCAGTCACACCATTGACCTCCGCCGGCAGTTTATCCCCCAACAACACTTGAATGCATTAATATCTCTGTCTGTAGCATTTTAATTTAATTAGAGCAGTGGTTATAATCCTCTTGGGAAAGTCATTATCCCCTCTGTACTGTTAAAATAAAACACCTCTGGTTTTCATCCGACTGACAATTTGCTTTTGAGGTGAATGAGCTGTAAGCGGGTGTTCCCGCTTCCCTTTGCTGAGGGTTGGACCCCAGAAGCAGTTGTGAGGATAAAGAGGTTTCCTTCATTTGAGAAATTAGATGTTGCCCTCCTTGAGCCTCTCTGTCTAGATGTTTCCATCTGATATAGTGTTTGTTTCCTATTTCTAATTGCTGATAGTCTGTTAAGTGTCTGGTTATAGGAATAGATGAAACAATGTGAACTGTGTGAGTCTCCCTAGAAATTAACAAAAAGAGAGACAAAGGGAGATAAGCCTGCGGTGTGGGATTCCCGGGCATGTGTTTTGTTCCGTTTAGGAAAGGAGCCCATGTCCTGCATGGTGTCCTTTCTGCGGTCCCACGAATGCTCTCCTGGCTGCTGAACCGGGGTCAGGATAGGTGTGTAATGGCTGCTAGCATATTGCTCAAGGTCCTAGAAGTGCATTTCGCTTTTCCCACTCTTAGACAAGGCACCCCCTCTCTTCTGCTACTACTGACAAATCTCTTCATGGAACCTTTAAAAAAGAGCTTCCCATCCCAAGCTTATGGTGTTGCATGGAATGTTGCTGAGTAGAAACTGTCTTCCAGAACAAGAATCTAGAATCTGTCTCCATCTAGAATTGTTTGGACATGGGGGTGAAATGGAGAGGGGGGATCCTCCTGAGAAAGGACAGTGAAATGAAGGGACAGTGGTGATAATTTAGCAAGTCAGAATACATACGTTTTAAAGGTGATACCTAGCTTGACTCTTACCAGTAGGCTAGAGGTAGATTTTCCAGGAAACAAAGTAAAATCCATATGGGGAGCTGGGTTTCTTCCATTTTTGTCCTCGATGGACTTGGTGAGGGGCGAGGGAGCTGGGATGATGAGACCTATCCCAGGGACCAATTGCAGGATTTGATGAGTCTCTCCTTGCTTTAAGAGACAGTCATCACATTATGAAATGCCATCTCTTTTTTTTCTCGCACTTGTGCCATGCCATTTGAAAACTCTTTGGCTGCGCTATGTTTTCTTCATCAACAGTTTCACTTCTGCAAAAACCCTAACAAAACAAAGCTATTTCTGGGAATAAAGTTAACGGCAGATAAGATATCTAGACATATATTGGGACTGGGTTTTTTTTTTCCCCCTCTCTTTTCGAGAGTTGAAGTGTGTGGAGAATTTGTTAAACTAGAAAAACAGACTGTGTTTAGAATGCTTAAAAAGCCCATCTCACTTGAAAAACCCTTAAACAGATTTTGTATGTTTCCCATAGGTGTGTTGATGTCTTTGCCTTTTTCACCCCCAAAACCCCAAGCCAAACACCAAAAAGTATAACTCCTCCTTAAGCTAGAGGTGCTCAAAATATGTGTGACTGATGAAATTCCAGAAAAATGAAGTTGAAGCTTTTGCCCTGGGTGACCTTTCACTGGCCATCTTGATTGATATAGCAATGAAATCTAGGATATGTGCATCTGCCTTTAATTAAGAAATTCATGAGGAGAGTTTAGGATGTATGTTTAAATGGAAATATTCCAAATGCCCTAGTTGCTGGCAGAGGATGCCTCAGGGAAGGTCTAGCGATTCCATTCGGAAATTACAGAAATATGTACATATTCATTTAAAATCGAAACTTCCTACCACAACCACCAAACTTTCCAGGCTCTGAGCAGAAGAGAAGCTTTAATTTGGTTGTAGAGCCAGGGGGACTCCCCTGCTTCCCTTTGCACATTTGATGAAATATAAAATGTTAGAGAACCATCTTTCCAAAACATAAACACCTCCTTTGCTTTATTTTCATCTGTGATTTTTCTTTTGCTCTTGCTTTTTGTATTCCTAATGGCATCTTACTGGTCTTTCTCCCCCAATTAATTTTTGGGCCTTGTATGTCCCACTTTACTTTGCCCAGCTGAACCACAAAAAGAATGGAAGTTCCGTTTATTTATGTATAGACTTTAAGTCAAAGTAATTGATCTAAGATGCAAATTGCACTGCTCTTCTCGCTAAACATAATAGTTGGTTCCTTGCCATTATTCGCTGTGTTTTAACTTAAAGCCTGGTAATAATCCTTCCCATCCCTTCCAGTTGTTTTAATTGCTCCAACAAACACTGTCTGTTTGAATTTAAACAGTGTATCTGCAGAAGTAAGTCCCCCTCCCCCCTTTCCTTGTCAGTTGAGTCAGGATCTTCAGTGAAGCAGTACTTGCCTTAAATGCAGAGTGTTCTTGAAGGAGCTCTGAAATACTTCAGAAGGAAGGAAAAGTATCCATTCTGAGTTGGAGAATGAAGGGACAAGAGATGCCATTACTGTTGCAGATATTCCCTGCTATGAAGGAAGAAATTAAACTGGGTATTTTTGGTTTATAATGAGGTAGGTGGATCAGAGA
The DNA here is from genome assembly GCF_022355385.1 of Mustela nigripes. NCBI lineage: Eukaryota > Metazoa > Chordata > Mammalia > Carnivora > Mustelidae > Mustela > Mustela nigripes. Next base: position 55,010,015 of record NC_081562.1, read on the forward strand.
AGAATCTTGCTTGTAGATTTATGAACTAAATGTAGAACTTACAAGCCGTCACTTTGAGCTCACCTCTCATTGGGTCTGAGTACAGAATCATATTTGTATTAGAAGCTGGGGATGTTGCCAGAGAAGAGGAAACGTTGTTTTAATGCAGGGTGACATAAATTATGGGACTTGGACAAGAAATTTTTGAGAGCCGTTCTCTTGGACATGCCGTTTCATTTCCTCCACCTCCTCTCTCCTCTGCACTTGAACAAATCACTAGTGTGGAGAGGGGGAAATGGACACCTCTTGACCCCAGTCCGAAGGAGAAGCCCGATGTTCAGCCTTTCCAGAACCTTGTTAGAAATCCCAAATGCTGGAGCTCTGAAAGACAACTAAGTATATGGAGTGGCTGGAGAGGGGTGAGAGGGATTGCTGTGGAGCCTGGGCCACCCCCTCCTCAAATGCCCCCTTTGCTCCCCACCCCTCTCCTTGTTTTCACACCCAAGTCAGTTCCAAGCCTTCATTGTCTTCTTCCCCCTCCTCTCTTCCTGCCCTTCTTTTTAACAGCAGGAACGAATTTCATATACACCTCCCGAGAGCCCAGTGCCGAGTTACGCTTCCTCGACTCCGCTTCATGTTCCAGTGCCCCGAGCGCTCAGGATGGAGGACGACTCGATCCGCCTGCCCGCGCACCTGCGTGAGTGTCTGTCGGCGCGTGCGCGGGGGTGGGAGGACGGATTCCCTGTGCCACCGACAGAAGGATGGACTGACTGACAGGGGAAGGACCGACTGCGCGACTGTGTGTGTGTGGCGGGGCAGGGGTGGGGCGTGGGGCTTGGGGCTGGAGAGGGGCAAGCTCTGAGACTGTCACTCGGGGTCCACTTTGCGAAGCTGCTTTGCAGCCCATCGAGAAGCTTGAAACTCCTGTCCCCTGTTGCCGCATTACCCCCAACATCTGGAAATGTGTACTGTATGGCAGAATCCACTAGATCTCCTAAGAAGCAAAGGGAACTTTTGGGGGGAAGTTTTTCCGTCTCCCTAGGTTCATACTTAACTCCTCTTTTTAGTATTTTCATGGGCGGGAAATTTGGGGCAGTTCCTGAGTCAGACTCCCTCCCTGCTTTGCTTTTAGGCTGTGTTCTTCCTTTCTTTATAGAGCCTGCCCCTCTCCTCCATGCATGCGGGCTGCTTTTCTTTCCTTCATTTTCCTGCCTGGATATGGCCTTCCTGTTCTGTCCTTTCTTCTCCTCCCCTCTCCTGTTCTCTTGCCCGGCCTTGGCCCTGTGGCTCTGATCAGTTTGCGTCTCTTTCCCCCTTTCTCTCTTAGATCGCCTCCGTCCCTTGCCTCTCCCGGCTCCCTGTCCCAGTCCTCAACTGCAGCTTGGCAGAGCACCAGGGCCAACCCACTTGTGATCTCGGGGCCAGCCTCCAAAGCAGCCAACACCTGTCATTTCCTTTTTGTCTTCCTTTCCTGTGCTGCCACCCAGCCTAGATGGTACAGCGTGATGGGGCAGCTGGGGAGAATGAGTCACCTGATTCCCACCCGGATCTCAGTGGCCAAGAAAATGCCAGATTTTCTGACTTGAATGTTGTCCTGAGGGCACAGGTCCAGGTTGTAGAAGACACAGGGGGTCACCTTGGCCCTTCCCTGGCTGATTCCTCATACTTTAGCAGTGACATGGTTGCGCTTGCTCTGTCTTTCTGGCATGGGGACGCTCCCCGGGATATTTGCTGCCTCTTATTCCATCCCTCCTCAGAAGCCAGAAGGTAGCCTGCTGAAAGTAGAGAATAAAAAGAGACAGGATGTAGGCTCCTCTTTGTTCGCCGTGAGAATTCAGGGAATCAGGTGATTGTGTTGCTGGGAAGTCCTAGGGGAATATTGCTGGCTTATCCCTTCTCCTCCAATGAGGAGGGTAGCTGGGCTTACCCAGAGGAGCTGAGTGCTACGAGAACCCTTCCTTCAGCTTCAGCTTCAGCTTCAGTCAGTATTTACAAAGCTACTACAAATGACAGTCCGCACATTCCACCTTGTGCAAGCAGGTAAAGGGCAGAGCACCACTCTCCCACCTTCTCCACAATGAAATTTTGAAGGTGAGATTGGGACTGTAGCCGTGCCGTGCCAGGATCATGATGGCGGGCACTGTTGTCCTTGGTAAACGGGAGCGATGGGGAGCCAGAGGAGTAGACGGGACTGGAAAAGAAACCAGAGTCAGGTAATAGCATCCTTTCCTCCAGAGGCTGTCCTGTGTCCAGTACATTCACTCTAGGAATAATCACTTCCAAATCGAACAGGCTCATGCCGTGCAGGCAGAACACCCCTGCCATCTAGTCTCCTTCACTTATTTACTCCACGAATAGTTACTGATCATCTGTGCTGCACTGGACACTCTTGTGGGTGCTGGGAATACCGAAGTGAACAAAACAGACCAAACTCCTTGTCCTTACAGAATTTAAAGTCAAGTAAAGGGGGAAAAATGTGTGAACACTTGTCCTAAACAGAGATTTCTCTCATAGCTTTTTAATCCCTTTGTTTTGAGACATCCCCCCACCCCCAAGGAGGCCCTGACTCTTGATTTGCCTCTGGATGCCTTTATTTTTGGAAGTCCTTTTACCACAGCCCTTTTACCTATGCCTCCCCCATAGGTAGTCACGGTGGCAGAAGAAACGGAGAAACACACCAGACTAACTAGTCTGAAGATCTTCACTCCTTATTAGTTCTACTCTTAAACTAGCTGGCTGACCATGAGTCAGTCATCGTACTACCCAGTTTCCCTACTCTACAGTGTTGTGCTGCAAAAAGAGAACATTTAACGGCCCTCTTCACCTTGAACTGTCATGAGCTCACTTAGGGAGTCCTTCTCCGTACTTGGAACTGTCTCCCATGCCAGCACTGTTTCTGAAGTAGACGGTTTCCTCTCGGGCCTCAGCTGGGCTGCCTACCCCTGCTTTGCAGGCCTTGGTCCAGGCACTGTGTGGAGTCCTTTATGTAAATTATTTTGCTTCATTCACCCAGCAATACGTGTAAGGTAGATATTCTTTTAATATTTGGGCCACATATAAGGAATTTAGGGCTTTGAGAATTTAAGGAACCTGCCAAGGTCACACAGTTAATAAAGGGTACAGTCGGGATTCAAACTCCATTCTGACTCCAGAGCCTACACTCTTATCTATTATGCCACTATGTAAGTGTGTTTTATAAATACTTTTTGGATAGATGGATGAATTCAGAGTTGACACTTTGCTGGTATTCACTGATGTGGCTGTAGTGGCAGAAATGGTTTATGGCTGGAATCTTCTAACCGGTCAGTGGGTTGTGGAATAGTTTGCTTATGTCCCTCAGATGGTTGGATGGATGGATGGATGGACGGATGGATGGGTTCCCACATATATAATGATCAAATACAGGACTGCAGCAAATCCCTGCCGCCCTTAGAATATAATCAGGTGTTAGAGTATGGATTCAGGTCAGGGTGATGCCTTCTCTCTGGCAGCCTGACTCTGAGCCCCATTGGTCCCGACATCTGGACTGAATCCTCTGAAAATGGAGGCTCCCAGGCTCTTTCTGTCTGTCCTCAGCTGGGGCTTTCCACATGCGGCCAAGCTGCCCTCCTCCTCCTCAGATTCCAGGATTCAGCTGCCCATCGAGCTGTTTGAGAAACGTCTCACGCAGCCCCCCAGGATGGTTGAGGCTGCATCATATACTTGGAAGATGCGTCCCAGCTGGGTTTCCAAACCAAAAAGAAAATAAATATTCTAACAAGGGAATTGGGTTATTGCTGTTTTAATCTGGGATTCCAGACAATTCCCAATGGAATGCTCATGGAAAGTACGGGGAAGAATCTGAAAGCCAAGACAGCAGCAGGACATTTATGGTATTGCTAGGTCGAAAGCATTTTTAGCTGCTTGTTTTAAAGAGATACTCTCCAGACTGTGTGCCTCAAAGTCGCTTCTTTCCAAACCATTGTCCTTCTTGATCTCCACATAAACCTTCTCCCTTAACTCTTTTTCTCTTTTCGTTCTTAAGTCAAAATATATCCTTTCCTGGTTGGAGGGAAGGCAGGGCCTGTAATAGTGAAGATCCTCATACTGAGGGTTTCTCACCTTTTTATTCTGAAGGCAGAGTGTGACAAATTAGCAAGCTATCGAGAAGTAGAAACTAATGCCTCTCCTTCTCTGTGCCTGTGATAAAAACAAAGTGGTAAATGGAGCCAAGTGTTAAGTGGTGATTACAAAGGACTTACTAGGACCGGGTGGGGTAGTCTAGGCCTGGGAAAGGAGGAGAGCCCAGGGGAGAAGGGCCAGCCCCACGCCATTCTGGCCTGGCCTCCTCGCTGCCCACACGTGCAAGCCGGGCCCCGTCAGTGGTCCTGCAGCGGGTTTCTGGAACCTGCCTGTTTCACTAGGAGAGCAGACACCATATGCTTATGGAGAAGACAGAAAGGGCTTCCTCTTTATATCCATTTCTCCTTCTGCAAAGGGTACTGACTTCTTTTTAAGGTTGAGGGTAGAAGAACTAAAGTGTAACAATTACAGCAGGTAGGTGGGACACACAAAGTTCTAGTCCTTAATGGGAACAAAGCCTCTCACTGTACCTTGAAAACACTTAAAGGACCAAAGACCCCCGATCGTGCCAAGAGGAGCTCCCTCTTGATTCTCCAGCCAGTGAAGTCTTTTTTTTTTTTTTAAAGATTTTATTTATTTATTCGACAGACAGAGATCACAAGTAGGCAGAGAGGCAGGCAGAGAGAGAGAGAGAGGGAAGCAGGCTCCCTGCTGAGCACAGAGCCCGATGTGGGACTCGATCCCAGGACCCCGAGATCATGACCTGAGCCGAAGGCAGCGGTCCAACCCACTGAGCCACCCAGGCGCCCCCAGCCAGTGAAGTCTTTTGCCTCATTCTCACAAGGGTCCTCATGATGTGACGGGGAGATCCATCCATCCTACCTTCCTTCCTTCCATACTTCATTTTTAAATATTTTTCATTTATTTATTCAAGAGAAAGAAGAGCATGAGCAGAGAGAGGGGGGCAGAGGGAGAAGCAGACTCCTAGCTGAGCAGGGAGCCCAACACAGTACTCAATCCTAGGACCCTGAGATCCTGATCTGAGCTGAAGGCAGTCGCTTAACCGACGGAGCCACCTGGGTGCCCCTGGCCAGGAGACTTTCCTAATTTGTCTGCCCAAAGACCACCTTCTTGTAAATTCCTGAGGGAGGTGTGTGTGGTGAGAGGGCCGCCGTGGGTGCCTCACGAGGAGGTATCAACCCTGTGAAACACTCAGCCTCTGACAGCGATGCTTAGGGCTGCCCATCTGATCATAGAAAGTGTGCTTCAGACTTATGTAGGCAGAATTTAAATCACTAAGTGTCTTTTCTTTATTTTAAATTCCTTCTCACATAATCACTTCGGATGCAGCCGATAGAGTCACCTCTAATCACAGGTTGATGGTGTCGCTTTGCCCGGAGACTCGGCATTCTGCGGTGCCGGTTTGGCCTTATAACTGCCCGTGAATTGATATTTAAAAATCATATCCTAGGACTCATTCATCATATTTAATAAGGTTACGGTTTATGATGTTGCAGGTTAATAAATAGCCATAATAGCCGCTCAGTTTTCTAGAATCAGAACACCAGAAATAGTCCCTTGGCTCTACTTCCTTTCCTTGTGAATCTTTCAAAATTCTTACGTTACTACTCCTACTTGTGTGTGTTTAATAACTTAATTTAATGCCTTCCTTTGGAAACGTTACCTCGCGGCTCACCCACTTGGTGATTTTGCCTTCTCAGCAGAGTAACTGAGTTGAAGACAGTCACATGGCAAGCCAGGCTATATTAGAACTAGGGTAGTGAAAAGAGATGCAGTGCCTCACTTTCCTAATTAGCTAGAGCAACCCACCATTTTATATACTTGCAAGTTAATTTTGTTCCCTAAGAAGAGGCAAAAATGGGAGTTAAACATAATCGTATTTCGTATTTTATATTGTTACAAGCTTCAGCATGTGCTCCTATATATTATCTCATTTAGTCATGCAACAGTCTTTGAAGCTGGTGTTACGAAGTCTGTTTTATTGATGAATTGACTATGGTTCCGATAGGCCCCCCGAATTGTCCAGGTTGACCCAAGCCTGTGCAGAGCCAAATGCGGTATCTACTTTGGAAGTCACCACTGACACTTCTTGGGAGAACACATAATGACAGAGTCTTGTGGCCTTGGAAGTAGCAGCCGCCCTGACTTTGGAGTTGGCCCAGCCATGGGTGCAGAGACCAGGAGTGCTTTGGCTCTGGTCGTGCACCTGGCCATTCATTTGAGCTGAACCTCAACAGGTCAGCTTCCACGAGGAACCAGAGGTGGTCACTATGAATAAGTCATTCTGGTCTTGCCCACGCGCCTCTACTCTTCCTCTCTCTTCGCTCTCATGAGCTCAGGTTGATGTTTAGTTTCTGTCTGCAACCAGAGGGATAGAGCTGGCCGTGAAAGCCTCAGAGGGCCAGCTCCAGGAGTGGGGCTCAGCCATGTCCCCAAATCCCCTGGCATTTCACCAGGAATGACCTGGGAACAGGTCCTCCTGCTTTTTTTTGCCTTTCCAAATGAAAAGGCCTTGTAGTAGGAAGGGCTGGGGTTCATACAGACCTACCTGAGTGGGTTTGCATTCCAGGGCTTCCTCTTTCATTTACAAAGATGATTTAACTTCTCTAAAACTCTCATGGTCTAATACACTTACTCGTAAGGGTTTGCAATAAGGATCAGGGTAGCACCTCACACAGTGCCTAGCAAACAGTGGCCAGCAACTCGCTAGAGCTCTTTCAGTTTCCCAAGCTGATAAATAGCCTGGGTAGGGGGTGGCTTCCTCATTTTCAAGGGCCAAGAGAAGCATGTATGTCCTTGTTTGTTTCACTAAAGAAAGGGCTAGACTTTTGTCTACATGGCATTGAACTGATTTCCCTAAGTCACCCTGGAAATGAGTTGTTAGATAAATCCTCTAACACCACCATGATTTCTGGGAGCTAAGTTCTCCTCTCAAGGCACTTTCCTACCTGCCACTCTTTTTACCTCTCTCTGGCATGGTTTTCTTCATCGGTCTTGCCGGAGTCTGTAAGTTTCCTTCCTGAGCCTTCCCTACTCTTCTCAAACCTAGCAAGTCCTCCCCTGTCCTCTGTTGTTATCAGTATTCCAAAAATGGCCTCCCCTTGCACAGCTGCCTGTGACGTGTCATGACGTCACCAGCAGAGTTGAGGCAAGGACATGGGGAAGATTTAATTCTCAGTCAGCATCTGACAGAGTAGTAAGGACTTCTAACAAAGATGGCCAGCCACCCGTGTTTTAGATCTTGTTTCCCCTAAGCCTTCCTTTGGGTGCCTCCACTTTTCCACACTCAAATGCCTGAAGGCTTTCTACTTTTCCAGCAGCACGGAGCCCTGCTTAGCTGCTTCAAACAGCTTGAGGAGAAAAAACAGCCCGCCAGAGAACAGCCAGGATGCTTTGGAAGGGAAATTTCCTTTTTGGGCTTGCAGTCTGAAAGAATTTCCGATGCAGGCAGACGTTAATTCCTAGCTCCATGCTTCCTGATAAGGAAGCAGCTTCAATAAATGCAGCTATTTATAGAGGCCCCCCCCCTTTTAAATATATAACCAGAGGTCTATTGACCTTTCCTTTCACTTTGCATTTCATGCCGTGCGCTCTGTGTACATTTAAGGCAGTTCCTCCGGCAGAAGCTCTGACAAAGCGCCTTGGTCCTGGGGGGGTGGGGAAGGAAGGGCTCTCCATGTCCTTGGAATTCGGAAGTTGATGTTTGGAAGCTTTTGGCAGTTGGTGGTCCCTCCCTGGTGCTGTGGGTTATTGAGGTGACCCCAGAGACATCCCACGCTATTCTAGACCAATATGGAGAGATGATGACAGACTAAGACAGGCAGCCATCTAGAAGTAAGAGCCCATGAGAACCAGTCAGCCCTCTGAGTGGCGACTTGAACAACAGGAAATAAATGATACTCCCATTTCTTCTGTCTCCTCTCAACTGTCTCCCCTCAGACTTCCCAACCATCAGGAGCTCCGTGGTCTTTCTCTTGGCATGTTTAGGGCCCCTGTTCATAAGTTCCGTGGCCAATTTGATATATGGCTACACAATCCTTACAGACAGACATGAGGAAGATTCATTGTGATGTTGGCTTGAAATGGCTTTCCTAGGTTACTCCTCTTGTCCTCTTCATTATCACAAAACATTTTTTGGGCTGAGTCTATACAAATAGGATAAAATTTCCATTCTCAGGTAACAGGTATTTTCTCCCATTTTGCTTCATGCCCAAGTTAAATCTTTTTTTTTTTTTTTTTTAAAGATTTCATCCATCCATTTGACAGACAGAGATCACAAGTAGGCAAAGAGGCAGACAGAGAGAGAGGAAGGGAAGCAGGCTCCCTGCTGAGCAGAGAGCCCGATGTGGGGCTTGATCCCAGGACCCTGGGATCATGACCTGAACCGAAGGCAGAGGCTTTAACCCACTGAGCCACCCAGGCGCCCCGACGCCCAAGTTAAATCTTATCTGCAGCCCAGGCTCTTGGGATTTCTGACAGGATTGACTTTGACCACCTCATCTTGATGTTTTTCTGGAGGTGAAAGTTGCCACAGACATGTGGGTGTTACTGAGTTCACTGTTGCCATAGGGGGATCCTGTGTCAGTTGCCTGAACCGTCCACATGTGTTCTGGGGCTTCTTCCTTCTGATCCCTTCTGAAGCAAGGTAGAGCAGTGTTTGAGAGATGGAAACTGTCCCTGGCTCTGGCCACGTGCTGTCTGTAAATTCCCAAGAATAATTAGTTACCCTGCCCTGATAGTTCCTGCTTCCATCTCGGGTAGGTGGATTAAACTCCATTCCTTTGAAATTAGACTCTATTTCTGTTTCCTCTAGATCATGGATAGAAATAGCCTCAAATGGAGCTCCAGGATTTCAGTAATAGAAATGCAGATTGCAGATCTAGGTCCTGGATAAAGAGCTGGAGATGTGTGGTGGCTGCAGATGAGATGCCTGGAAGCAAAAGACTAACCCAGGTGGGGCTATGCAGGAAATGCTTGATTTCAGCAATTCAAGGAGGCTGGATTCTCTGCTCTGGGATAGGAGCATGAGCTGACGTGGTTCACTGAGAAGGGTGAAGGTTTCTAACAATCAGTAAGGAAAAAAAAAAAAAAAAAAGGCACCCAGGTGAGTCTTGAAGTCGTGGGATAATAATATCTTAAGAAAAATTACAGGAGTAGCAGGCAATCTATGTAGTAGCTCCCCCTAAGAAGTCACAATATTAAGATTTAATCACCCATTTGTTTTCCAGGCTTATCTTTGCCAGTGAGTTTCTCTTTTTGTGGTCATACCCCATTTGCCAGTTTGCTTCTCCTTAGGAGCCGTTCTGAGGCCAACTGTGGATAAGATGCCACTCTAAAAGAATTTCTGGGGCAGTAATGTATGGGAAAAGGAATCACTGTCACTGCTGTTCATTGAGCACTTTTTAGGCGCCAGGACCATTCCGTATGTTACACTGAATGATCTCTAATGGTGCAAGGTAGATTATGTCTGTATCTGTAGCTGAGGCTCAGGGTGGTAAATCACTGCTGAAGGTCACACAGAGAGAGGGTGAAGGGGCCATGATTTAAATCCAGATCGAAGCCCAAAGCTTAGGCTTTTTGTCACTTCACTTGGTTGCTGCTTCATTAGGAGCTGATAGAAGTTATGGTTAGAACCTGTTGATTAGGGCACCTGGGTGGCTCAGTTGGTTAAGCAACCGCCTTTGGCTCAGGTCATGATCTCAGAGTCCCTGGATCAAGTCCCACATCGGACTCCCAGCTCCATGGGGAGTCTGCTTCTTTCTCTGACCTTCTCCTCTCTCAAGCTCTCTCTCACTGTCTCTCTCTCAAATAAATAAATAAAATCTTTAAATAAATCTTTTTAAAAATAAATAAATCTTTAGATAAATCTTTTTAAAATATTTAAATAAAACCTTTAAATGAATAAATAAAATCTTAAAAAAAAAAAGCTGTTGGTTAGAAGGAGAAAATCCAAGCTAACAGCTTGATTTTTTTTTTTTTAATTCAAAGGAAATTTTTATAAATTACAGACAAGGAGGGCCAAAGGGATAGAATGAGGGACATAAACTAAATTAAGTTGTGAAGAAGCAGAAGAAAAATGTTCAGATTCAGTCCTCTATGCAGATGGTTATTTGTAATATATTTTCAGGTACCTCTATAAGTTCTGGAATGTTAGACAAAAAACTAAGTGAAAAAGGGATGATCTACCTCCCAGATGATTAAAACAGCAGGAAAGGTGATGTGCTCAGAGATTATAATAATGAGTTCACGAAATAAAGTTTTTCACTTCCTAATACTTTTGTTAGTCTGACATGCTTCAGAAAAATTGTATGATATCTCAGTGCCTCAGTTTACCAACACGGCGTATGTTCCAGGAAAGTCTACCACAGGGTAATAGAATAGGGAGTGCACTTGTCCAGGGTTGGTCCTCTGAGCATTGGCCCACCGTGCTCCCTGCAGGGGGCAGGGGTCATCCCAAACAATCTGTTCTTTCTCCCAGGATTGTAGTTTCTGTGTACATAAAGCAGAGTAGCCTGAGTATATGATTCCCCTGGTCCTTCACAGCCCAAACATTTCATTTGTTCTCTGATTACAGAGAGAAATACAAGGGAGATTAGCAGTGGAGCATTATTTATAGACGCTAAGTATCGTGATCATTCACTTGACTTTGAGAACTCAACATCAAATTTTAGTTCAATGGTGGTATTTCAGTGATACAGGAAACTGTTCCCTGCTGTAGCTGTGATTGACTTGTGAAGATGCCCTCTTGCAAGGAAATAGGGAAATTCTCAACGCCTGGTACTATGGGACACTTACCCCCATTGCCCATGGTCGAGATCAGGTATGGAGGCAGTTCCCCAGCAGATTTTCTGAAGGCTGTTGCGGCCACTCGCCCCTTACATGGGGGTCCCAGGAACCTTCTCTCTGATCTCAGGCCTGCTCCCTATTTCTCATAGCCCTGAGAACTGTGAGCTAGCTGGCTCTTTGCCCAGTGTATTATGCACAGGTGTGGCTTCTGGTAACTACCTACTTGACCCCAACTGCACAGTTTGTGGGAATCCCCTCTGCAACTTGAGGCACGTTTGCCTTTCCTGTAACCTGTAAAAATGGCAATCTGCATTTTGCGCCCTCTGTAGATGCCCACTGGGTTTCAGCTTGACAAAGCCGGCTGATCTGCATGGACAGGGCCACGCTGTCCTCCTTTGGCCAGCCTCCTAGCACATGCACAATTAATACTGCATTAATTAATTATGGGGGAAAAAAAGCACAGTTGGCAAGGGAATGAAGGCTTTCAGCTTCTAAAGTGAAGGCTTTGATGCTGAGCTTTAAAGTACATTTCCAACCGCCCCAGCCAGCAAAGAGAATCAGTGACACTTACACCATCCCATGGGCATGAAGACTCACACCCAAGAAACTGTTTCTAAATAGGGGCCCTGAACTCCTTACTCAGAGCATCTACTTAACTGCCTCAGGGTCTGAAGAAGGGGTATAGGATCTAAGAGAAAAGAATTGCCCAAGGCATCAGTAATTCCTGAGCAAAGCTGATGCGTGCTTTTATTTTGCCTCCTTAAGGAGCTCTCAGGTCACCAACATTAGGAACTCATTGTCAAGAAATAAATACGAGCAGATGACGTGGTGCCAGCCCTCTTGAGGAAATAAAATGACTCTTTCTTCTTCCTCCTCCTATGCCTTAGTTGAGGAAGTTGCCCAAAGGCGGTGCGAGTTCACAGACCTGTTTTTCTGATGGGGTGGAAGGTTCCTCTGTCTTGGGCAGATTTTCCTACTACAAGTGAACAAAGTGGGGGAGAAGAAAAAAAAGGTTTCTTTTCTTTCTCATTCTGATTTCTTCCACACCAGCGTTCTCATAGTTCTGACTCCCACACTTACCCTTTTCACTTCTTGTGCGAGCTGGTGGTGAAGCCCTCTCACGAAATCCCCACCCTAGACCGATAGTTCTCGTTCCCCTATTTACAGCTCTGTGTCAGGCGTTTTGCGCGGCACTCTGGCTGCCTTTAAAATTTGGCCATGAATCAAATATTCACCCAGATATTTGGGATTTTATTCAAAGGTCTTTTAGAAACACAAAAGCAGAAATTCCCTGAGAGAGATTCCTCGCTCGAGAGCCATGGGTTATAAATGTCCTTTTAAACTACACTTTTAGTTCTCTGATCATGCTGAGAGGAACTTCAGAGGCCCACAAAAATCTAAACAGATGTAAAATTTGTTTGGACCTTGTAAAAGGGAAAATTTTTTTCTTTCGATTCTTAGGCAAAGAGAAATTTTACTTCAGAGGAATTCAAGTGAGCATGTATGTATATGTATATTTGGTTCATATAGTTTCGTAACTATTATTCCAGAGATCTGCCTCACAGAGCTTCTGGAGTGATTCCTATTACTCAAAGTGATCCAGGAAAAGAAAGCGAAGAAATATGACTGGGTTTCATAGCACTGACGTTGTATATCTAGCTGTGTAGCAGTCTCCTCCTGTCTCCTACTTTTTCGCTTCCTAAAGGAGTATTGTGAGTCAGAGAGTGGCTGGCCTTCTAAACTCTTAATGGTCCCAATGATGTTACTGTGGCTCTAAGACAGAGGGTTTATAGTTGTGAACTGGGCCAGTGTTATGCTTTGACAGAGGATATGGGGTCACCCAGGCACAGTGATTTAAGAGGGCAATGAGCTACCATGATGTCTGAAGTTCCACTGTTAAGATACATTCCTTTTGGATTAGGCATTATTTCCACCAAGCTCTACTTTTTTGTTTAAGTTGGTAGGAGAACAGTTAGTACCTTGGAGAGTGATAATTAACTCCTTAAGTCCCTGATATCTTAACGAAAATTAGTTTATCAGGTCTCTTGAGTCTTTTGAAATAGAAGAACCACAGCCGGCATGGAGGTCAAGGGAGGGTAGAGAGTTAGGAAAAACTCCATAATTTTGCTTGGGCCTGGCCTTCTTCATGGAGAAGACTGATGTAAAATTGGGTAGAAAATCCAGGCCCCTGGATTTAGACAAAACATAGTGAACCTGGATTTCTGAGACCAAGATGAGTAATCTGATATTTACCATGTCTGGCTGTTGGTCTCAAGACATTGCCAGCGTCGGTATTGACCGAACCAAGTTGGACCTCCTTTGGCACATGGTCACCTTGAGAACATGCAAGTTGTCTTCATTGCCTTGAGAGGATGAGAGAATTTCTAATCTGAACCTGAAGACTTTCAGCCATTCTTAACCGAAACGTCTTTGCCTCTGAAGTGACTGAGTGTTTGATTGTAACACCAACACCATGCTCCTATTATAAAGGGCCTGTTAATCCAAGTCTCAAGTTGAAGTGGTCAGGAAAATCTTGACTTGCCGAGAGTTTAAAGGAGCTAGCCAGAGGTGTGTGACTTGTTTAAGTAACTGGGCGTGTGGAATTTGGGAGGAAGATCCTTCATAGCTCTGTGTACGGAGTGATATCTGCCATTTATTGAGTGCTTATGGATGGCACTTCTCACATGTATTTTATCATTTAATCCTCACGACAGCCCCAGAGGCGAGTTTTGTTATCCCCACTTCACTGATGAAAAGTCAGGTTGAAGGAGGTTAAGGAACTTGGCCCGAGTCACAGAGCTGGTAGTTGGCAGAGCAGGTTCCTCAGACTCCGCTCCACACTCTCCCTCCCAAATATAGGCCTATTCCCTAGACCATTCTCTTTATGAACATGAAAAATAACATTGGGTCCCCCTATGAGATTCAACTGTGGTTAAAACCTCATGGATTTTAGAAAAATAAAATAACTCACTAACATAAAATTAAAAATCCACTCCACGGAAAATATCTACCACAACCCCAGTACCTCAGGGTTAGTATATTCAGATTTCAGTGAACTATATGATTCTCACTAGTCCCTTAAATATCGCTCTGTTTCCTGGTAAACAATATCTCTTACAGAGTCCTGGCACAGTAATAGCGTAATAAGATCAGATTCTGTCTCTCTGCCATTCTAGTGCAGTCGAATCCGCAGGACCCAGGGCTGTCTCAGTCCCTCATCTGTCTGTGTCTCTCTTTGTCCCTGCTCTTCGGGTTCAAAGTTCAATCCCACTCCCTCTTTTTGTGCGTTAGGTTTCTGTGTTGTTTCCTTTACACACACACTCAGTTTTTTTTTTTTTTTCTTTTAATCAAGTGATTTGAAATGGAAAATTAAAAACTTAACTAAGCGTCTGGCAGTTTCCAGCTAATATGCCTCTCTGCTAAGAAGCTTCAGAAAATACTATATATTATTATTCACTTCACAGCTGCTCCGGGCACTCACCCACTTAGTCATTCACAATATGTCTGAGAGATTAGTTTTACAAGGCTGTGGTTTGAGATATTTTTCCCGTCCATGTTTTCCTTAAAATACTCACTGGGGGAAGTTTGGGCAGAAAAAAAAAAATCTACCACCCTTGATAAAAGAGAATTGGGCAACATACGTGCTTTAGAAGCTCTAACAGACTCTTTTATTTTCTTGCACCCTCTTCCTTTGAAATACTGCAGTCTTTTCGGTGACAGGTCTCAAGTCAGTGTGTGGGACCATGAGAAAACAAGAGTAAGTGTTTTGCTCCAGTTTGCTCCAGGTTGTAAACCTCCTGTTTTGCTGTGAGAGAATCATTATTCTGATTTCAGGCAAAGGTAGTAAATTATGCCATGATAATACTGCTTCATCTCAAAGGCCAGATCTGATTTTTTTTTTTTTTTAAACTACTTAAACCTTGGAAGACAGGGATTTTTGCCCATTTTGTATACTGTTTTCTCCCAGGCACCTAGAGCAGTACCTAGCACATAGTAGGCCCACAAGGGAAAATAAGCTGTGCCTTCATTTAGTAAGTACGGCTATGGAAATGCAGTTCAGGGGGCCCTCCTTGTGTAAGTGTTCATGATAGCAAATGCGATTTATGAAAAAACTGGGAAGATGTGGGAAACATAAAAATAAAATATTTAGAGTGAGACCAGAATCCCTTGCTCCGATATCGCCCCACCCCTGCACACAAACCAAGTTGTCCAGATTTTCCAAATCTGTTAAAACTAAGAACATTTTAACTGAAGAAAAAAGAGAGAGAGAGAGAGAGAGAGAGAGAGAGGGGTGCTTTTGTGTTGCAGCACCCCTAGATGCTTGTGGGGGCCTGTTTGTGAGCGTGTTTATGTGTGCTTGGTTGGGGTGGGGGTGGTCTACAGATGGGCCCATTTCTCCGTGAAGAGAAGGCACTGAATCTCTCTTGGAGAGTTAGAGCCTCTCACTGTTACACAGGATGGGGGGCCAGAGGGCACAGGAGAATGAAGAAGAGGGAGGAAGGGGTGGGCCAGGGCCAGTTTCAGTGGGGTCCCCACCCCCCGGGGTGAGAGCCGAACTGTTTATCCCGACATCCCAGCAGCAGCAGAAAGCCAGGGGTGTTTTCAGGACTCGGCTGCCAAAGTTTCTTGAAACAGCTCTGCTCAAAGGCATATGCTGGGCTCACTTCTGAGGGAAATTTCCTTTTTGGGGAAGTTGAAGCAAAGGAATTTCCTGTGTGGGCAGACAGAGCTTCCTGACTTGAAGGCTTCTTGGAAGGGAAACAGTTTCATAATGAAATGACAAATTAAAGACATACCAGCCGGGTTCACTTCAAAACAGCTAGTGAGAGTACAGGCAAAGCCCTATTATACTCCCTCACAGAACAAAAATAAATCCCATCCTGACAGGTTTCTGTATGCTGGATTATATCCGTCCCCCCGCACCTTCCTTCACAGCCTTCTTCCTCTCCCTTCCTCCCACCCCCGCCATTAGCTGCCACCATCTCTATCTTTAACCGCTCCCGGGAGCAGCCGGCAAGGAGGTTTGGAACATGTCTTGCTGCCTTGCTTTGTGGCTTCGCCCATCCTTGACCTACATGGAGGCCTTACAGGTTATGTCACAGCCCCATGCTGCTAAGACTCACAGAAATGACCTCTTTCTTTCCCCCACCGACACAAACAGTGATTGAAGAGGTCTTTAGCAATGGGGTAAAAAAAAAAAAAAAAAAAACAAGAAAAAAATGCAGGCATTTCCTTGGGCTGGCCTTTCAAATCTTGTACGTGGTACATGCAAGTGCTGTTCTGGTCTGGGGAGCTGGGTCTGAAGTCTTTGCTTTGTGGGAGGAAATGAAGGTCCGCACTGACGCAAAGGATGTCCTTATACCTGAACGCATCGCCTTCTGTGGTTCAGTCAGCCTGCATCTTTTACATTGACATGAAGATGCCTTGTGAAGTAACTTTCTTTTTTCAGTGGAACAGACTAGGAGAAACAATGATGGCTGTATCATTTGTGGATCAGAATTAACTAGTCTTAGCCTAAGGAAGGGAAATGGCACAGTTTTAGAACCAGATGTCCGAGTTCAAGTGCCAGCTCTAGCAGTAGACGATGAGCAGTGTGCCCTTGGACAAGTCACTTAACTTCTGGCCTCAGTTTCCTTATCTCTGAAATGGGTACAGCAAAACCCTTTACATACCTTTGTGAGGAAATTACATTATAATTTCAAAAACACTCTGTAAACTCCTCCAAAGGCTTTGCCAAATGGCACTCTTTATTTAGGCATGATTGAGATCTTTGGGGATTGAAATAAAATATTTAGGCTGAAAGAGCAAGATTGGAGACTTTGACAGTCAATTTGGCAAGTATTTATTACAGATTTTCTGTGAGTACACATGCTTGGACTCTGTGGGGAGTCCAAAGGATGAAGTTTTTGGCCACAGAAAGAATCTTGAACTTGGGGCCAGGAGGCCAGGGTTCAATCCTCCTGTCACTCAGTAGCTCCGTGGCTTGAAGGGAACCATTTAAACATGATGAGCCTCAGTTTCTTATTTGTAAAATTGGGGGAAATTGGACTCTATGACTTTAATAAGTTGTATCCAATTCTGACATTGTAGAAGCAATTTTAAGAGGTCCTGGCCTCTGGCGGTTGTATATAGGATTTATTCTAAAGAGCAAGGAAGGACAAGTCACCGTATTAACAGCCTGACTGGTGAAGAAACTTGCATCAAAAATCTAGGTATTTTTTATTAGCATACCTGATAAAAACAGGAAAAAAATGAGTACACAGTATGTCTGCTGCAACAGTTTGGTTTTGGGTGTAGCAGAGTGAATGCTGACATAAAAATAACTAGGATCCTGGGTTGAATATGGCGGTTTCCTCAAGAGAACTTGTCTCAGGATTTTGATTTACCTTCTCTCAGCTGCTCCAGGGGGTGCTCAGCAGGTTTCCAAATGGTTGTTCCTTGAAGCCATTCCCATCATGGGTATGTTTGTCCAAATAGGCTTCTAGGAGAGAGGCCGCAATGTTGGCAGGTCACCGGTCAGGTTTTAGTATGTGCTGGTCTGTAATTTAAGGACTTATTCTTCTTCCAGTTTCCGTTGGTATGAGGGAAGGACTCTTAGTGACTTTGCCTTGAAGCATGTTTTCTCAGCATTTTGATTTGAGAAAACGGAGGTATTAGAAAAATTCGATAATGTGTATCAAATCACAGTTGCAAAATGGTGACAGGCTAAGCATTGTGTAAACAGCTGTTATTTATTGGGTGTGTGCTGTGGGTTCCTAGTGTTCTCATAAATTGTCTCATTAACTTTATTCTCCCAACGAGTCCGAGAGGTAGGTGATACTATCTTCACTTTATAGATACAGAAACTGGGCAAGACCACAGAACTGGTTGGTGGTTGAGCCAGAATTTGAACCCAAGTTGATCTGCTCCAGAACCTGTCCTCCGTCTTGGCAGCCCAGCTGTGTTGTCAACCATTTTAAGTTGACCTCAGTGCTTAGAAGCAAAGTCCAACCTGTCCCAGGCCCCCAAAAAGAAACAGCACTGACCTTCTGGTCCTGCAATGGCAGGTTCTTGTATTCATGGAAAACCCTGTGGACAATATTATACGTGGGCAATAAACTGAGCAAACATGACCGTGCCCTTCACCTCTGGAAAAAAGCCCATTCAGATTCATCCAAGGGCCAAGTTGGCCTGGGACCTCACTGGCCAGCTCTGACCACACCTTATCAGTTAGGACAGGAATGGCCATGCTGGTCATGTTTCAGATAGCTAAGGAAAATGACTAGTGCCACGTTGCATTCTTTTCCTTGTGAAATTCTTTGGAATTATTGTGTGTGGCTGCCGGGGGTTGTTCTGAAGTCAATTCAAATCTTGTTCTACTCAACAAGCATCGATTGAAGACTGTCCTCAGTGCTGGGGATACAAGGACTCAATCTTAGAAAGCAGAAACTTGGATAATCATTCAACAAAACTCGTGTTTCTTGAGACTCCTGTGTCTAGTGGAATAATAATCACAAGAGATAAATATCTCAGAAATTTGTAAGAATATGTTTTAAATCTTCACAGAAGATATGGTGTTTTTTTCTTGATTTCTGTTTGATTTTATTAACTTTCCTCTGTACAAGTAAGCTTATAGTATGTGTCCTCTTGTTTAAGTCCAAAGTTTTCTAATTTGTCACTTACTCTGGTAAATATAAATAGCTCCAGAATTTCTCCTCCTTGTTCCCATTGTTAATCTCATTTTTCTTCCCCAAAGAATATAGATTTTTTTAAAAAAAGACATCTGTTTATTTATTAGAGAGAGAGCACAGCAGTGGGGAAAGGGATGAGAGAAAAAATATTCATGCAGACTCCCACTGAGCATGGAGCCTGTCACGGGGCTCGATACCACAAGCCACAAGATGAAGACCTGAGCCAAAACCAAGAGTCGGACACTCAACCGACTGAGCCACCCAGGTGCCCCAGGAATATAGATTTTGAAAGTTATTTTTCAATTAAAGCCAAAATATTTTTAAAGTTCACTTATATTTAAAAGTGATACCCAAAAGAAAATCTGAGGGGGAAAACAGGATTTTGATAGCACTTAATAATAAAAGATTCAAAGTACTAAGTTATTCTTTGGCATATATAGCAAAAACACTACGTAGGTGGTGTTTCGAGCTCAGGGTAAGGGGAGAAATGGGGTCATCCCTCCTGTAGAGAAATGAAATCACTTATTTCATGTTTTCATTGGCCTCCAGCAGCCAGTGGGGGTCTTTTGAAAACGTTCTTTTTCTTCATTATTCAATATATTCCCCATTTAGACTTAAAGTGTGAAGAAAAAAAAAGTACTATTGAAACATTATGACCAAATCTATACTTTGACATGCCCCTTCACTCCTCTGGTGAGGAAGTAGGGGGTGATGTGGAAGAGACTGACTTACTATTGATTTTGTTTGGAAATGAGAGGTGGGAGGAGGGTTGGAAGAAGAGCGGGCCTGCGCTCTCTTAGCATCCCCAGTGCTGCGAGTCCCTGACCATTTCTCTAACTTGGCGCTGTCAGGCTGCACTGTAAGGGGCGGGGGGAGTACGTGAGGAGAAAGATCATATTAGCAGAGGAGTTGTAGGAGCTGAAGAGGTGCCAAAGGGAGCAGGGTGACTGACGGGTAGATGAAATTCAATATCCTTTCCACTCACATTTTTCAAAAGAGAAATTGCTAATTAGTAAGTTTGAGTTGGATCTTCTTTTTTAATATTCCTTGCTCCTTAGACCATATGTAAGCGAGCCGATGTGGGGAAATGGAACAAAGCCTACTGAGCCTTGAGAACTCTCAGATGCCCAGGCCTTGGATGTTGGGGGTTGACTGTGTCTTCCCATGTGCTGTACCATCAAGACCCCAGGGGACTGAGGCAGTGGCCCAGCTTCGATTCCGGGCATGCAGAGAAAGGAAGCTCCACCTTCTTTGTTCACCTCGTACTTTTTGGAAGCTGGAGTTGTCTCTGCCCATCTTATGGGAAACCAGAGGACTCTAAGGCTCTGTGTGATCCTGGCTCAGCCCAAAGCCTGAGGCTTCTGAACATAAACATGGTAGTTCCAGCCTTTGTCCCATGACTCCTGGGAATTCCCAGTGGGGAAAGCCCTACCTAGCCATCATCAGCATAATGGTAAACCAGAGTCCCTCCTCCTTCCACCTGCCCTGTCACAATCTTAAGATCTAGGGGAAATTAAAATAGACTTTCTTCTAGACAGATATAGAGGTTTCACTTACAAATGTAGCTTTGATGCTAAAGAAAGCCTTTTTGACTTCCATGAATAAGGAATAAGTCATGGCTACATTGTATCTCCTGGATGGTCCAGTGGATTTGCATGAGACCCAAAGTGACACTGACATGCTTTAACTAATGCCCAACATCAAGTCCATTTGTCTCTCCCATTAAAGACTGATCGTGGCAGCACTGCCATCGGCCAGACACATATAGGAACTCCAGTGTCTGAAAATGTAGCCAGGCTTTATAGGGATTAACACCAAGTAATGCTTTAACATCTCACAGTTTACAGCAATGAGCTGGCTACTGTGTAAACAGTGCATTGCAGATGATCAATGAGTGTTTAATAGTAGCTCCAGTGGTGTCCCCCTCCACACTTTACTTTCTGTCCTTTGTTAAATAATATAGTAACTGAGTCCATAACTCAAACGTAGGAAGAAGTTGCTACATGCTAACTTGCTTGCTTTAAAATCCTCAGCTACCTCTTCCTTTACGTCCTTCCTTGTCAATGAGCATTTATTGACATTTTTAATGACATTTAAAAGTCAATCTCCAAACCCTTTAGAGCTAAATCCTAGTAGATGCAAACTTGAAGCTGGTGGGAGTCGGGGGTATAGAGCAATCCTTCTGGGAGTCAGAACGAGATACTTGTGTGTCTGGACTGGTGGCAGGTTTGTATGTTACCAGAGGGATATCCATGGTAACAGATCAACATGGTGCCCGGGACAGCCCTATGCACCAGGCTCTAGGTTCCCATGAGAAAGTGGATGCTTACAGCAAATAGAGAGGAAGAAATCAAGGAATATGGATGTATGTTCCCCTTCCTGGTGGAGTTCTGTTCCTGAAGTTTCCACTGATACAACTGGTGACATGCCCCATTTAGCCACTTGACTTCCTCTGTAAATCAAGACTCTTCAGAGTATGCATGCTGTTCTCTTGAATTCCAGCTCAACTCATACAGCTTTCAACAGGCTTTTACGGCAGAGAACTGTAGGATAGTGGAGCAAGAGTGTGACTTAGAGTCAGGAAACCTGGTCTTCAGACCCAGCTCTTACACTGCCTTGGAAGTCCTTATTTTCCAGATTGTTTGATTCTCACCAGTTCTGATAGTCAGTCATCCATTGATACAGAAAGCCCCGAGTATGACACACTGGCAGTGAAAATGGTAGCCAGTGGAATAGAGTATAGTTTGCCAACCCCGTCACCATCCAAGGCGTGATAATGCTGTGATCGTGTGCATGCAGGCTTTCAAACACCTAAAAAGTAGGAGGTAGGAGTCATCTCTATTAGAGATTAATCTGTGAATGTAACAACCAAAATTTGGAGGCTGGGCAGCCAGCAGAAGAGTTCATTTTTTCTGGAGCATTGGTTACAAAAAGTTATTAATTTGGAGAATCAGCACTGGTTTATCTTAAACCACAGGAGAACATTTGTGAATTCAGAAGAACAATTATGTAATTTGGTAATTTCATGTGCCTCTTCCCTGGGGAATCTTATGACTCAACCGTCAAAGGTGTCAGAGTAGAGAACACGGCTTTCCGCGGTCAGGTCTATGCCGGTGTCTTAGCTTAGGTACCCTTGGGAGTGAGATTCTTCGTAACCAAGCCCTCAGAAGGATTGGTGCTTGGTGATTTGGGTAATGATTTCTGTTGTATACACTTAAAGGGGACCAGTCTCTCCCCCAAAGGGAAGTTTCTTTTCTAGGGAATTTATTCCTAGGGTTGTGGGGGTGTTAAACCCACTGTGCGTCAAGGAAGTAAGTGATTGCACATTTCCTATAAAAGGCAACTATGAACTTGATATTGACTAATGCAAACCAGCAGCTTCTTTCTACCACTTCGTTAGAATATTTCTTTACCAAACTTTGCAAGAACAAAAAGAACACCTAATACTGATAGTGCTCAGTTTAAGCTTCAAGTCTCGCAGTTCTCTGTGGTCTGTCTTTAACAAAAAAGTCTAAAGATTTTTATTTTAGGATCACGATGTTGGAAGATCTTTAGGTGGCCCACATCATAATGCTGCTTCTAAGATTGGTTTTAGGAAGGCCCCTGATCAAGATTTAAGTACGAGAAATCTTGATCTTATTTCCTTTGTCATTTCTATGTCTTAAGGTCACTTTGTTGACATACAATTTTTGTTTAGCTCAGCAAGCGTCAAAAGGGCAATATATATTTATATATATTTAGTTTTTTTAATAAAGATCTTTTTGCCTGAGAATCAACAGCGTTGGGACTGTTCCAGTGGAAAATGGAAACATTCTTGAAGTGATAGCAGAATGAACAGGACAGAGTTCGAATTTTAGAGCTTGGTTTCCTTATTGTGCAGTTTCAGTTCTAGAAGGTTAGCATTGTCTGTGTTCAAAATGTAAGTATACATGGTCTTGTTGCTATCTGCTAGTTTTGATGTGGCTTGTAACAAAGAGATAATTGACAGCAGTGAGCGCTTTTAAAGGAGACTATACTGAGGCTCAGTATACAGGCGGAGTCCTGTTAAGCTGATATTCAGAGCACTTTTCTTATGCTTTGGCTTGTAGGGCTTTCAGAAAGAAGGTTTTAGCGGGAAAAGGAGGGCATTTGAGGAAAACAGCATATTTATAAGGAGAGCATGCTTCATTCCCTTCAAAGCACAAACAAATAAATAAACTGAAAAGACCCACAAACCAACCAACCAACCAACCTATCTGAATCCTGGGAGTGGGAAGGAAAGCCATCCGTGGGAGGCTTCTCTGGAACAGCCGCCCTATGTCCTGCGTGGCAAACGCCACCGTTGCTGGGGAAGGTCTGGGAGAGGGAATGTGGCCCACTGCTGTGATTGTGGGTGACCTGTTGCGGCTGCTGGTGCTGCCCTAGAGAAACGGGAGATAGCGTGAAGAAAACAGGGACCCACAGATGTGTCACGGGAATGAAGACAGAGCTGGAGCCCAGAGAGCCAAGGGGAAGGACCGATGGAGCAGGACCCAGGCCCAAGGCTGATGGAAGAAGAAGAGGGCCAATCCCAGAAGGGAGAGGTGTTTTGTGTGTTTGGTTTTGCTTTTAATGAAACGGGAAGGGTTGAATGAGGAAGGAGGGTGGGAAGTCTTTGAGCAGTTTCATGCCCAGGGTTGGGAGATGTTCTTCCCAGCAGCGAAATGCCTGGGTTTCATTTTGGTCTGAAGTGTGGCCCACCACCTGGGGAACTCCATTAGATCCTGTGTTTTAACCTCCCCACGCCCCCCACCCCAAGAGAAGTTTACAAATGGGACATAGGGCTTGTGTGGGCAGACCTCCAAGAGTCAAAGGCAGGGTTTGGGGCCAGCTGATGGACTCTGCTTCTTCATATCACTGTGGTATCCCATATACCTGCTCACCCCAGGCCCTGCAGGGGTGTGAAGTTGTAGGGTCAGTCTGCATCCTAGAATGTGCATCCCCAAATGATGTTAGTACCCGGAGCATGTTTTTCCCTTCACGATAAGTAAATGTAAACAAATGGGGTTCACATGTCTGCTTAGCTCACATAGCCCCTAGGGAACTCCTAATCTGTCTGACATAATGTACTTGCTGATGGACCTGTTTCAACTCACCATCGTTTCCAGCATAAAAATATATCTGGGAAAATACATGGAGATTCCAAGTGTAGTTCCCCAAGGAGGGCCACATAGTAACCACAGCCCTGCCCCTGGAAGGAATTTGGGGGGGGGGGGGGGAACAGCTAGTCACTTGTTAGCTAACCTCTGAGTGAGGGAGGGTGCTGGTTTGGACAGCCCCAGGAATTGTGAATGATCCAGGAGAGGACTGTGGCTCCGTGGGGGCAGACTGGGGAATCAGGCATCCATCTTCTTACCATTGGGTCGTTAATGAGTGTCTGATCAGGAACTTTGCATATGAAGACATGATTTCTGCAGAGGGCAGGGTTAGATGCCTTCAGTGTATGCTGTATCTTTAATTCCTATCCACATGCAGTCTCGACCTTGTATGACACCTTGTAGCAGAGGGCTATTTGTTTTCTCTCGTCAAAGCTATGGTTTGAGAATTTGGCTGTTAATGATTGAGAGTACAGGAAAACGCGGGGGTCCAGAAGGGTAAGGCTGATGTTCCCAGGGCCATGAACTTGGGACTGTAAGCTGTGGGTGGCAGAGGCAGTGGGTGGCAGTGGGTGGCAGTCTCTTTCCCTTGGCTCCTAATCCTGGTAATTTAATTGTAGGGAGAAGACTTAGCTATTCGCAACAAACACTTACCAAACTTATTTTGTGGCAGGCCCCATGATGAGTGCTGGGGTTATACGCTGAATGAAATGCAGACACTTCTCTTTATTACTTATTAAAATAGCTTTATGTAAGTTTGTGTTCCCTTCTTCAGCAGATATTAACTGAACGCCCATCCTGTGCCAGGCGGATGGTGGGTGCTGTGGAAACCGTGATGAACAGGGACAGACATCTGCCCTTTTGGTTTGTAGAATTTACAGTCTAGAGAGGGACTTTGTCCACCACCCCCCATCACCCATGTACAGAAGGCACCATCACTGGCCTAGTTCGGAGTCTTTGCTCAGATCACTCCCTGAGTCAAGTCTTTTCACGTTTATCAATATCCCTGTTGTGGGAGCTGCTGAAACGACAGAAGAACCTGATAAACCATTCAGGCCTAGCACCCAAAAAATGGTCTGTGAACAGTTAGTGGGGTACTGGGAATCCCTGCACTGGGCACAATTGAGTGAGTACCTCGGTGTGTTACGGAATGCTTCATTGCACCAGTCTGGTTTCCTTGCCTGTAGTCCTCCAGATCTGTCTAAGCTAGGATGATCTGTCTTCTGCCGATGTTTCTGGAGTTCTAGGGAACGGTTTAATCCACTTTCTGCCACAGCACCAGGCTTCACGCCTACTAACCATGCTTGATGGTGATGCCCAAAGGCAATGATTTTACCAGCCCTGAGTTTGTAAACCAGTCCACCAGTGATTCAGCCATCCAGGCTCAGCAGGGGAGCTTGGCATGTGGAAGGAGGAGCTCAGGACCACACCCAGGAAGTTATGGGGTGATGGAAATTGACTGCATATATTCAATGAATCTGCAGTGAGGTGAAGACAAGCCTGTCAGGACAAAACCCTTAGGGCATAGTGGCACTAAGAAGTCCCAGTGTGGGGACCGGACTTCTTCTTTAGATGGAGCATTAAAATTAACATGCCAAAGAATAAATAACAGTATTCCCTAGAAGTAATAATGTACCAAATTTTGTTTTTCTTAACTGGCAGGTTATTTTGAACATTAAATCTCAATGCAGATCTAGTTTGCCGGGGGGTGGTGGTGGTGTTGGGGGGATGGGCACACGTATGTAAGTGTGCAGCAGCTCACACAGGAGGCACACTTGTGTAAGTGAGATAAAGGCCAGCAGTAGGGTGCTTGGATGGTTGAGTGATTAAGTGTCTGCCTCAGCTCAGGTAATGACCCCAGGGTCCTGGGTTCGATTTCCTCATCCTGCTTCTCCCTCTCCCACTTGCCCTGCTTGTGTTCCCTCTCTTGCTGTGTCTCTCTCTGTTAAATAGACAAATAAAATCTTAAAAAAGAAAAAGTTCAACAGTGACCTGAGAACAAAAAGACAATTTGCTGAGCGTCCCCTTTGTAGAAATACTTTGGCAGGTGTGGGTCAAGAACCTTGGCTGAACACATTGGCTCAGTAATCTCATCTCTAAAAATCTGTCACTAGGAAACATCGCAGATGCTCGCAAAAGATTTGTATACACACCTGTACAGATCAGGAGAAGCCAACCACAAGGACTCAGTTAAATGAATTGAGGCAGACAGGTCATTATGCTGGAATATTATGCAGCCATTAAAAATCATGTTATTGAAATGTTCGTCAAATAGAATTGAAGAGGAAGGATACCAGTGTGTCCCTTCAAAATAATCCCATTTTTAAAAAGTCCATTAGAATAGACCAGAAGGAAATGCAGGAAAATAGTTCTGGTGGTTCTCTCTAGGTGAAAGGGTTAGGGGTAGAGTTTTTTTTTTTTTTTTCCTCTTTCTCTGCTGTAATTTTTTCTAGCCTTGTGTAGGGTTATTTTTGTTTTAGGAAATTGTGATCACATCTGTCCCTAGCTGGCCACTTGGCACCTGGGTTTATTGTGTTGAAATGTAAATGGGGGCCTGTGTTTTCCATTGTCCCCTCCCCCCTCCCCTTGAAATCCCTCAGGACCTTCCCACCCTACAGAGGACAGATGCAGCAACCCGCAGGGGCCTGCCCGCTCCCCGTCCCACTCACCTCTGCAGCTTTATTTTGTACATTCAGCTCTGTGTTCTCTGTTTTCCAGGCGTCCTGGGCCTTTTTTGGTTGACCTGTATAGATTGCACTCTTTCTCCTCCTCCTTCTGGCTGCAATACCTTCTCTACGCTGAGCCCTTCCCCACCCCATTCCACCACCTACCCCCGATGTAGCCCGATACAGTCAGGGTAAACCAGGTCCTTTAGACCTCAGCCAAAGTCACCTATGCCTGAGGACTCCCCAGTGCCTCCAAATGCGCCTTCCACACGCTCTCAACCTCCCTTCTTACCACATGGACTCCCAGTCTGTCCTCAGGACTGAACCACGAGTTCTAGAAGGGCTGGGACTGTGTCTTGTTGATCACCACTGCGTTCCCCCAGAATGGAGCACCAGGTTGAGCTCACCGTAGAGCTCTTAGGTACCGATGAATGAGAGAGTCTTATTTACCTGCACTGAAACATCTGCTCTCAGGGCAGGCTGTGTCCAACAGGAGAAAATGCCCAGGCTTGGTGATTCATCAGTCTTATATAATCCCCGTGCTCTCCCTCTGAAGCTAATAATACACTAGATGTTCATTAGTTGAACTTAAATTTTTAAAATGTTTTAAAAATAAATAAATAAAATAACTTTTAAAAAGAAAGAAAAATCTAACTGTTGGGTAAAAAAAGGAAAATCCGCAGGCTTTGGAGCCCTGCACACCTGAATGTTACAGTGTCTCCTCATTTTCCTGAATGTCCCCTCATTCTCTTCCCAAAGGAGGATCGCCATACCTATTGGATACCCTAGTTGGGGGTTACGTGGGTTATTGCTTAGTAAGTGCATCGTAGAATGTCTGGCACGTGGCAAATACTGTAAAGGATGCCATCTTCCTGAGCAGCCCTCAGCGCCTGTCTACACAGCCAGGCCTGACATACGTCTGTCTCTAATAGGACCTTGTCTTCTGCTGTCAGTCACTTGAGGCGAGGTTTGCCCTTGCCCCAAAAGGCCCCCCCACCCCCGCCGCTGTAAAACGAGGTCTGGTTAGTACTCATCCTAAACTCTAAGGCAGTGTTAGATTTCTGCGGCCCAGCCCAGTGCCCAGCACTCGATGTGTTGTGTATACATGCTGAATTGAATTGCCCAGACCAGGCTGAGCCACTGAGTAAAAGCTAGGTGCTACCTTCTCCTCGTGGAAGCAGATCGTTCTGAACGCCGCCTGACTTTGTTTGACACCTGCTTGGAAAAAGAGGAAGATAAGTTCCCTGATGGGTCAAAGAGTTCTTACTTTTCCTTTCTAAAAACGCCTCTTCTTTCCCATACTACTGAACTTCAAGCCGAGTTAGGCACACTGGGCTTGACCTGTGTGGTTGTTAAAGCCCAGTTCTCTTTTTGAGGTTGGAGCCGTACATGTGGGTGAACTCAGGTGAAGGGTCTCAGAGATTCAGACACATCATTCTTTTATAGAACATCATTCAGGGAATCCAGCCGTGGGATTATCCCCTTACTGTAGCTTCTCGAACATTGTCACATTTGTCAGACTTGGGCTGGTGGCTATTTTATCTCCGAAACAGCCAAAACCGGATTTATTTTGGAAGCAGATGTGAGCGTGGCTGTTGTTCTTCCTATATCTAGGCCTTGAATAGGTCAAAACTAGATTCAGTACTTTGCTGGTATTTTCATAGGTTCGGGCTTCAAGCAAACACGAAAGTTGGGCCCAGCGACTTCCGCCGGCAAGTATACACACACGCATCTCTGTGTTTATGTGTATGTGCTTTCCGGAATAAGACCTCCTTTAAAACTGAACCTTTCATCATCCCAGAACTGATTTGCAGTTTTATCACTTGTACTTTTTATGGTTCTTGGAGAATCGCTGCAGCAAATATTTTTGGCAGGAAGTTAGCACACAAGCCCTTCCCCAGAACTTGGTACCAAATTTGCTGAGTGCCCATCTTAAAAATTTGAAATTCCTCTAACTTTTTCCTGTGATGTGCTCATTTTTTATCTAAAACTGTAGTTGAAAGCTGGTCTTGGTAATCATTCACATCAAGAAAGGAACGAATTTCTCAAAAAAGAAGGCAGGTGCTAAAAATAACCTCCCCACTCAGACCCACTTACTTTTCTACCTAGGGAATCAAGATAGAAATATTTCTAGGAGAGGTATGGCAGTAGTTGAAGTGATGCAACCATTTAGCTGCCTGCTATTTTTTTTATTCTTTTCTGCCAGAAGGAAAATATATAATATAATGTAGAAAAATTTCCCCGGAGTTGTTAAAATAATCCGTGCAGTAACCTTTGGTGCTTGGTACTACCTTGAAAACACAGATCTTTTGAACCCTTCATTTCTAAGGTTTTCCAGGTGGCCAGGTTCTTACTCAAAAATTGGTTGGTACAGCAGTTCCTGCTGTTACAATTGAGGACTTCGTGAGAATCCTTCGTGGAGGTAAAAAGTGTAAAGAGAACTGCTGGGAAGTGACCAGTGACCAGTGAGTCCCATCTGTGCTGGCTGTGTAATTAAACACATGGGTAAGGTCTGTATGAAGTCAAGTATGATGCAACATCAAATAAATGATATGACTTTTAACAGGTTTTGCATGTATTTATTTTTTTCTATGCCTATAATGTTACAAATGTCCTACCTTCAGCCTTCCCTGCTTTTCGTTACGTGGATCCAAGAAAAGCAAAAGGGTTACTTAGGAGTCATTCCTTTTTTTTTCTTCCTGGCACAGAGGAGGCTTTCAATAATATGTGCTGAATGAACGAACCAGTCTGTGAGTCATAATTTATCACACAGTTAATTAATAGAAGTATAATTGTTATCTCCTCTAGTTTAATAGATGTAGCAGATTTTTTGAAAGTTGAGATTATCTCTATTGCTGGGATGGCAGCTTTTTTTTTTTTTTTTTTTAAGATTTTATTTGTATACTTTAGAGAGAGAGAGCACATGAGAGTGGGGGGGAGGGGAACAGAAGGAGAGGAACAAGCAGACTGCCCGCTTAGCACAGAGCCTGACACAAGACCTGATCCCATGATCCTGAGATCATGACCTGAACTAAAATCAAGAGCTGGGTGCCCAACCAACTGAGCCACCTGGGCACCCCTGGGTTGCAAGCTTTTTAGAAGAGCATACATCTTGGGTGCATATTAGAAGAAGGTTTTAGGTTCAGTAGCTTGTATCCTTTTTTACTACATTGGGGGAAGAACAGATATTTAACCCAACTCATTCTGTGATGTAATGCTATTAGAAGTGTGCTAGTTCTTGCTTGCAAAACACAACAGCAAAAGTTATGGATAACTTAGAAAAAAGGTCTCATTGGAAAGATATTAGGTAATTCATTGGCTCAATTAAAAAAAAAAAAAAAAGACGCAAAGCATGTTCAGCAGCCAGAGCTCAGCCAAGATCATGTCACAGGGACCGTGCTTTTAGAAATACCACCATAGCGTGGCTGCCACTGGATACACAGCTTATTGGGCCGACACCAATGCTGTGAATAATACCCCACCGTCCCTGGGGATGTGTCACTCCCTTAAGATTCAAAAACTGAGGCAGGTGCATCTGATTGGCCCTGGTTCTGAACTAGGGAACAAGTGCGAAAGCCCTGCCAATCTTGGGACTACTTCCCCCAACCCCCACAGGGCTGTGTGGATGCTGAGCAGACAAAAATTGGGAAGTCTAGCATAAGATTGTAAATAATCACACACTACAATGTTTCATTTTGGTTTTATGTCCCAGGGAATCTGTCTTCGTGGCAAAGTTAAGTGGTTCCACATTGGCACTCCCCAGGTCAGCACACAGAATGTCAGTACACTGTTTCCCTTTGCCCCGCTTTCATGGAGGAGGCTTTAGCAACTTGTGCACAATGAGTTTTGTTTCCAAATCCTATTAGCATGCTAAGAAGCCACCTATGCCATGAAACAGTGGCCATGCCCAACTCCAAGAAAACGCTGGGCCTGGCTCTTTAACATGGGCGGCATCTAACTCTTTGGAAATATTTATATACTTTTTAAAAAATGGCTCTTAATAATATCTGTTACATATCAGTAAGTCTAAGAGCTGTAAAGGATCTCAGAGATGATATTTTTCAACTTGTCACCTGAGTCACGAATGTCTCAACAGCATCCTAGATGCAGCAGGACATTGAACTTGGATATGGTCAGTGAAGGGCACATCACTGTCCCTTTTCCACCCCATTCTTAGATGTCTCCGGATGTGATGAGACTTCTCTGAAATTCATTTCATTGTCACTTTGCTCTTTGGTTCGCTTTTGTCATGCAGGACCAGATGGAACATGTTCCTTCTGCATTAATTCTAGAGACAAAACTTTGGAATCAGGTATGGATTTGACTCCCACCATTGCCGCTTACCAGCTGGTTGAATTTTAGAATCATTGTATGATCTTTTTGGAACTACTTTTCCTCATTGGTAAAATAAGAAATAATAGCAACTTGATAGGATTAAGATATAATGGAGAGCACATTATACTGTGCCTGACCAATAGTCTAGATCCCTAAGAAATGCTAACCACCCTCCTCATTATTATACATTCAAAGATGACTGTCTTGTCCTTTCAGTCTTCTCACTTGAGAAAAGCCCTCCTGGGACATTTACCATTCTGGGCTTCCTCCTGAGCCCCCTCTGTCCCTGTTCTTCCAGTTTTACTAATGTTGGTGTGAAAATGTGGTCTGCACACTGATGGGGCTGAGGGGAATGGGACTATGACTTCCAGTAGATGCAAAACTAATTGCCAAATGAATAAATAGGCGATTATTTCATCAGTGTGATGTAAGGCTAAGTTAGCATTTCAGTATCGATGTTTTACTCACATTGATCATTTTTACTTGGACTGTTGCCAAAGTCAGAATTCTCTTCCCTTATACTTCTGTGGGTTTTTTTTTTTTTTAAGTCAGATAGATGCCTTTACATTTAGTCCTATTAAATTTCATTTAAGTTGGCTGAGGCAGTTTGATCTTATTTCATTCCTCTTGAGAATCTCTTCTACTTTATGTCACTTTAGATGAGTAGTCCCTATAGGGCTTTATGTTAATTATTTAGAAGGAAAAGATTGAATGGGACAGGATCAGTGAAAGAGCCCTGTGGCATACTACTAGAAACTGTCTTCCAGGTAGGAAGACTTTATAAGTATGTTGTGGTTATGTAGTGTTTTATGACATATAAATCTCTTTTTATATGCCGTATATTATGTATGCCATAAATGACATCATCATTTTTGCAAATGTGTGCAGTGGTACTATATTTCAATTTAACCCGTAAGAAAATGTCAAGATACACTGTCAGATTATTTGCTGAAATCAAGATGTGCTCCTTGGCTTTCCTGAAAAAATCTTTAGCCGCTACCCTCTTTCACTTGCTTATGTGCTCATGATGAACCTAAAACCCGATAGGCTTTTTGGAAAAAGTCTTCTTGGACCAGTAGTGGTAAACAGACAGTTAATCAATTAATATACTTTCAGTGCTTTCAAAAGAGAGAAAGGAGAATGGCAGTTTTGCCTGAGAGGAGTTTTTAACCTGGAAAAACATCTGAAATACATCTGAAATCTACTGAGAGAGAGAGAGAATCCTTTATTCTTTGACCATAACAGTATATATATGTGTGTGTGTGTGTGTGTTTTCTCCTAAGGAACACTTATGATAATGGCTTTTATATTTTATTTTCATTTTAAAATGGACTCTGTACAGTGTTCACTAATGTAATAGAAAGAGGGATTTGGGGATCGCTGGGAAATGCTTGGACTCAATCCATTATAGAATGCTCATGGTAACAAGTTCAGAAGGGGATAGCTTTTTTTGCCTACGTGCTCTTTCTCTCCAAATACCTTTTCAGAAAATTCTCAAAAAATAATTTAACAGCCATAACATCAAAAGAACAGCCACCTTGGTTTGTATGTGTATAAAATTACATATAAGTTAGCCTCAAGTGTGTTGACCAAGAAAGGCAATTAAATTATTTCTGTGTCCAAGAAAAATATGGCAGTTCTACATCACTGTAGAACAATAATTACAAATCTGTGAAGAAAGAAGTAGGAGCTAGTTTTTGAGGGACT
The DNA here is from genome assembly GCF_022355385.1 of Mustela nigripes. NCBI lineage: Eukaryota > Metazoa > Chordata > Mammalia > Carnivora > Mustelidae > Mustela > Mustela nigripes. The sequence goes on from NC_081562.1 coordinate 55,042,355, forward strand.
TAGGGCATGTCGTACTAAGGTGTTTAGATTTTACCCTGAAAATTGTAGCAGTGACTCAAGGGGATTTCAATAGGAAAGAGAAGCGATCAGATTTATGTTTAAAAGCTTTCATGGATAGCAACGTAGAGGATGGGATGGGGTAAAAAGCTGTCGGATTGATCCAGGGGAGAAAAAATCCTCCAAGCCCCAAACCAGGGCAGCAGCAGTGTGGCTGGAGTGCTTGGGAAATATCCAAGTGATATTAAGTTGATTCGGTGGGAAAGGCTGAGTGACAGCTCAGATGAGGAGGGTGAGGGAAAGCAGCAGGAAGAGATGGCTGTGTGGAGCGCCATCATCTAAGGTGGCAAGATGAAAGGAAGAGCCTCTAACGAAGCACCCTGGGAAGGAGGATGGAGAGATGGGGGAAAGTGAGTTTCAGGAAGGAGAGGGTGATCCTGAGCAGCCAAGTCCTACGAGAAGTCTGGTAAGATGAGGACAGAGAATGTCCCTGGCTTTCACAAGGGAAAAGTCACCAGTGGCTTGGAACAGTTTCTGAGGTGGGGAGAGGCTGGTGGAAAACTGACTTTCGTGAGCTTGAAGGGGGAGAAAGTGACGGTAGGTGTCTCTTCGGTTGGCTATGGAATGGAATAGATCAGAGAAGAGCTGGGGACAACTGTGGTGAATGAGGGTTTTGTATGTTCCGTGGTGGGCGTTCGGCTATGAAGAATTGTCTGTAAGAGTTGAGAGCTGGACATAGAGGAGAAATAAGGGGTGACCGATGGAACTAGGTCTTGCAGAAATAGGAGAAAATGAGATACAAAATAAGAATGGGGGTGTTCTTTTGTGTTCAGTCAGAGGATGGGTTCATTGCATTGAAACTAGAAGAAAGGCATGTATAAATATAGCTGTAGGAGGGCAGGCTGAAACGTGACGGGCATTCTCCACAGAATTCCATCTTTCCCCCAGAGAGGCCCCACATGGAAGGGGTGGCAGGAAAGGAAATGGGAGAGTGGTTGATGAAACCAGAGACGGGTTGCTTGGCAAGTTGGGGGCCTGGCGTTGCCTCCCAGCAGGAGACAGGGCATCTATGTCAGCCCAAGTCTGTCTGTCTGTGCTCTTTCCCCTGTGTTGGCCGACACCAACTACAATGGTGTAGTTGGGGAGAAAGGAGATGGCCAGCCTCTTTATTTCGGTAAATATGGAATACCTGCTATATGCCAGGTTCGTTCCATACCATTGAAAAGCAGCAGCTAACAAAGTAGAAAAGTGAGTTAGTGAGCTGTGTGGTTCTCTGGGTTAAATGTATTCCAAGCACGGAGAGCAACGAAGGCCTGCGATGTGTTACAAAGGCACAGCGAGGAAGCAAGTGTGTCGAAGTGATGTCTGGCAGGTGAGGGACATTTGGGTTTGGAAGGAGGGGTGGGAGCAGGAGGATTCGGGAGGACCATGAAGGCCGCTGTAAAGAGTTTGGTTTTTAGTTTGCTGCTGAGAATTTTAAGCAGAGGACCAACAGAGTCCAACTTTGATTTTTTAAAGGATCACTCTGGCTGCTGGAGGGATAAGAGGAGGGAGAGTGTGAGAAGGGAGGGAAGAGCCTGAAAGCAGAGAGGCCTGCTAGGAGCCAGTAAACAGAAAGTCTGGCAAGATATGATGGAAGGTTAGAACCCACACATTCCTACCTCAGGGCCTTTGCACTTCCCATTCTTTATGTCTGGGATGCTCTTCTTCCAGATATTCTCATGGCCCACACCCTCACCGACATCTTTAGATGTTGGCTCAAATGTGAGGCCTGAGTAGCAACCCTTAGCCCCTCACCAGCATACCCTTTCCATGACATTTTTTTCCCTCCATAAAATTTGCCGCCATTTGACATAGTATACGTTCTACTTGTTTATTTATTTATTGTCTGTCTTTCCTGACCAGAGTGCAAGCTTTTTAAGAACAGAGGTTTCACTCTGTTTATTCATGACTGCATGCCTGCTAGCTAGAGCAATGCCTTCCCTGAAGAGGTGCTCAATAAACATTTGTTGACTCGATTAAGGAATGCATTTCTTCTCTCTCCATCATCACCAGTGCCACCTCTGCCATTACTGTTAGTGAATAATGGCAATGTTAATATTATGTTTCCTTACTATATCTCCCTTTTTTGTGAAGATGAGATACATCAGGCTTCATCTGTCGTCTTCCTCAGAGTCAAAGTATGTCACTAAGCCATGGAGTCAATTTCTTGGCTCCCAGTGTAGCAAGCAGCCTTGCATTTGGCTTGTGTCAGTCTTTGCATCTGTGTTTAGTCACGTCGCTCACGCGTTTCAGAATCCTCTAGCTTAAACTCTTGAGTAATTCTGGACAGTGGAGTTAGCTGGGAACTTGAGAACCAGATGAAGGATTCTGCCAATAGCATGCCTTATGTGCTTGGCATCTAATTTTGGGCGCTTGTTTTAGCAGGTTTGATTGCATAATTCAACCATTGGCTACAAAAAGTGACCATATATCCAGCAAGGGGAGGAGGATTTGGAGCACAAGGTGGAAGCTGTTCTAGGGATTCAGAGAATGGGCTAGGGTTCTTGTTTTTAAAAATATACCTGCATTTCCAAGGCTCGTGGGATTATTCCAGGCATTATGCACCAAGCATCATGGTGTATTACTTCCTTGGGGGAGTACAGGGTGATTCTCTCGTTGTGGTCCTTTCATAGCAGGTCCGTGTTTTATTATATTTTCTATGCCTGAATCCCATGTTTTGTAATATTTTCTGTCCTATGAAATCTGTATCAATTAAGTACAACTTAATTTCTTTTCCCACCTTTCCCTAGTTAAAGACATAAATCTATAGACTGCTCTCGGAACTTCCAAGTATGAAATAACTGTAAATAGCATCTGAATTGATAGGATTCAAAAATAAATGCTAGGAATTTGTAGATTTCCTTGCCACAGCCTCACTGTGGGTCATCAGTAGGATTCCTGATATTTCTGAAGGGACAAATTTGATGCCTTTTGAGAACCTTCGGTTTGTCTCTAGAGGAGAGACTTCAGGGTGCTTTGTCCTGTTTCCTTTGTGCGGAATTTTCAGTTGTAAGTGAAAGAGCAACTCTGTGTCAAGAGTCAGGACAGTAGATCTGTCCCTCAGCAGGCAGGTGATCACGGGCAAGTCTCTTGGAGAAGAGAGACGTGGGGGAGTTTTGAACCAGGTGACTTTCCAAAGGCTCTTCCACTATGAGAAAGTACAGGTCCGTGCCTGTTGTCTCTTTTTGCAGCCTTCAGGGTTAATCAGAGCTCTTGGGAACACTGTGACCTTAAAGGGAACTCATTGACGTCAGCAGAGCAGATGCTGGCCCCCTCTAGTACTCTCCTGGGCACATGACCCACGCCCTATTTGAAACCCTGAATCTTTCTGTTGCTGGCAATGCCAATATAATTGATAGCCAATGTTACCAACTGAAAGAGCTGAGAAAGACCCTAAGGTATTTTCTAGCCCAGTGATGGCCCCAGACACCTATGTGTCTGAAAAGAGAAATGGGGAGGCAGGTGTGTGTGTGGGGACTAAAACATTTTAAATCACATTGTGGGGCTCACATTATACAGAAGTGCGGGTCTCTTGTGAGTGATTTCTGGGTGATAAAAAGGCTGGGACTTGTTCTTTATTTTGGAGACCTGCAAAGTGAGATCAGAGGGGTTAGGCCACTTGCTTGAGATCACACAGCGAGTTGCTTGCGGAACTAGAATTGGGCCAGTGTGCTTTCCATTACTGAAATCAGCCCCAGGGTTACAGAGATTTGTTTTACTAGGGCTCTATAAAATTGCTTCTTTGAATAAATGCCAAGGTTCTTGTATAGATCATTAGCAGTTGTGTCCCTCCAGTGTCAAATCCAACCAAAAACAAAGAGAAAAGAAGAAGGAAGCAAAGGAAAGAGAAAAGGCCTTCTCTTACAGGACCCAGTGAGAAATCCCACTTTTCATTCTTGAGCAGGTTTCCTTTACCCCAGCACCCTGGAACATTAATCGCCAAAGAAAACCACAGTAAGAAAACACTGACAAGGAGTCCAGCCCTCATTCATCATGCTTTTCCCTTTCAACACAGCAAGAATCCCTCATTAAGAGATTAAGGCTGACCAAAAATAAATTGTTCCTTGGTCCCCAGGCAGTTCATTTGACATCACTTCCACGGGATTAGGGACCCCAATGGTATGTGCTTAGCATGGGGCTATGTTAATACTACATAGTATTATTCTCAGAAGCTTTAAAATTGATTTTTTTTTTGAGTATGGAATGTCTAAGACTTTAATGTGACTAATAACCGTAATATTTTGCCCGCAAATAGGGACTTCTCTCCCCCTCCACTGTGTATGACCAATACATCTACCTTAGAAAAATTGTAAAAAGCAGAGTGACGTGTGGCAACGTCGTGATTACGTAAGGAATCGTATAATCGCACGGAATGGAAATTTAGCCTCTAGTGCGCGTGGTCCTTGGCCCCTTCTCCTCTGAGCCATCATTTCCATTCTGATAAACTTTATGTGATTTTTATGGTTATCGTATTGTTACTTATGGAGTTTAAAGGAGCTAAAATTTTTATAAGGTGCGTTACAGAATCTTTTGTGGCCCCCGACTCTGTGTCCCCACTCTTGATTTCCTGCTCACCCGAGGCAGCCACTCTCATATCTTTTAACTGATTCTTTTGTCATTTACCTCCAGTTCTTAAGTCACACATTCATGTTACTATTCTTTGTTTTTCAGTTCTAGACATGATCTGTCCTTATCCTACTGTGGCAAGTGACAGTCTGTCCTTTTACCCCCTTCCCCCAGCCCTGCCACGGAAGCATCCCAGTAGCCATAATTTTGGACAGGTCAGTATTTATACATGTTTACATATTATGATTATATAAATGCTATTACATCTGACTCATGTACTCTATTAAGATTGCTTTTCCTTTCCTGTAAGTTCTGGTTTTCCCTGGAGTTAATAAGGGTGGTATTTTTACCACATACTTACAGTTTTAATGTACTTTCTACTTAGTTTTTTATGTACTCGCTGCCAATTCACCTTTCTCGGATACAGTAGGTGTTACAAATCCTGGAGCAGAGCCTCTCAGAGCCCTCCACCTCCTCCGGTCTCGGCTTTGGGTTGGTGCTCAGCTGCCATCTGGACCTTTCTTCGCTTTGCCTCCTCTTTGAGTTTGACTCCAGTTCCCGAGTTCCATGCTTTTTCTTGTTTTAGTTTATTGTCTGCCTTTAATGGAGGACAACTTCTAGTAGCTCCCCAGGAATGGGGGTGGGGTGGCGTTAGAGGGAAAGTAAAATTTGTGAAGCTTGCATGTCTGAAAATATCTTTATTCTCTCCCCATACTTGATAATTGACTTAATAAGTTGCCTAAGTATATAATTCTAGGCAGGAAATAATTTTCCCCCAGAATTTTAAAGGCAGTGCTCCATTGTATTGTCTTTTAGTGCTGCTGTGGCAAAGACCATGCCTTTCTGATTCTTCATCCTTTGTGTGTAACTTTTTTAGTTTCCTTGTTTGTCCTGGGAATATTTTTATCCTCTGGGTTCTCAATTCACTGTCACATGCCTTGGTGTGGGTCTGTGTTCATCCATTCAGGCCACTTCAGTCTGGACATTCATTTTCTTTAGTTCTGGGAAATTTTCTCCCGTTTTCTCTGTTCTTTCCCTGAAACTCCCATTATTTATTATGAAGATGTTGGTCCTATGATTTTCTTATCTTTTCTAGATATTTTCCTGCTGCTTATACTTGAATCTCTGGGAGATTCCTTGACTTTGTTTTTTACTTCTTCTGGTGAGTTTATATTCCTGAGATCATACCTTTTTTTTTTTTTTTTTTTTTTTTTTGGAGAGCGAGAGGGAGTGCAGATGGGACAAAGGGAAAGAATCTTAAGGCCCAGTGCAGAGCTGGACGCTGGGCTCGATCTCAGGACCCTGATACCATGACCTGAGCAAAATCGAGAGTCGGATGCTTAGCTGACTGAGCCATCCAGGCGCCCCAAGATCTTACCTTTAATATGCAAGTGCGGTTTTTTGTTATTGTTCTGGACATGTTCCTCATTTTAGCATCTTGTTCTTATTTCATAGTTACAACATCTTCTTGTATGTCTGAAAGGGTAATAATAATAATTATTACTTATTTTCCCTACATTGTCTGTTTTCTCCGTGATGCATTTTTTCTGTTTTTTTTTTTGTTTTGTTTTGTTTGTTTTGTTTTTTGGGTTTTTTTGTTTGTTTTTTATTTCTTTATTTTCTTTGCTTTGGTTTTGTGTGTTTGTTTTTGGCTGGATGGTTTTGCTTTCTGCGTTTTCTTTTACATCCAAACATGTAATGACCTCTGCTTGTCTGCTCATAGGAGAGGGGATGGAACACAGGTGAGAAGTTCTGCGTGCATGAGTGGGCTTGCCCACGAAGGTGACAAGTCTGGGTATTTCTTTTAGATACCTCTGTCGTGAATAGCTCCATGTCTTTTGTCCTTGGCTGCTCCCTCCCATTCCCCAGAGACAGATGCTGTCCAGGAAGCTGCCAACCTCCAAGGAGAGCAGTAGGAGGAGATGGGCTGGGGGGGAATCTTAGCAGTTGTCACATACACATCCTTTTACTCCTCCATCTATAAATTTTCAGTTAATTCCACCTTGCCATTTTGGTTTCAGTTCTTTCTCAAGTCACTAACTTTTATTGTCTCATGCACGTAAACTTCTAATCTTCTGCCATGGGAGGGGAGGAGTGGGGACTCAACTGTCCTGATTTTTAGATGTTATGAGTGCCCACCAGTGTCCAGGCCTTTGAGGGTTCCTGTCCTGTGAACCTGGATATGTCACGGCTTTCCTTACTATGAGCTTAGGATTCCCCTTTCTTGGGTCTGCTATATAAATTACCATCGGTTCATCTGCTTTCAAGTTTCTGGTTTATTTTTCCCCTCATGTTCCTCTCCTTACCCTCCTTCTCCTTCTTGCTCTTACCTCCTCTCCTGGTGTTTTAGTCCTTGCGCTTTCTTAAAAATCTTTTTTGCTGTTATTTCAGAGAAGTTTAGGGAGAGAGAGCAGAGCTAAAATTAACTTCCTCAAAGACTGATGAATTCTGACAGTCTCTCTGCCATGGGGAGATTGTCTAAAGTATATATGTTCTGTGTGTATCAGACTAGAGCTTCCCAGGAAGATGTTTTTTGTTAATTGAAATTATTATTACTAATGATCACTGCTTTACCCTTAGACAGGTGCAGCTTGTGTCTCAAGTGTTTCCTGCATACAAGTCTTGTAAGGTTCTACTTAAAGGACAGGTAGTTTCATTTTTGGATTCCTATGCCCTCTTGAAGGAAACAAATCAGTGGACGAATCTGGGTAACACCCAATTAGGTTTTTGTTTTGTCTTTACACCAACAAAATCAACACGTGAAGCAATAATAAACTGGTTAACGTAAGTGAAACTCTTAGAATCATGGCTGGCCCAGTACATAGCACTATGCATATGTCAGTTGTTGCTGTTATTATCACATGCTGTGGTCTTGATAGAGCTTCCAGACCTTCCAGGAGTTCTAGCCAGTGATTCTCAAACCCAGCTGCACAAAAAACAGAGTCACCTGATGATCTTTTAAAAAAGATTACATTTCCCACCCCAGATCAGACTCTTCAAGGGTGGGTTCCAAGTACATAATGCAGCTCCAGTTCTCTGGGGGAAAAGATAAGTGAGATGTTTCAAGAACCACTCTTGGAGGTGGGGAGGTGGTGTCACATCACTGATGGAAATTACGTAGATGATGGTTTAGGAAGATGGCAAAGGAGCCAGCTCTGGGAGCTTAGACGATAAGCAAAGTATACACATGCAACAAAGAAACAAGTATGTGTGTGTGTATACATACATACATTCATATAAAGGATATGTATACACACAATAACCAAAGTGTATATACACAGCAAAGAAGGAAGTACAACCACATACATATACACATAGCTAGAAACCAAGGCATTGTTCCTGGCCCTCCTTCTGTACAGAACATTTAGGCAGAATATTACTCTGTTTCTTTATGCTGTTTTGCTCTCTTCTTTAGATCAGATTTTACGTGACTAGAAGAATTATCAAAAGAGGTTCTTGTGGATAGATGTGCATCTATTTCTGACCTCCCAATGGCAGACGTTTGTGAGGTGTTGGCCAGAATCAGCTAAGCATTTACTTTAGACAAGACCCACACTCCTAAACGGGACTCATACAGTCCTAGGAGGGATGGCATTTACATTAATCCTTGTTCAGACTCAGGTTATCTGCTAATAGGGTTCAGTATTCATTCATCTACTGTAAAACCCGACAACCCTTATTTGTGGCTAAGGGAGAGGAAATTAAAAAAAGCATTACATTTTATTTCCATGTAAGTGACTTGAAAGGCTCCAAATGGTTATTTTATTTGAGAATTAATAGCAACCCTTTGTTTAACTGAAACAGTGGTATTAGAAGAATAATTTATAGACTAATAGGATTCTAGAAGTCTACATTATATAATAATTAATAGAAATCATAGAGGGGTTGGAGGGTGATGGAAAATGAAAAATTGCAGAATGAGCAGATTCATACTCACGAATATTTTACCTTATCCAAATTTTAACACTTGATTTCCAGGACTATTCCTTTATAATTCATAAAACATTTATCTTCAGGTTCTGTCTATACTTGGTGTTGGAACAGTGGAGAATAATCAGAACTTTGTAACAACAGTAGCCCTTACTCCATGCAGACTTGGTGCCAGGCACTGTCCTAAGCACTTCCTCATCGGGGCTGTGGAGAAGGTTCTGTTAAGATGAAGAAAGTGAAAGCAGAAGAGACTAGCTTGCCGGGAAGTGGTGGCGCTCCCCTGTTCGCTTAACCACTTGTCTGCATGGCTTTGGCTGTTCACCACAGGTGCCTGGCCCAGAGGACGTTGTGTCCCGGACCGGGCTGGCGGGGGCTGCAGAAGGTGTTTCAGACGTAAGCTAAAGGAAGCTAGCACATGCCTCTCCTTCCTTCCACGTGCCGCCTCAATTCAAAACCAACAGTAACTCTCTTAAGGGACTATTAGGTGAGATGCGGCTCTGAGAACTCAGATAAAGTACTCAAGACCACACTCATGGACGGTGGTAGCCAGAATCCAATCCAAGTCAGATTCCACAGGCACTGGAATGCCTCCCTTCTTCTCTTACTGTTACCTTTTGCTCTGTTTTGACTCAAGCAGGGGTGGTCGGGTATAAAGCCAGGGAATGAATATGTACCTCTCCTCACAATGACCTTGTATAGCGCTGTGTGACTGGGAAGTCTGATTCCCAGGTATAAACCTGGCTGAATGGCAAATAAAGCCCAGGGAGGAAGGCAGCCTTTCCCCTTTTATGCCTGGAAGAAATAACAGTCTTCTGCATTGGCACCGGAGAGCTGTGCCAACCAACTCTGGGTTTTTTCTTCTCCTTCTCCCAACCCCCTTCATCAAAAAGATACGAATGCTGAGATCATCCCAGAGAAATCTAGAATAAATACCATGAGAAAATGGTCCCTCTGGAAGGCATCTTGTTCTCCTGCTGTTTGTAATTGTGAAAAGCTCAGCAACTGGGCAGCTGGATGGGTATAAATATAGCCCAGAGCACTGACGCCTGCTGAATCCTGCTTTCTTAGAAGCACAATGGGAACCCACGGAAATCAGGGAAGGAGCAGTAAAGCCCAGTCAATCAATCAGCCTTCCCCCCATCCTCCCTCCCTCTCCATCCTAGACTTCACTGTGGGTGTGAGGATAGAAGCAGCTTTAACAGTGCACTTAAAATAGCTCTCGGAACTGGACACTGGCTAAGCTCAAAGTCAGGGAAGATGCTACCTGCAAATCCGGCCCCTGTCTGACCTGTCAGCCTAGGACTCTTTTGACCCTTCTGGTGGGGAAATCTCAGGAGCACTTTCATTCTCAGCCCAGCTGCTTGGGCACAAGCAACTTTTCTAGTGCAAGCTCCGGGCGTTTGGTGCCTCACTGCTGCCTCCATACTCAGATATCTTATTCTAACCAGACTCAGCCTCCTAAAGCCTGGGAATTAAAAATAGCCTCCTGGTGCTAGCTGTGGAATTGAAGGAGAGATACTTGGTGAGCAAAGAGGGCAGTTCTACTCTAGGCACCTGATTCTCATACCTGTGGGTTTCATTGCCTCGAAGTATTTAATCCCTTTAGGTTATTTTAATTTTATGCTATACCATCGCCCATTTTGTATGGCTATATAAGATAAAACAGTAGTCCTAGATTTGCGGGCATCGGTATCATTAGAAGCCTGGATTTTGGCAGGAGAAAGCCATTATTTTGCTTGGTGGTTCCCAGAAACAAATTGCGTCTAGTTATCTTTCCATGCAGACATCAGTGGTATTTGCTATTTATGCATACATTTATTGTTTTTTTTTCTTTCCCATTTGGCAGTAAATGCTTCAAAGAAAAGGATCGTGTCCTCTACTTTCATTGTAGCCATCCACAAAGCTTAATAAATGGCCTTACACAACTTACTTTGTGACTGTTGAACTGACCCAAACAACTTTTCTTTAATGTCCACAGTGCTCTTGTAGAAGATGGCAGAAATACTGTGTCATCTGCATAGCATTCCAGTGTTTAAGGCTCCTTAGTTGCCGGTGGTCTAAGAGCAATCAGTGTGTATGTGTGTTTTTAATTGTTTTGTTGGATATGAGCTGCATCTATGATTTTTTTTTTAAATTTCTAAGATTGCTTCTTCCAAATTGAACCTTAGAGTGTAATATTTGTAAAAATAAGGCAGGAGCAGTTAAAGCAGAGTATATTTAAACTGTAAATTTTAGCACAGATAAATTGGAGAAGGCCCAAAGTCAAAGAGTAGGAGCTCTGTCCACTCACTGGTGGTCGGCGTACCCCAGCACAAGACCTGCCTCCCAAAACATCCTGCTTCAATTGTCTGTCCTTGGAACCAGGGCTGTGTTCGCAAAGGAACCCCAGCTGTTCTGGCCTTGGTAGTGACTCCAAGGAAATCAGGCCACCACATGGAGACTTTATAGAGCCAAAGTGAACATCTTGAGCTACAATCGGGAGCCTTTGCAGGTTAGACAGAGCTTTAATTACTGCTAGTCTAAAAACCGTCTTAGCATAGTGCCTGGCACCCAGTCAGGACTCACTGCATGTGAGCTAATAGGCAAAGAGACTTTCACCCTTATCTATTAGCTCAGCTTCAAAAGGCCTAGAAAAATAACATGGTGAATTTGGCCCACGTGGCCACAGCAAGTGCGGTCCCTCAGCTGATGATGTTCAAATGGCCTTGGCCACATTCTTCAGATTTTACCCTTTGCCTCCAAATAAAGACTCCACTTCACGCAGATGAAGTGAAGACGCCTCCATCTGCAGTCCAGGTACTGTCCTGTAAAAAAGGAAAGTCCATTATGTATGAAACTTATATGAAAAAGACCAGACTAGTTAGGCTACATTCAAGACAAATGGACAGATTGAGTTGTAAGCTATTACGTACATACCAGAAGGAAAAAGAGAAAAGCACATTGTACTGGATCATCTTCTGGTGCTTGGACAAGATTGGTGCTCATCTGTTAGGTGCCATATTCATCTTTGCCCCATTGTGCACCAGCCCTGTGACAATGATCATCACCTCTAGCCCTCCTGACACCCACAGGCTGGGGGGTGTTATCCCCAGTCCACCGGGGAGGAAACTGAGACTCCACAGTGAAGGGACTTGTCCAGGGGCATCAAGCAAGTCAATAGCAGGGGAAGGGTTCGATCCCAGACCTTCTGATTCCCAGCCCAGTGACGTAGGACTAAAACAGTGGAAACAGCTGTCCAGCCCTCCCAGAGTATTCTCGGGCATTAAGAACACTGACTGTCTCAGAGGTGGCGCTAATTCTCCATCACCTATCACTGAAACCAGAGTTCTCCTGTGTTGTGTCCATGCTGGAACCCTCGAGGCACTGAGCCTGTGCCCTGATGGGTCTCCTTGCTAAAACTTCCTTTTTCTCTTTCCTTTGTTTTAGGAAAACAAATAGCGCTGAGGGATAATTTCTTGAAATAGGGCTTTATCTCTCAAGAGGACTTGAGAGGAATTTAGATGTCCCTGCTTTGATGAAAGCTGCTTTCTATCCTGTAAGAACCTAGAAATCATTTGTTGGTCCTCTGCTCTGATGCTCCTAACAAGTCCATGTCATGCCATGAATAAAGCTCCATTTTGGAGAGGCCATTCATTCTTTCCGGCACAGGTATTTTTATTCATATGGTGTGCTTAGCACTAGTCCAGGTAGTAGAGAAATGAAAGGATCTTCTCTTTAAGAAATGCACAGGTGCCCACAGAGTGGGGACAATTAGGGACATTTCAACAGCAGATAATGGGAGGAAACCCAGGACCACCCATTTCTGGGGAATGTGGTAGGGAGGTGTCTCACATGAACTCTAGAAATGGGAGTTTAAAAAGCAGAGGGCATGGGGGGAGGGGGGTTTTGAAAGGGGGGTGGGGTATGGACATTGGGGAGAGTATGTGCTATGGTGAGTGCTGTGAAGTGTGTAAACCTGGCGATTCACAGCCCTGTACCCCTGAGGATAAAAATACATTATATGTTTGTAAAAAATAACAATAAATTAAAAAAATTTTTAAAAAGCAGAGGGCAGAAACCGGGCCACAGAAACTGGGATTCAGTTGTAGGACTTGTGTTATGGAGAAGGACTGGAAGATAGAGCTGGGTGGGAAACCCCGATAAGGAACCCCATGACAGCAAAGACTTTCTTCCGGGTGACCGAGCAAGGCCGAATAAAGCCAGCAGTCGTGACTCATTACTGATTCCCCGAACAACTGGTCTGGAGCTTCCTCTTGATAAAGAAGAGGATTGGGCCTGGAGTCTGGGTGGAGCTGGACTTTCAGAAAGGGGCTTAAGCAAATCCAGCTGGAAAGGTTATAGGGCGTAGGGGCACCCAGCCAAGTATCTTCACTACTGCTAAAACCCATGTTAAATCAGTAGGACTAATGTGATGCACAGATCTCTCATACAGGAGGGAGTGGGTATTTCAAGTTGACATAATTTAAGGGAAAGGATTTCAGCTCTGTGAGTCTTTAAGACTGCATTATGAAGTTGGTAGACTGTTCCTGATACAAAATGGTTTTGTGTGATCTGTTTAGGGTAGAAACAAAAGAACATTCCCATCATTTTTACCATACAAAGGTTTCAGAAGATTCGCTTTTTAGCAAATACCGATCAACTATCTACTGTGATTCCAAAGACAAATAAGATAGTACAATAGCTCTTGCCCTCAAGGAACTTGTCCCCTTTGGAGAAGACAGATAACTAACCAGCAAATTAAGAATATAGGGTGATTGGGTTTACACTTCATGTCATTGGCCCACAGAGGAGGAGCAAATGACTTAGGAAATGAGAAAATGTTTAAGCTGAGTCGCAAGGGACTCTCTTTCTCAAATAAATAAAATCTTCAGAAAGGGGGGAGGGCACCTGGTTGGCTCAGTTGGTTAAGTGTCTGCCTTCAGCTCAGGTCATGATTTCAGAGTCCTGGGATCAAGCCCTGTTTAGTAGGGTTCCCTGCTCAGCGGAGGGCCTGCTTCTCCCTCTCCCTCTCACCCAACCCTACTTGTGCTCTCTCTCTTTCTCAAATAAATAAATAAAATCTTAAAAAAAAAAAAGGCTATGTCACAAAGGAAAGTAAAAGTAAAGAAGAGTCTGAGGAAGGCAAAGAAATATGAAGATGCATGGTTGGTTCTAGAAACAACCAGCAGCTGGTGCCTGGAGTCAAAGGGAATTGATAGAAAATAAAACTGGAAAGATGGTCCTCCTGTGCTAAGCTGAAGAATTCAATTTCACCCCCGAATCTGTAGGAAGCCACTGAAGGGCTTTAAGCAGGGAAAGGATGTATTCCTCTTTGTGTTAGAAAGAATACTTTGGGAACTGTGTGAAGGGGGGTTATAAGATAGGAGTCAGAAAGGCCAGTTAGGAAGGAAAACGCCTGAGTATTCGCATTTTTTTCCTATTACCTACTGTAGCCTCCAAAAGTATAGACTCTGCTCCAGAGAAGCCACACAAAATGTGGAATATTGGCCTGTGAGCCACTCAGGAGAGGGTATGCTGGTGTCAGACATCGAAAGGATTGTGCAGTGAGGAAATAAGTTACAGTAGGGCACATGTCTCAGGAAACGGCAGGAAAGCTTAAAATCTAAATTGCATTGTGGCCATGATGCCGATAAGAACCAAATTTCACTGAGTAAAATTGACAGAATGCTTTGAAGTTGCACCCCTCCTCCCCCACAAAAATAAAAAAAAAAAATTAAAAGCCTGCATAGCTTCACTTTTGAGTTGCAGTTAAAATCGAAATGTTGCATAGCTCTATGTGTGAGTGGTATTTACATTCTCACACGTTTGGGATCTCTCGAGTCCATTCTGGTAGTATTTGTTTTCCTTTGAGATGGGAGTTAATTCAGTCACACTTTCTTCTCCTGACAATAACTGCATTTTTTTTTTTTCCTGAGGTAGCTTTCCCTCCAACCGTTTCTTGTTGTTCTTACCCAAGACCTAGTATCTGCCAAAACAAATGTATGTGAGTGATAAACGCTGCGAGGAATGTCTGTTGGACCACAGGAAATTTCCTGTTCAGGAAGAGATCTTGGGAACTTCCTGTGGAGCAGTGCATTGTGGGACTTTTGGCTGCAGGCCCTTGACCACAGCTGCAATTAACTAAAGGCATGGGGGGAGGGGAGAGGAAGAAGAGGAGACAGCTACCCACAGACATTTTTATCCATGTAGCCTGAGGGGAGAATGGGCTAACACAGGTTACAGTTTTCCAAGTGAACTAAATGTCTGATGCACAACAAGGTCACTGGTGCCCGGTCTCCCTGATGGCCATAGAAGCTTCCCTTAGGGTTCCTAAAAACAAGCGCTGTCACATGTGTGTCCTCTCGTGCTTCTGTCCCTCCCTGCTAAGCCTGCGTGAATTGCCCACCTCTTCTTGAGCCATACCAACTGGTTGCAGTGCCCTCAGGACCATTCATTTCTGCTGGTGTCCAGGCTTTGGAGCTGGTGACTTTTTTCCATCCCGACTGAGGTATGGAAGCACTGTGGTAAGCAGGTGAGACGTCAGCACTCAGACCTTCAAGGCAGTTTCTAGCTGTGTAATCCTTTGCTGCATAGAGGGCAAGTTATTTTCTCTCTCCACATTTCAGCTTCTTTGTCTAACCTGGGGAGTAAAAAAAAAAAAAAGAAAAATAGTCCTCTGTCTCCTGACTGGTGTGAAGATGAAATCAAATAATGTATAGAAAAGTGCCTAACCCAAAGCAGACGCTGAGAGTGTTACGTACATTTTCCTTTGAGTCTGTCACCGTTACAAACTGGAGATTACTTAGGTGTGGCTCTGGCTAGACTCAGAGGAAAAGAAAGGCTCTGAGGGGCCTTTCACCCTCTGCTTCTGTGATTTGCATTTAAGGAAGGTTTTATAGAGCTTTTGCTTTGCATCCAAGTGCACTGTTACTTCCTTATGGAGTCCTCTCTGGAGAGCGGGGCTTATGTTTGACTTCCAGAATCAGTCACAGCTTGGTGGCAGCTTGTGCCTGACTGGGGATGAGTCCTTAGGGATCTCCAGCAGTGGTGACCCACGCCATTCTCTGGGTCACGAGGACTTCGCCTGCCTTCTCTGCACTGACTGTATCACCGTCTGTCCCTCTTGCTCTGCCCTGACAGATGGAGCCCCTATCATACGCAGGACTGATTGCTAGACATGCATTTATTACTGTATAATACTTATTTGTGGGTATGCGTCACCCACTAGAGGGTGACTCCTTGAGGACAGTGGCCTTGTCTGGGGCATGGTATGTACTTAACAGAGGCTTGGGAAGTTGAATCCACTTGATTTTAGGGGATGGGTCCCAGGGAGAACTTTAACGTGGGATTTAAAAGACACTCATGATATTATATTGTAAAATACCATACCAACCAGCTCAAATGATCTGTTATTAAAAATATGTGTCTGTGTGTTCTACCGACTGTATGTGTGTGGTCTGGTCCTGTCACTTGGCCTACATGCTGCATTGTCACATTTTTTAGTTTCCATCTTGGGGGCTCCCATTTCTTCAGAAATTGTGGGGGGTTTATTTTTTGGTTTGCCTCTTTTCTATTTTGGAACCCTGTAAGTACAGTCCTGTTTTCAGAATAGGCCCAGAATCAAAAGGCAGTGGTATCGATCTTTCATAACCTGAGCCCCCAGAATCATCTTGAAATCATCTTGAAAATGGGGTTCAAATTTTAAAATATTCTTTAAGAGTAGGTGATCCTGTGCTTGCCAGAAAGAATTAAAAGGCAGAAGTATTTTGTGGCAGACATTGTCAGAGTGTATAGTCTACACACTTCAGCAGTACAATTACGTCATGGTTTTAAAGATAAAAGCAAAAATGTGGGTGAAATTAAAGTGAGCTGCATTCATTGAAAAGTTGTCCTCACTCATCCCATTCGATTTTATTTTATGTTATTCTGAGGACACTCCCCACATTAGAATGGCAAATATGTGAGGAAAGAAACATAACCAGAAGAGAACAAAATAGACCTTTTAACTGACCTTTCTTTTTAAAACTCTGACCTTGGTCTTTAGAAGAAAAAGGCAAAAAAAAATTTTTTTAAAGAAATCTGATTTAGTTCAAGAGGCAACTCCATGATTATGGCTTAATTAAACCAGTTTCCTACATTTTGAAAATGTTTCTAGGGTTGGAAAAATAAAAGCTTGTTTAATGAATCTTGATATAGCCAAAAAATCCAGGTAATCAGAATGCTCCATTTCCACAGCTGGTGCTCTCTTTAATTCAGATTGTGTTGACAAAGACTGGGAAATTGAATGGTCCTCCCAGGGAGAGACCTCACTGTTCTGTAGATAACCTACTACCAGCCAGGCATTTGCTATATGAAAATGTTGCTATGGTTAAACTAGTTAGTACTACCTTCTATTTGTATGAAATCTCACAGTTTACTAGTGTTTGTGTTTATGTTAATCTATCGTGTTTAATCATCACAAAGCCCCATGTTGTACAGAGCCAGGAAATAGATTCAGAGAGGCTAGGGGCGGAGGTCAACCAGTAGAACCTGCACTCACATTGTGTCTTCTCTCTCTCCAAGTTCAGTTTGGCCTGGGGTGACGTTGCTGGCCAAGAGGTGAATGCCAACACGTGCCAGTTAGTAAGCAGTTTTCTGACAAATCCAAGGCCAAGGGAAGTGAAATAACTTCTTTGTTCCCCTCCGTCTCTTGCCATGCTGTCTGCCCCTCAACCCCCTGCCGCCTTCCACCCCTATTCACACCCACCCTTTCTGCCCACACCGCCTCAGCCGCCTCTGCAGCTTCTGTGGGGAGCTAAGGAACTCTTTGTTTGTGCAGTCAGGGCTTCCTCACAGGAAATTTCCTGTGATGGAAACTCTGGGGAAACTTCCTGTTGGTTAGGACACTGCAGGGAGCTGATAACATGAGCCACTGAAACCTCCAAACCTCAGCTGCCGGGAAGGATGGGATGGCCCTTCCCTACTTTCTCAGAGTCTAGGAGGGTAAGAAATTGCAAGTGTACAGAAGCCTCAAGAGTCTCGCTTGGGCAGCATATTCCAGAAGGTAAAAGCTACATCTGTGATCAGCAGGTTCTTCTACAAAGTCAAACCTCATGGTTCAGTGGACTGCTTAGGTTTCTAATGAGGCTGGTACCTACAGGGACATTCTGTCTGGAAGCATTAAGAGGAATCTGAAAGGTATCTAAAGGTTCTGGATTTGATTCTTTAGATATGACTTTAAAACATAGCTGTGTTACTCTTCAATGTTACATGTCTGTGAGTACAACACACGTCTATTTTCAGCTATTACTTAGGGACTGAGAATTTTAATTAATCCTTGTCCTTGGTAGACACAGTTGACTATGTTATGTGATGTAGTTTGCTTACACCAAGGGAAAATTGTCTGGAGTATATACCACGGGATGACCTATCTTGAGCCATAGCACAAAATTCTCCAATAAGCTTTAGGTTCATTTGACCTACTCTGGACCTCTAGTGGATTGTTTTGTTGTTTGCTTGCACTGGAACAAAGGTAATCATTCCTCAATCATCTCTTGGGTTTAACTTAGCTTTGAATATCTCCAATGTTGGGAATTCTGTAGGTTTCCTTCACAGCTCTCATAGCCCAAACTCAAGTTTGGTCTTCTAATTAGCCTGAGTTTTCCCTGGTGACCTGTAGACCCATTCTTACTCCTTGTGGCCTTGTGGTACAATGAAAATAACTGACCCCTGTCTTCTTTTTGTTTTCATATCAGTAAACAATTACTTGAAAGATGTCTCTTAATTATTGGATTTGCCCCAGCTCAAGTCCATGTCTCTACGAGTTTCCTAATAGGAAACTCCTCTTTACGAGTGTTCCTGGTTTAGCTGGTAATGTGGCCTTCACTTCTAAAGTATACTAGATTCAGCTGGAGTTTCTGTCAGTCTGCCCTTCCCAAACTTCTGCCACAAGCTGGTGTTATTTCTTGCTTTCTTTGTAGGAAATGATCATTCCAACATCAGAGTAAACTAGTGAACTGAGCGTATTTCCAGGTTGGGTATTATGGTTGTATTCTTGGTCCACATTGCAAATTAGGGAAGCATGAAAGAAATTATAGTTAGCGAGGAAGAACTTTGTTGACTAAGAAGCCTGCTTCCTAGACTCCTGGAAGACACAGACCATTGTTCATCTTTGTATACACAATATTTTGTAATTTTTCAGCATGTAGTCTCAATATGTTTGTTGACTGAATAACTCCTACAAGTTAAAAGGCAGCAGGTTTTTAGATTTATTTTGTTTCTAGAATGTGTGAAGTTTGCAGATTTTTGCGATTTATTTGTAAGGATAAGCTGTCCTCATGAATTAGGTATTGATCTTCGAAATGATGAATTACCAATAATGAATGATGCTGCCTGCAGTATACGTACAAAAGCTAGGGAAGATATCTTTGTAAAAATGCCTTGGAAAAAGCTTTACATAGGGAAATGCAAACGAGCAACTTAGTTTGCGACACTCAGAAAAATAGGGGCTAAGTGTTTTGCAGTATGACTTACTTGGGATTTTATATTTGATTTTATATTATAGAATGGGATTAACTGGGATGTGTTATAAACAGAGAGAGAACTGTCATTATACATGCTAATTAGCACCATTTTCAATCCATTCTTGCTTTAAAATAGATCACGGTGATGTTGTAATACTTACAGACTGAACCTTGATGATATGATCAGTAGTAGTAGAAGAACATCACGCTCTTCATCAGAATTGTACGAAATTCTTGCAAGACTCTCTGCTAGGTATCCTTATCTTTTTTGGAAGTCTGGTTAGTATACTAGAAGGACCAGGGCCTTTGGAATCTTATAACTAGTATCTAGTCCTAGTTTTGCTATTCTATTCATTCTTTCAACAGATAATGTATTGCATGATGGCGATATTCTGTGAGACACTAAGTATCTCTCAGGGACCGAGGCGCATATGCCCCTGCCTTTACATTGCTTACACCGTACTAGGGGAGACTGAGGCCTACCAGGATTGAACACCAGCCATCCAGTCCATTTCCTGCACAGCAAGGAGAGTAGTCTGCTGCGAAACAGAAATCACTGTGTCATTTCACTGCTGTAAAACCTTCAGTGGTTTCTAGTCGCATTTAGAGATATTCTGAGTTCTCAGTATAAACCACCAGGCCCTGTATGATCCAGACTCTGGAAACCTCTCTAACCTCATTTTGTATCACCTTTTGTTCTGTTCATTCCTCTTTAGCCACACCCGTTGTCTGGCTATTCTTAGAACTCTCTTAACTGTGCTTCTGTCTCAGTCCTCTGGACTTGCTTTCTGCCTGTAAGGTTGTTCCCCCCAGATAGTCCCACAGCAGTTTCTCACTTCATCCTGGTCTCTGCTGAGATATCCCCTCCCTGAAGAAGCTTCCCTGATAGCTGTTTCCAAAATGGCACCCGCCCTCATTCCCCTGTACCTGGTGCTGTTTTCCTTCCTAGCACTTTTCACCATTCAATTTGTGATTTTTAAAAATTTGGACGGCAGCTCTTGGGTGTTTATTCAAAAAGGCAGTTGGCAGTGCACAGAGGACTTGCTGCCTGGTGCGTCCAAATGTGGTGGTCCAGCTGGTTGGTAATTTGGCTGCCTCATAGGAGACTCCAGAAGTCTTTTGGGCAAGTGAGTTTGCCCCAGAAGAAATCCTGTGGTCTTCTGCATGTAAGGAGCCAAGCTGCAAAGGACTTGAGCTTGCGTTCTTTTCAGTATACGGATTTCCACCAAAAATGTGTTCTCCTACTCCTTGATCTCTGGTGAGCCTGGTGCTCTTTGACTCAGCCTGATTCAAGCAAGTTCTATTGTCTACCAGGAGTCGCTGCCACTCAGCTGAGTTAGATTGAAATACGGTCAAGCCACAGATCCTTTTATTGGTAACCTCTCCTGCCCTCCTCCTGCCTTCCGAGGAACTTGGAGTCTCTCTCATTTCCAAGGTGTTTTGCGAATCTGTCAGGAAAACCGGCTTTCTCATTGGTGTCTCCCCCTGCAGGCAGGTAGGGTTCAGCCATTCCACTCTGCCTAATCCGAGACCAGCCCATCTGCTTTCCATCCTCGAACATTTCGATAGATTCCTTTCGCACATTGAGGTCCTTCATCCTCGAACATTCCGTGTACCTCTCTCAGTGGCCATTGTTTCTTCTCCCATGCTGTCTCCTTATGGGTTTGTACCTTTTTCACTCCTCTGCTGAGGTTTGGTGACACCTGGGATACGAGCCGGGTTAGACACAGACCTGACTTATGTATATGGTTACATTCAAGGATGAGTGTGTTAATACAGGCTGGCAGGCTGTGTTGAAAGCATAAAGCACACAAACTTGGTCTAGTCTATGGTATACATTGAAGAGGAAACTTAAAAGCTTAGTGGGAGTTAACTGGGGTAAGAAGAGGCAGGATTATCTCTGGGAAGGGGAAAACACGTGAAAGCCCTGAGATGAGACGATTTGGTCTTTAAAGAATTGAAAGGCCAGCCAACTGACATTTGGTGAATTGGCTGTGGAAAACCAGAGTGGCACATTCCAGAACTGTAAGGGGTAAAGATGGCAAGGTAGAGGGAGGCCTTTATCCCTAAGAGCAGTGAGCAGCCATGACTGTTACCCGTGGCACCTTGGACCTCCTGGGATCTTGGTTCTTCTTCTGTAAACAAGACATATCATCTTGACCTCACTGAGCAGTAAGCATTAAATGGCACCATGAATTAAAATCGTTATACTTGTTCACTGAATTTGATCTTTCGGGACATGACAAATCACAGTAGCCCCTCAGTAGAACAGTGTAATCAAAAGGTCAAGTTGAGGAATAATCTTTGAAATCAAGTAAGTGAAAGATATAGAGTAAGAACCAATCGAGTGGTATTGTTCTGGGTCCCCAAACAGGGGAGTTTCAATTATCTACACTCCAGACTAAGGTAGACTTTCAAGATGGTCAAAGTTTAAAACATAAGAACTTCATAGTATTGATGAAGATTGTTGAAGAAGCCCATCCATTGGTAGCTGGAGACTGTAGAGGAAGCTAAGCAGCAGAGAAAGATGGTGGATAGCCCCACACACCTTTGTCCCATGCCACGTAAGGTGACAATGAAGCAGTTATCTTAGGTTTTTATGTAAAAAAAATTTCCTATGCTTGACAATGTGCTAAACACTATAGATAATAGACAATAAAACATGAAAGAGGAGGCTTTTGTCCTCAAGGAAAATTTAAGCTTTAATACATTTTCACATAAGTTGTAATACCTTTGTTATTTTGGAAAATTGGCCAGAGAGTTGCACCTCCAATGCAGGGATGAATTAATAAGCTTCAAGACTCTAACTTAACACACATACATGGTGTTCATCCTGCCTGTGGCCAGCCAGCTACAAGAGATGCTGAGAGCTCAACCCTGTGAGCTCACCCTTTGAGCCTGAGAATCCACCTTAAGTTGTGACCTGATGTTGCTGAACACGCTGAACGTTTCTTAGAGGAAAGCAGGGAAGTATAATAATCACTTGACAGCATCCCACTAGTCAAGTCAATGAGCAGAATTCTCCCACTGGCAAGGGGTCTCAAGTTTCTAGAAGTCATTCTGGGTTTTAATGACGGAGGCAGATTCTGAAGCCCACCAATTTCGGATTGCCAGGTAAATTTAGGCTCTACCATTAATCTACAAATAGGCAATATGGTTCCCACGTAACTGATGTAGTTGATGTCATTGTATTGCCTTTTACAGCTCAATAGAAATGACTTGAAGTTAGAAATTGTAGTAGAAGCAGGCATCTACTTAGCTTCAATCTGAAAGGATTTCAAAGAAAAGAAATACAGACTAGAGAGCAGGTGGATTTTGAGAGCTTATTTCAACTGTCACTTTTTAAGAAGCACATGCAGAAATGCGCAGTAGTGGAGAAAATGGCTAGAATGAAGGAAAGTATAGACAGATCCTCATGGGCTTTCAATGACCACGTGCATGGTTGGGCTTCTGATTAGGAAACCTTGGCTCGGGGTGGGGCCTCTGCATTTGCAGAGCTCGCTAGGTGGGGCAGGAGAAGCTGCTGGTGAGGGCCTTGACGGCTATACCTTGAAACCTCAGACATGAAAAACCTTTCATTGGAAGATTGGAGGAGAAGGGAAAGGACAGTCACATAATAAAATAATATGTAAAGACTAACCAAATCAGCCACATCAGGTTTTACTCACTGGCAGGTAGGAACATATCATATTTAAAAATTGGGTATCTTTACTTCAGTGTACCTATGGAAACTACCTACCTTCCCAGTAAAACAGGATGCACCTGTCTAGAGGGAATCTTTGTCACTAGGGCAATGGCTATTTCATTGGACTGACAGATTTTGTTTCCTTTTTAGAAAAAATAAGGGGAGGTGGTATCAAATCACCTTTTCTCTTGCCCCAAGAAGTTTTGCAAATATGGGAATTACTTCTCGGACTTGAGAAACCAGTTGTTTGACCTACATTTTTTTCGGTACCTTAGCACGTTCTTCTAAAGTGTTAAGAGCATATATTTTTCCCTTTTATACCCGGCAGCCCCGTTGCCCAATTATCATCAATGATATACCCACCCATAAATCAAGGAAAGGATCAGGAAAGAGAAACATAAAATGAGCTTAAAAAAGAATACCTATAAGGCATTCCAAGAATTTTCAGTATAAATCACTTTTTTGGAAGCAAGCTTAATTGTTCTCAAACATTTGATAATAAAGATGGTGTACATAGCACAGTTCAAAAATCTCGTCTATGTGACAGGTGCAGGGGGAGCAGAATTAGGCCCCACAGACCATTGTTGCCATATGAATAGCTGCAGCTTTAACATGAATTTTATACTTTTCTCCACAGTTGCCATCATACCCCCTCCTCCCTCTACCACCCATTCCACCCCCCCATAGGATACCATTAGAAGAAAAAAGGACCTGATGAAGTACTAGAAAGCTACACTGAAGAGGATAATAGCAGGCAGGAAGGTACTAAGAGAAAATCACAGAAGAGAGTAGGTGTGATGTTGTGATTTATAATAAGAAATATATATTTGGTCTTTGTCCCCATTTCTGGCATAGAACTGAAACCCTTGGAATTTCGTCAATGATGAGAGCAATGACGGTTCCTTTTGTTAAGGGAATGAGGTGACTTTGGGAAGCACAGAAGGATGGGAGCTGGTTGCCAGTGGAGCCAGCCATGTGATTAGAGGGTTGGAACTTTCAGTTCTTCCCTGAGCCTGGTGAGATCAATTACCAGTGGCCAATGATTTAATCAACCATGCCTGTGTAATAAAGCCTCCATAAAAACCTAGAAGAAGAGGGTTCAGAGAGCTTCCAGGTTGGTGAACACAGGAAGTGCTGGGAGAGGAGTGCTCCTGGAGAGGCCACGGGAGCTCCGCACCCCTTCCCCACACTGTGTCCTGTGCATCTCTTCCAACTGGCTCTTCCTGAGTTAGGTCCTTTTATAATAAACCAGTGATCTAATAAGTCAAATATTTTCTGGAGTCCTGAGGCCCGCTCTAGCAAATTAATCGAACCAAGGAAGGAGAGGGTTATGGGAACCTGTGATTTGTAGCCAGCTGGTCAGAAGCACAGGGAACAACAGAAGCTGGTGACTCGCATCTGGAAGTGAGGTTAGAGGGCAATCTTGTAGGACTGAGCCCTCAACCTGTGGAGTCTGGTGCTGTCTGGATAAACAGTGCCCGGATTGAGTTGAATTCTCGGACACCTGGCTGGGCGTCTGGAGAATTGCTTGGTGTTGTGTAGGTAGCGACTCTCCCATCCCCCACCCCACCAACACACAGGTTGGAGTGGGGTCAGGGAACCCAAAGGAGCAGAGTACCCACAGAAAATTAAGGAGCGCTTGGTAGAGGAAGGATGAATAAAGAAATGTGTCTTCTGGGGATCATTGATAGCTAGATGATCTATTTTAAAATGACAGGAAGTGGGTGAAAGAGAGACTGCAGATAAAGGGATGACAAAATATGTAACGGTCAGTAAGGAGGAAGGAGAAGATCCGAAGGAAGAAAACAGTACAGTAAAATGAGAAGCAAAGACACAAAATGAATACAGGAGAGCTACTGAAGAGATGTGAAGGAAAAGGAGATATGAAGATGTAAAAGAGGAGGAATGAAAATAAATAAGTAACATAGGAATTAACTTGTCTCAAGTGGAAAACCCTTACCCATAAATCCATGAAGAAAACCGTGCTTTAGTTAAGAAAGCACACAGAAGACCAGTAATACAATGTGTTGCCGAAGACCTCGAAGGAGCTGAGGGTACTTGGGAATGAAGGCTACATGTGTAAGGATCCACATCTTTATTGGGACTGTACGGCTCAGAACTGAGCCTCGGTGTGCCACAACCTGCGGCGTTGAAAGTCACAGAGGGAAAGTGTAAGTATGAATTGATATGAGATAAGTCACACGAAAACAGAAATACCTGTTGTATCTTGAGATTCTAATTGGCAGGATCCAAGCTAAAACTTATATGACGATCACCATTAGAAAGATCTACACATCGATGTTCCTTTCTCTGATTATGATTCACCTGGAAAGCTGGAAATCCATCTTTAGTAATAACCTAGACCTTCTAGAAGATTAAAAGTTATTATTTTCTCTTTCCTTTGGTGCTGCTTTCATAGAGGGATAGTGATACTCCTGCAGTTAGACGGACATTCCAGGTCATCTAGTCTACCCCTGCCAGTGTGGACGTTCTACCTGGGGCATTGCTGAGTCACAGCCATACCCCTCTGCCCCAGACACTTCTGCGGATGTGACCTCCTTGTCTCTCAGGTCATCTTGCCACCTTTCGACAACACCAATTGTCAGAAAGTTCTTTAAACTCTTAGTTGCATGACATTTATTAAAACATCCATTGCTGAGAGACAAATAATTGGAACCCTGTATTTTTCTTCTCCAGCTCTGATCATTGCCCAGGCATTGTTTATAAGATAAGCACAACCTCAGCCAGTTTTTTCCCTTTACCCTCATGCTCCTCGAGGCTGTATCTAGATTATGGGACTCATTTAGAATCCAACTAAAAGTGAGAAATCCTCTGTTTCAACAAGTATGAAGTGTGCAATCAGTAGGAAAAGGAAGGGTGGTTTAGCAGAGGCTGGTGATATTCTAAGCCGCAGTGTCTTTTGGAACATTCCATGGTGACCTCACCTCTAGAGTTATCTGCTTATCTGTGTGGCTACAGAGTTTTCAGAGAAGACTTGTTGCCTTCAGAATACTTCCAGGCCCTTCCTTTGGTGCTTGGACTTCTACCCTTAGCAGCTTATTCCTTCAGCATGGATTTTGGTAAAAGTAAAATAAAATTAAATTAAAAAATGAAAATAGTGCCCATTGTCCAGGGAGACGGCTCATTAAGCTCTGAGTGGTCTTTGCACTTAAGCATTAGTCATTTTTATATCTCTTCCTAAAGGTGTGATTTAATGGCACCGCAGGGGGGAGGGGTACCAAGGGGAAATGGGGACGTGTAGATCTCTAGGCACAGGTTCCTTGGTGGAAAAAAGAAAAGAAAGGTAACATTTTGGAATGCTTGCTGAAGCCCCAGCACTTTCACATGTGTAATTTTCACAATCCCTGCGAGTTGAGATCTGCCTTTCACAGGTGAGGAAGTGAAGACAGGAGACGAAGTGTCCCACCCAGCTCATATGCTACTATGGGATTTACACCAGAGCCACCTGATCCAAAGCCTCTGCTCTCCTATGGTTCCGTGACACCTGTGCCATCATCCAAGGGAAGCACACAAAGAGTGGGATGCTCGGATGAAATTTGCCTACTTGAGAATCTTGCACAAGGCTAACCGTGTCTAAAAGCATTGCTTTGAAATCACACGCGTGCGGCAGGAAAGTGTCCTACTGCCAACGGATAGTAAGCCTTGGAGTTACTCGACTTTAAATTTACACAAAACCTGTGAAGTAAAATATTTTGTAATGAGGTATTTGTTTATAAGGAAGCTTTCTCCACTTTTTCAGAATACTTTTTATTATTTCCTTTTTTGCTATCTTAGATTTTCCCCTTTCTGGAGGAGTGGGCTGTGTGAACCTGATACCAGCCTCATGTAATCACCAGTAAGCTGGTGAAGATCCGCTTTGAGGTCCTTCCCTTCCACCTCTCATTCCTTGCAGTATTTTGGCCTCATGCTGTTACACTAGATCACAGGTCCCCTTAGGGAAGGACAACGGGTATAATTCTCAGCTCTCCTCCCCCCACTCTGGTCACAGCAGCCAATGCAGCAGAGCCCCTGGAACCCTCCTCCTCTCATTGTTAACGCACTCACTCAGATACATGTAATGATTCTCCGGCATTATTTCCTGCCTCTCATTCTGGGAGAAATTTGGGGATACACAGTCTTTGGGTGAATTTCCCCCTCATCAGGAGAGAATCTTCTAGGAGGCAGGTCTGCCCCCCCACCCCAGTATTCTCTCACAGCAACTGCAAAACCACACTTTCTCTATTAAGTACACATTCCTGGGACTATAACAAAAGGCTTCTGTGGAGCTTGAAAGCAGCAGGGGAGGGAACAACGTGAAGGACTGAAGATTTAAAGGGTTTCATTTCTTCCTTGCTGGAGACTGTATTGTGTTTGAATGCAGTTTGGAATCTGCTTCTCTCCCACAAGGGGAAGAGAAATCTGCCTAAAGCGGCACAGGGACCCCGACTGGTCTTTATCCTCATAGCTGAGTGATTTCCTGCCACCGGGGCAAGCGAGCGAGCAAGCCCTCGGGCTCCCTGACATTCAGGGGCCCCCAGGAAGCCCGCCTGGGAGCCCTTGGGGACTGAGCTCTGAGCCCACCCCTCAGCTCACTGCTGTGAACGTTTTCCCTTTGCCCTTTCCCTTTCCTGCCCTGTGAACAACCACTCAGCCAGGCGGGGCTCTCCAGCTGGACCCCACAGCCAGAGCCAACCTGCTCTCCAGGGGTGGTGGGATTCATTGTTTCAGGAGTGGCTCAAGGAATCAGAATTTTCCATTCTTCCCAACTGAGGAGAATTGAGTTCTACAGTGAAAGTCACAAGCATTGAAAAGAAAGTCCCCTTCCCTCCCTTCCTCTTTGAGCGCACCCCCAAGGACACCCAGTCCTGCTCTCCTGCACTAGAGGGAAACCTGCTTCCCTGCTGGATAGCGCCAGGCACTGTGAACAGTGGGCTTGGCTCTGCTGCCAAAGCTCTTGCTTTCTCCGTAGCAGAGTTAATGTGGCCATGACTCAGAATTATGGGACCCCAGATGCTAAGGAAGTGAACTAACTTCTTTTCAGCTCACAGTGGACTCATAGTCAACAGAATAGGTTTCATGTTCTAATGAAACAGCACAGAAGCTCTGTCCTTGTGGCTAAGTGGTGTGTGGTGTGACTCTGACTCCCTCCCTCTCTCTCCCTCTCTCGTTCATTGACCCCTCTTTTTTTTTCATTCTTCAAATCAGAGCTGAGAACTCTAATTCCAGCCCAAATTCCTTTAATCAAAGGTCCTCCTGAACATGACCTTGAAAAGATTTCATCTTGTAACATGCCCATCCAGAGTTGCATGTTGTTCCTTGGATTTAGGAAAGGCTGGAGAAATCTTCCACTCCATTTAAGGAGAGCCTGTATGGTTAGTAGATAGGGCCTCAGGCACGGGATTGCAGCAACAGCAATAACGCAAAGAAATACACCTGCGAAATAAAAACAATTAATGATGAGAACAACTAACGAGTCTATAGCACCTGTTAAAAAAATTCATCTGAGTAAATTTAAAGATTAAATTGGCTTTATTTAGTAATTCATAAGTGGGACAGCATCCCATCTAACAGATAGAAGGGAGCTCCAAGGAGCTGTATCAAATGGAAGTCTTACAGCCAGAAGGGGGCAGAAAAAGGAAGTTTCTAACAGAGTGGGCTGTTTCAGCAAGGTTACCCTCCTCTGGGAGAAGGCTGGGAGTCTATCAAGCAGATGACCTCATTGGTGCTGACCAGGTAGTTCCAGGTGGACTGGTTAAAAATCACAGCCTGGGAGACACTGAAACTTCATTTAAGTCCTAGTTTGCTGTCAAGAGGGCAAGTGACTCCATTGGGGCCCTATTGTTCCTTTTTTTTAAAAAACGTTTACCCCCTTTTGATCAGACTCTCAGCCTAAGCGATGTCATCAAAATTTAGGGCATCAGCACCCCTCTAGCTACCTCTCTGTAGTTCCTGCAGCTTTTACTGATCCCCTGTGTGATCTTCCCAGTCAGGATGGGTTTTTTTTGTTGTTGAATCTTTGTGATATTCACAGGTCACAGGTTCAGGTTCAGATTCTTTTCGTCGGTCATTCTCTTCATTGCTCTGACATTCCACTCAGGTGGAGATCATTTGCTTGGTGGGTTAGCAGCTGCAAACATGCATTTAAAGCTTTTGAGAGAATACAGACCACAGTGATTGTTGTAAGCTGGATACTTCACAGTGTTTGGAGCACAATTCCGAGCCACTGAGACCCCAAACCAATCAAAATCAAGTAAGTCAAAGAAAGACCCTGTTGAAGCCGTTACCTCTTATAGCCTGTGTGGCGTGCTCATTGAGCTTATGTAATGGAGTTTCAACTTCCCCAGAAGTATTAATTTAGGTATAGCAGGTGGCAGTGGCCACAGCACAGACACCTCCTTGCTCTTCTAAAAAATAATCAAGGGCTATCTTATTATCGAGAACAACTTTGGCCAGAGAATCTAGGGATTTGGGAGGGCAGGGGCAGCTATTGTCTTAGAAATGGACTCTGAAATATTTTCAGGAGTTAAGGAAAGGTTCCTGATCATCATCTCGTTTACATTTACTCCTAACCAGGGAAGTAGGGGCCTGCCAAAGGAAGCAAACTCTGAATCTTGAAAGCCTTAAAAAGGTCCTTTCTAACTCAATGATGTAAATTCAGGGGAGTTGACCAATGAGATATCTTAGTTCATTTGTGAACAGTTAGATAACCCCAAGAGGCATTGCCCATTTATACGCCATCTAGGTATCCATAGGCCCAAGGGGAATGATAACCACCACAGATAGGGTGAAGCCCTATTGGGGCCGAAACTCTTCCTGTTAAGGTGGTACTGTGTAAGGATTTGCTCATAGAGATTGTTTTGTTTGCCCGTTCAAGCTAGGGGTCAGTTGGGTTTTCCATCCATTCAGGAAATAAAGCTCCTAGCCTGAAATAAAGAGTTGTTCTCAATGTCTTAGAAAGATGGATGCTGCTGATGGGATCTTTTTGTGATTGGGGGCAGGTCTGATTTAGATAATCATGAGAATGTGGGGATACAAATGTGAGATTTATGTAGAAGTTTGTGTCTAATTGGGTCAATACAGTTTAACTAGAGAAAGGTAAAAAATAGGCACTGAATTTCTGGCCTTAAAAATTGAATTCAATAAGAGACTATTGGCAGGGAGTCGATTATAGCTGGTGGTGACATTGGGAATACAAGTTCACAGGGAAGATGAGGAAGTCTCTAGTATTATAGGTAGGTTGGAATCTTTGAGACAAATCCAGAAGCCTGAAAAGTTGCTCCCACTATCTATGTCCTGGGAAATACAGATGATGGCCTTATCTTTCCAAGCCAAGGTCAGAATGAAGGAAAGAAAGAGAAGAAGGAGTTTCATGTTTAAAGTATGAAGTTTTGATCGGTGTCAGGTGGAAGCAGTCTATCTTGATGTGAGCTACTTTGGAAGGTACCAGGGTCATTGTGGGACCAGAAGTCAGGTGGAACCTTCATTAGCTGTGAGATGTGGACCTTAGACTCAGTGCCTTCTCGTGTCATGGTAGTTTCGGTGGTCAGGAGTACTTGGTAAGTTTCCTTCGAATGTGGGTCAAGAACTCTCTTCTGCTGATGGTATTTCTAGAATATCAAGTCGCCAGGCTCCAACCAGACTGTGACCATCAGGATCCTTTGAACTGGGATCCAGTAAAGCTTCTTTAACCTGTTGAAAACAAGCTTTAGCATGAGACATTCAATACACAGTAACTAGTTATACTAGTATGAGATAAAAAGGGACAAGAAGCAGAAGGTTATATACCAATAAACATTGAAATACCTGGGACTGTTTTCTGTGGGGTGAGTTTCTTCCCGAAGTGGTTGTGCAGATAGTCAGGAAAGCCAGAGGCAATTCCTGTGGCCAGGGGAGGCCAATGGTTTTAGCAAATTTTAGAGATTTTAAAGTTTGAGGACACCATTAGTTCTCTTGACCTTGTCTGATAATTGAGGGTGATAGGGACTTTGATAATTCCAAGAAGCTTGTAAGGTTTTTGCGAGTGATTTCACCCATTGAAGCAGTGTCCTGGCTCCCTGGAGACTGTGGAAGCTATACCCCAAGTGGGAAACACATTTTCTAACAATTTCCTTGCCTTTTTGAGGGTGTCACCCTTGCAGCAGGATAAGACTCAGCCCGCCTGGGAAACACATGTACAATAACAAGGACACATTGATACCCCATAGTAAGTGGTAGCAAATATTCAAAGGATCCAGAAGGAGGAGGTTTGGAACCTAGGAATAAAAATAGTTTTCCCCAGATTATGCACCTGACAGGTCTGGCACTGGTGATAAGCTGTCTTCACATTTTTAGAAGTCTCCCCATGAATGTTTGTTTGTAATTTGAGTCATCTTAAATCATTCCATGGTGGGTGAGAAAATGGAAAAAAAAAAAAAAAAGAAGAAGAAGAAGAAGAAAAAGAAAAATGAGGTTTGCCAGGGAGCTAGGAAGAACCAAGTGGCCATCTCAGGTCTTCCGTAGCCCCAACTATTCATTCAATCTACAACCACTGTTCATCCACTGTGATTTCTCTGATTCAGGAACAGATTTGCCATGTTGCAAGGACATCAGGGTGGCAAGGGTCATTCTTTGCGGCAACAGAATGGACTGCACCCTCATGCGCCACAATCTTTCCAGATTCTGTTGCTGCTGCCTTTGCCTACAAGTCAGCGAGAGCATTTTTCTGATACTCAGGTTCAGTTTTTTTTTTTAGTATGAGCCTTAGTTTTGAGGACATCAGTTTCAGAGAATAAGAAAATAGCAAGAAGGTCGTTTACTTACTGTCCACTTTTTATTGGAGCCCCACTGAATGTAAGGACAACCCTGTTGTTTCCATAACATCCCCAAATCATGGATGACCACAAAGGCATACAGCTCTCAGTGTGAATGTTTACAGTCAGTCCTTCTGGTAACTGATATGCTCTGGTAAGGGCAAGGAGTTCTGCTTTTGGAGTGATAAGACTTACAGGAGCTTACCCTTTTCATGCTGGGTGGTAATAATATAACCAGCCTGGGAAATCCCTTTCTCATTTTTACAGTATGACCCATCAAGAAGCAAAATTAGATCAGGATTGGTCAAAGGGATGTCTCGTAAATGAGGACATGGTGTCCCCAAATGGGGCATTATTGCCTCAGAATCGTTGGGCTTACCTTTGTCCAGTAGAGGAAGTAACATAGAAAGATGAAGAATGTTGCAGCATTTAAGATGGAGATTAAGTGGAGAAAGCAGAAGGATCTCCTAGGAGGTTAGTCTGTAATAGAGAAATGTTGAATCAATTCAGAGGTCAGAAGACTTTGGACAGGGTGTGGGGTTTGCAAATAAATGTCATTTTTTCTGGTTAAAGGTGCTGGGGGCTTCTAACTTTGCAGCAGCAGCTGTAGCCTAAGGCAGCTGGGATAGGTGAGCAACTGAGTCAAGCTGAATGCTCTAATGGGCAATCGGTGTGTGCTTACTGCTGGGTTCCTTGTGTGAACATTCCCAGGGCTCTGTATCTATGAGGTGCACGAGTAAGGGGAAAGGCTTTGAATAGGAAGGTAGCTCTGGAATGTGTGGTTCATGCACACTTGTTTTATTCTTAGAAAGGCCTGCTCTGGTTTATCCTCCCAAGGAAACTGCTCAAGGACTGAAGTTGTAGTAAGTTCTTGAGTGGGGACACTCATAGAGAAAAGCAGGGAACCCACAATCTCTAATAACCCACAAGGCTTAGAAATCCACGAAGCTTTTGCTCGGTTGTGGGCCTACAGAATTCTTGAATTAGCTCCATTCTTTTTGGAAATAGCTCAATTTCTTTAGTGCTTCGATCATGACCTAGGTAATGAACAGAGATCGTTGTAATTTTTCCGTAGAGACTTCATGGCCCCTTTCAGCTAACTGCTGTAGCAAATAAATGGAACTTGTCCTGGATGCTTTTTTGGTAACAGCATAGCAAGAGATGGTCTACGTATCGTGAAAGGGTCAGTTTCACAGGGAATTGGACGGTCCTTAAGTCTCAGTGATGTCGTGGGGAGAGAAGTAAGAAGGGGCCCCAGTGAACCCTTGAGACAAGACGGTTCAGGCATACTGTTGATTGTTCCAAGTAAAAGCAAATATTGACTGTTGGGATCTGCAGGGATGCCAAAAAAAGGCTGAACCAAGGTCTGCTGGCCCTTGTGACAAAAGGGCATTGGGGTTGGGAGCAGCTGGGAAACTGGGAATAACTATCTTGTTAATAGCTTTCAAGCCCTGGACAAATCACCATCTGCGTCCATTAGGTTTCTGTACAGCAAGAGTCGCACGCTCAGAGGCTGGTACCAGGAATGATTACCCCCAGGACAGTGAGGTCTTCTGCTGTTGCTGTGAGGCCTTGGATGCCCTCAAGCTTTAATGGTTATTGAGGCAATTTGGGAAGAGGTTTAGTTATATGCTCTGCACTTTTTATTCTCCTAATGTCAGTATTAGAAGTAGCCCACAGATTCCCAGGCACCTTGATTAAATCGGGGACTTCTGTTGAAATTCTTCCTCTTCTGTGTCAAGGACACACTGTGAGGAACATAAAAGATCAGGTTCAGGCTGCCCAGGGAACTCTAAGGTGAAGTCTCCACAGGAAGCAAAACATACCAGCCCTTTTAACTTAGAAAGGAAATCTCTACCTAATGGATTAACTGGAGCCAAAGAGCATAGCAAAAAAGGGATGTTTTTCGGGGAAGGTCCCAGAGTCATTTGTACCGGTTGAGATAGAAATTCTCTCTGAATTTGCTTAGGTACCCCTGCTATGGAAACTTCTTTTTCACTTTGAGGGTTGTGTTGTCCTAGGACAGTGGGGTTTAAAGTAGAAAGCATAGCCTTGGTGTCTGCCAGAATTTGGGAAGGTTTCCCATTATTTTTTTTTCTTTTTATTTGAATATAGTTGACACACAATGGTACATTAGTTTCAAGTGTGCGAGTTAGTGATTTGACAGGTTTATACATTATGCTGTGTTTGCCACAAATATAGTGACCATCTGTCCCATTACATCACTATTACAATATCATTGACTATATTCTTTGTGCTCTGCTTTTTATTCCTGCAACTTACTCATTCCGTAACTGGAGGCCTGTGTCTCCCCTTCACCCATTTTGTCCAGCCCTCCCACCCCTTCCTCAGGTTGCTCTCTGTGTTTATAGTTCTGATTCTGCTTTTTGCTTATTTGTTTTTTTAGATTCCATTTATGAAAGAAATCATATAGTATTTGTCTTTCTCTGACTTATTTCACTTAGCATAATACCCTCCAGGTCCATCCATGTTATTTCAAATGGCAGGATTTCATCCTCCTTAATGGCTGTGTAATGTTCCAGTCTGTATATAGTCTGTACATCTATTCCTTTATCCATTATCTCTTGATGGATACTTAGGTTGTTTCCATGGTTTGTCTATTGTAAATAATGCTGAATTAAACCTAGGGGTGCATATATTTTTTCATATTAGCATTTTCATTTTCCCTGGATCAATACCCAGTAGTGGAACTATTGGGTCATATGGTATTTTCATTTTTATTTTCTTGAGGAATCTCCATATTGTTTTCCATAGCAGCCATACCAACTTACATTCCCACAAATAGTGCTTGAGGGTTCCTTTTTCTCCACCCCCTTGCCAACACTTACATTTCTTGTCTTCTTGATTTTAGCCATCCCTACAGGTGTGAGGTGATAGATATCTCATTGTGACTTTGATGTGTATTTCCCTGACAATGAGTGACATTGAGTCTTTTCATGTGTCTGTTGGCCATCTGGATGTCTTCTTTGGGAAAATGTCTATTTGGGTCTTAATTTTAGCTTCCTCTAGGCTCTTTAAGGGGATTCTTGGTGTAATAAGTAGGAATTACCCTTGGAGTCCTCTCAACTCTAGTAGGGACCCATCTGGGGGCCTCCTTCAGAGGCTAATATGGAGGTATTTGAGTTGTTGTGGGAGACTTTGCAGAAGACTTTTGAGAACAACCTCTTTTCCCAATATCCCAGTTGATTAGAATTGAGACATCGATTTCTGGGTCTGTTTTTTTAATGGACCCCTAGAAGACTGTAGGTGGTGTGCTCAGGTGGTGTGAAGTAGGTGGTGTGCTCAGGATGGAGGCTGCTTGAGATTCTCTCTCCCTTGCCCTCTGCCCCTCCTGCGCGTGCTGTCTCTATCTCTCTCTAAAATAAATAAATAAATCTTTAAAAGATTTTTTAAAAATAGAAGATCTGTTGTTATATTGTGAAGTTCTTCTAGTCCAGGAGGGGACCACATTGAAGATGGAGGATCTCGAATGTCATCCTTGGTGTTTTGGCTTTTTGCTTTCTATATCCGTTTTGGGGCTTCACCAGGTCCTACCAGCATGTGCACCAGCTGATCAAGATCTGCAGCCCAAGGTCTTAGGCCCCAATAATGAAGCTCAATTCTTACAAAAAACTTAGGACACTCCTCCCTAGGAACACATCGTTCAGCCTTTGACCAACCAGTGAGAAATGTCTGATGAGGATGGCCTGCGACCTCAGGTGGTTTTTATCTTAAAAGGTAACTGTCTCATAGTCTTCAGAGTGGAAGGGCAGTTCAGAGAGAGAATTACTAGACCATGAGAACTCAGGGAAATGAGGGGGAAGGGATCAGTAAGAGTCATGTCAGTCTTACTATCGTCTGGTTTAGAGACCTCTTGTGTCTTTAATTTTTCATTAGCCTTTTGCAGCACAGTTTTTAAAGAAGCAATTTTGGAATTTTGAAGGCTTTTTGATGCTTCCGCATACCTATTAAAATAGGTATCCTGTTCTATTTGTTTAATTCAAGAACCTTTTTTTACAACTGTGCTCCTTAAATGAACAATCTTGTCTAATGGGAACATTTGCCACTGTCATTCTAGGTTGTTTTTAGTGTGATTTTGCCATTTCTGTAGATATCTATTATGGCTTATAGTTTCTGGACATAAAATAAGCAGGTCTGCCAGACAGTGGCATTCCCATCTCCTTAGAATTTAAAGATCCCTTTCTGTCCTCTTTTTTTTTTTTTTTTTTTTTTTGGCTAAGCCTTTGGCTCTCTCAGAGCCAAGCTAATATATAAAAGGTATGTGCTTCTGGTTTGGAGACTGGTGTTTTGCAGCATCTCACACTGCACAGACATCTTCTTGAGCTTGGCAGATGACCTACTGTCAATCTAATACTTTCTATGACTAATTTATCCTAATATGGAAGTCTTTGTGTTAGGTGGCAAGCACTCTAACAGTTTTTAAGCACTAGACCCCTGCTGACCAATTTTTGGCCTTTTTGGCTTCCAAGATTCCCCATTGACAATATAGCCTTTATCTACACAAAACAAGACAAACAAACTTGTGCACCTTAACACACCTGCAGTGACCCCAACATATTACCATGACCTGGGCCACAGAAGGCCCTGCATGTGCTACCAGCAATTCCCAGCCTAGAACTGGGGCAAGTGGGGGAAAAGACTGAACCAGCAAACCCCAAAAGTGAAGACTGTGGACTGGACTCGGTTCACAAAAAGGGGAATTGCAGAGTAGAAAGCCAATTAGATTAGGAGCTTGACTCAAGGAGAGGGGAGCTCAGAATGGAAAGGAACTTATCTATGGCCCTTGGAAATGGTGAAAAGGATAGGACCCAGGGTTTGTGGGTACCACAGCTGCATTCCTTACTGTCCTCAAACCTGTCAGAAGTCTCCTGGAGTCCCACCACTGCCATCAAATATGTTAAAAGGCAAAAATTCAAGTGAGAAAATGTAAAGATCAAACTGGCTATTGATCGGTTCATGAGCTGGACAGCGTCCCATCTAGTGGGTAGAAAGGAGCTCCAAGGAGCTGTACCAAATGGAAGGCTTTTATAGGCAGAAGGGGATAGAAAAAGGAAGTTTCTAACAAAGAGTGGGGTTGTTCAGCAAGGTTACCCTCCCCTGGGGAAGGCTGGGATCCTATCAAGTAGATGACCTCACTGGTGCTGACCTGGTAGTTCTGGAAAGGCCAGTTAAAAGTCACAGTCATGGGAGAAGCTAAAAGTGCAATTAAGTCCTGGTTTGCTATCAAGGGGGCAAGTGACTCCACTGGGGCCCTGGTGTCCCCCCCCCCTTTTTTTTTTCCTTAAACACACTTTCTTCTTGGGAGTACTAAGCACTTCCTCGTAAATTCTGTTCTGTTCTCACAGAACATGAGTTATTTCCTAGAAATGACTTGAGCTCCTTTGGAAAAATGCATCGATTCTTTTAACCATCATGATCCTGTTACAGTAAAATGTCTATTATCTGATTTTCTATGAATCTGTAAAGCTGTTATTAACTGGCACATTACATGTCACCCTGTACTATGACAACTGATGTTTATAATGGGAGCCCTGAACCTCTGTCAGCTCAGCCTGAATGGCCCACGTGAGAACCAAAGAAAAATTAACATGTATTTAAAAGATTTTTATGTTGTATCTTTTTGATTATCTTCAAATCCGTTTTAGGGGAGCCCAAGTGTATGTCCATCGTGATTTTCCAGGATCATACCAATTTAAATATTTTATCCTTTCTTGGCATTATTAACCAAACCTTGTAAAAATAAAGTAACCTCAGTATTTGGGGTCTAAACTATAGGTGATTAAATCTGTGCTTACGCCCGTAAGGGGACCAGCATGTCTTTTTCAGAGCCAGTGTGGCAAATACGAAATATCGTAAATATCCTCCAAGTGTAGGACAGATCCAGCCAGACTCCCCTGCTGTGTCCGACTTCTTGAGGTGTCCTGAGTTGAGCCAGGGGTTGACACCGTCACCCAGAGGAGACTGACAGGGGTTTGGCACCCACGTGATAATGGCTCAGGTCAACAGCCCTCTTTCTTGAGCTGTGCAGCTCTCGCTCAGGTTTTATGAGATGTGGTTTCTGTCATTTTCCTTGAAGGAAGCCTGATGTAGAAAAATAAATGTCATAAACAATGTGGAGACTTTAACCAAGAACTCAGTTCTACAAGCTTGGAGGGAAGGGGTGACTAAGGACAGAATACATCACAGGGGAAGAGTTGGGGCAGAACACCTCCCCCTGCTGCCCTTGCCCTGTGTCCAGCAGGAGGACTGCCATCCGAGGTAGCCCTGGAAGGGGGCAGGGTCCCCGGCACTGCTTCTCCAGGTTCAGCTCAGAAAGTAGAGAGCTAGAGCCCAGTGAGAGCTAAAGGAGAAGGAAGCAGAGAACCAAATCCAGAATCAGAAGAGAATGCAGTCCCGCTCTCTTGCAGTCCTTCAGGTCATATGCTTGGTCACCAGTAGGATACCTACTTACTGTTTAATGGTAATGCCTAAGAACCTTCCTGTCCCTTGCCTCATTTGAGCTCATGACAACCCTGCGAGGCGGGCATGATAGAAACAGTGATTCCCATGTTACAGATGCGAACACAGGCTCAAAGCCAGGACAAAAGCACAAGGCCTCTAATTCCTCATCCACGCTTCCCGGATGCCCATAATTTCCCTATGGAGTATGGTCACCCTTTGAGGTGAATGGTCCCGCAGTGCCTGGTTGTAAATGGGCAGATGAGCATGGACAGTACCTTTGAGGATACTGACCCATGGTCCCCCGCTTGACTTTCGGAGCTTGGTATATTTGACAAACGCTGGACCAAGAGCCAGGAGACTTCGGTTCTAATCCTAGTCGGGCAACTTTGAGCAAGCCAGTTAGCCTCCTTCCCTTCTGGTTGCTAAGCTGGAAATATGAACAGTAACGTGTGCACCACTGACCTGCCTGGTTATTAGGAGAGCCAAATGAGATAAAGTAGAAAGCCCTTTGTTACCAGGTGTGAGGTCATGTATCCACATCCCATGATTCAGCTCAGAGGAGAAGGACATCCAGACGTGAAGGGCTTGGTAAGAGTGGTGACTTAGTCTTGGGTTTATTTGTGGACCAGATACAACAAATAAATTCCCGTCACTGTCACTGAGTTTGAAACTCAAAAATGATGGAACGGGCAGTTTCATTAGCATTTCTGCCCCCTCCCCACCCCTGCCTACGCTTCACCTTTTCTGACAATGACATGTCCGGCCTTCCTGGGGTGATAGAGCATTTAAAATGGTGACCCCAAGAAATCTTACTATAATTTTGAAGTGTATACGTTTCACCAGGCAGAAAACAAAAGCAGCCCAATCCCGGCAGAGGGGGTGGTCTGTGCAAAGGCCAGAGAATACGGTGCCCCTGGGAATTGCAAGCATGCCCATGTGGCTGGAGCTGGGTCAGCCAGAGGGCGGCATGACAAGTTAAGCAGGAGCTTAGAAAGGCCCTGGGAAGCTTCTGGAAATGTTTAAGCAAAGCATTAATACAGTCAGCTTTCTGTTTTAGAAAGATCGCTGCATCAGACCTGGTCCTCAGCTACCTGACCCTTTCACTTTTTATTGGATAGATGAGAGATCTCAAGATATGCAGAGACTACTGAGCAGGGGGAAGAAGCTTTCTTGGCTTCCCTGTCCCTGACCCTCTGTGTGCCTGCAGTCAGCTCTCTTTTTCTGTCTAAGCCAAAGGATGGTGGGGCACCACACAGCGGGGGTCCGGGTTAGAAAGGGTAGGGGGTGTTGACGAAAGGGTCCATGTTGCACTTGACAATTTGAAAGCATTAAGTCACTCAAATTGAGCAGTGTCTGCTTTTCCTTTGATATTTCTCTGTAGCCAATGGAAGCTTTAACCAGATGCCACCTTCTTTTCATCCTTCCATTGACCTCACAGCCCACTTAAAATCGAGATGTTCAAAGTTCCAGTCAGAGATGGCGTGTACCATGACCATCCTCAGTGGGGAGAGGGTTGTGCTCTGCAGCCTTTAGGACCATCCGGCACTGGGAAGCTGTAGGACCCGAGCTCTGGAGTCAGACGAGCTGGGCGGTGAGTCTTGCTTCCGCCGTTCACTGGACTCAGGATCTTCATAAATCATTTAGTGTCCTCTGTCCAGGCCTGCATTTTCTCATCTGTAAAAGGACAGACAGCAGTAATGTCCACCTTCCAGAGCTGGTATGAGGATCAAACAGATAGTGTCTCTGAAGTACCAGGTATATGGTAAAATCCCAATGTATTTGTTTCCCTTAAATGCCAGAAGCAAATACCCTTTCAGTAATTATTCTCTTAAAAGCAAGCAAAAGAGGTCCTGCGTGCATGATGCTCCTGTGTCTGTTGTATGGTAGGACAAAGTTAAAGAAATAGGAGGTAATGACGAAGTGCATCAGAAAAAGAAAAAATGTCCCTAAGATGCCAAACAAGGAAAACTGAGGAAGGAGGGGGAGCTAATAGGTCAGGCGATTAGACGTTAAAATGTGCTCTACTGACCTAATACTAGAATTCCAAGGACTAATTTCCACTGATGAGCTCAATGCCTATTCAACCAATAATATGCTTTTCTAGCAGAAAGACACACTGACAGGATCTATTCAGGTTTAAGACACAAACCATGAGTACTTGTCAAGAAGTCTTCCAGCTCTTTCCATGGCTGCAAATGGTACACGTAGGCCCACCCCCAGGCCAGCTCAAGTCCATGAACACCTACCAGGTGGGTTCCCTGAGGGGCACAAAGTCAAACACAAATAGGCTCGCCTTCAGAGCTTGCTGCCTAGTAAGGAAAAAGACATAAGCACAGATAAATCCAATTTCACACAGCTTCTGGAAATTCTATATACAGCTTCAGAGTGCTCTGGAAGCAAAAAGACAGGAGGAAAGACATTTTTGGAAGAAGGCTTCATGGAAAGAGTGACTTTCCTTCCAGGCATTAAAGGAGGGGCAAGTTTCAGCAGGCCAGGGTGGGGGTAATCTGGACTCCAGAAGAAGCAAGCCTGTGCACTAAGGCATCGTGGGGAGAGCCTGGACCAGGCCAGGTGTGTAAGAGGGTGTCAGGCAAAGGGTGTTGGGAGCGGAAGGGGGCAGGTTAAAGTGTTGAATGCATCTTTAAAGAGAGTTTTTATTTTGTTCTGTATGCCTCAGGGGAGAGTCTTGAAGGTTTTTCATCAAAGAAGCAATGGGAATGGCTCTTAAGGAAGATTTCTCTGAGAACACCGTATATTCTCTCTGAATAATTTTGTGGTTTGGGTTTCACAACAGTTACAGTGTGGAGGTTGGCATCTCCAAGCCTACAGCCTGCATTTCCAGAAGAGAAGGGGTGGGCTTCCCTTTGTTCACAGTTCATCCCTTACGTCCCTCACATGGACACTGCTCTTCAGGCCTTCGAGTGCCCCTCGTCAGTGCTCGCGTGTTCCCTGAGGCTTGTGTCACAGTTGAGAGTCACGTTTGCTAAACTACAACGCCACCCGTCTCCCACCAGTCTGCGGTCCTCAGCCCTCCCCTCCACCCTTAGCTTATCTGCCTTCAGGCCCTACAGTTGCTCCCCTCAAGGCACCAGGTCCTTCCTAATGTCTTCCTGCTCCTTTCCCCTGAGTGCAGCCTCCTCTGCCCCAGCCTCCCCAGTCAGTTTCCCTCTGCCACCTCCATATTCTTTCTCCGTTGGATTGAGTTCCTTCCACCTTCAGAGAAACCTGCCTGAATTCTATATCCCCTTCACTACCACTCTGTCTCTTTTTTCCTTCACAGCCGAGATTTTGAAAGAGTTATGCACCCCTGCCCCTCATCTCCTCACCTCCCATGAACTCCTCAGCCCATGCTGACCTCTGCTCTGGCCAGAGTCACCAGATGCTCAGTCCACTGGACATGTCTTGCTATTCCCCATCTCGACTCTGTCTTGGCTTGTGACTTGTCTGACTGCTTCTTGAGACCCCCGTCTTAGGTGGCGAGATGCACCCTCCCCTACTTTGTCTATTGCTGTCTCGTCCTTCAGGGGTACACCTGTTTAAAATGGTTTGCTACTTAAATGTTTTCCTTCCATCTCATCTACTCCAGTGGCTTCAGTAATCACTGGTATGATCTCTCTTAAACCTTTTTTCGATCTAGCCTGGATCTTTCCCTTAAGTACAAGACACATGTGTAGGACTGCTTGCTGGGCTTCTCACCCGGCTGCCCCATGGCTCACAGCCCACAAAAATGAATACATTTTCTCCTCCTTGGGAGCGGGAAGGTGTGGACGGGCACCACTCTCCAGCTGGGGGATTCAGAAGCCTGGATTTTGTCATGGCCTTCTTCCTCCACACAGTTAACCTCCACATTCTGTTGACCTCCCTAATATCTTGAGCCCACCCTTTCTCCATTCCTTTTGCTTCAGTTCAGGCTAACAATATCTGCCACCTCCATTCCTACGACAGCCTCTGACTGATCTCCTTGTACCAGTCTTGCTCTGTCCTAATTCATCTTCCACTTTGCAGCTGGAGTGATCCTTCGAAAACAAGATCTGATTATGTTACTCCCTTGTTTAAAATCCTTCAATGACTCGAAGTAGCCTGAGGATAAGTCTAAAGTCCTTAGTCCAGCAGACAAGGCCCTTGCTCATCGTGGCTAACATTTATCAGGTGCTTGGTCTGTGCTGGGCACTATTCTGAGTGTAATGGACTTGCTGCTCCCAGCTCTCCGAGGTAGGTCCTGTTTCTATCCCACTTTTAAAATTGAGGAAACCAAGGCACAAAAGGGTAAGTCCCTGGCCCAGGATCACACGGCTGGTAAGTCAGGGAGCCAAGATTCCAACCCAGGAAGCCTGGCTGTATAGCCCCACTCCTACACAGTGGGTTACACCATCTCTCCTTCTCAGGGCATCGTTTGTCGTTCATTCAAAAATATTTATTGAATACCTGCTGTGTGCCAGAAATTGCTTGAAGTATTAGAGAAAGAGCAGTCATCAGAACAGTTCCTTCCCCGCTGTCGTGGATTTTTGTAACTAATTACAATAAAGATCAAAATATATGTAATCAGGAGTCTACCCGTGGAGTCATAACAAAGGCTTTTCGAAAGCATATTTAGAGACTGGATGTCAAGATAAAATAACTTTAATGATGGTAATATTTGCTTCATTTAAATAGTTTTCCAGAGAATAGGATTGCATTTGAAATTTTTTATAGGCCTATCCTTTGATCTGGTGAACACCAAAAATAAATAAATAACAAGCGGGTAAGGGGGGATTTGTTTATACTCTAGGGAAGAAAATGAAAAATAAAGAAGACTATGTAGATCAGATAGTGATATATGCTAAAGAAAAAAAAAAAAAAAAACAAGGAAGAAAATAAAGAGGAGCCTGAAAACAGAGATGTGTACTTTCATGTGAAGTGTCTAGGGAAGACTTGAAGGAAGTGAAGTTATCTGGGAGACTACTCCAGCTAAAGGAACAGCAAGTACAAAGGCCCCGGGGTAGGAATGTGCCTGGTATGTTTAAAGAACAGCAAACAGGTCAGTATGGCTGGAAGAGAATGAGGGAGGGAAAGGAGGAAGGAGATAGGTTCAGACAGAAGTCAGATCTCATAGGGCCCTAAAAGTCATCTTAAGGACTTGGACATTAACTCTGAGTGAGATGGGATGCCACTGGAGGATTTTCAGTGGAGGAATGACATCATATAAATTCTGAGCAGAGCAGTGGCAGAGCAGGTCCCTCTGGCCTGT
Source organism: Mustela nigripes (assembly GCF_022355385.1). Classification (NCBI taxonomy): domain Eukaryota; kingdom Metazoa; phylum Chordata; class Mammalia; order Carnivora; family Mustelidae; genus Mustela; species Mustela nigripes. The sequence goes on from NC_081562.1 coordinate 55,085,534, forward strand.
ATGTTGAGAATAAACTCTAGGGGAAATAGACTCTAGGGGGCCACTGGGAGACCCGGGAGGGAGCTGTGCCAGAAGCACAGGTGGGAGCTGAGGGTGGCTGGGAATAAGGTGGCAGCAGCAGATGTGGCCAAAGTGGTCAGATTCTGAATCCACCTTGAAGGCAGAGCCCACAGCATTTGCCAGTGGATTGGACAGTGGGGGGAAGGACTTGGTGTTCTCTGCCATGGGAAAGACCTGAACAGCAGTTGGACTGGTGATAACACGAGGGCAGTTGGGGACAAATCAAGTCTGCCATGCCTATAAAGCATCTCCCCTCCCCTCCTGTAAATGCACGTTCCCCTGCATTTCTGAGTTCTGTCTTACTGAAACCACTTGGTTTCCCACACTGGTTTTGCTCTCTCGTGTGTGCAGGGCTTTGTATCTTTCGATCCCTCTGCCTACAAAGCTGTAACCCGATCCTTGAGTTCAGAAAGTCTTCGCTGGCCCTGCTCTAATGCACTGGGCCTGTCAGGGTCTCTTGATGGTTCTTGCTTCCTCAACAGACTTGAAAACCCACTGTCCCTCACCTTGATAGGCCCTATACCTTACACAAGATGCAATCCATAATGGGTGCCTCATGGGTCAGATGGATGGGTGAGTGGGTGGGTGGATGGAGAGATGGACAGATGAGCCCTCAGCACAATGAGACCAAGCTGTGTTTTGATGGCAGTGATGGGAATTCCCCTGGAACTTGGCCAGGTGAGATGATCACCCCAGACCGAAATGAAAGAAACGGCAGATGTCAGGAAGTTTTTGTGTTAATCCTGGCGTGTGCGTTAGAACACGCCCAGCATCCCTGTACCCCCAGCTTCCTGAACACTCTCCCCTCCTTCCCACCCCAATTCTGGCTCTTGGGTCTGTTAATCGCTAGCATCAGTGAACATACACCCTCTACTCCACACATCCAGGTCTGTAAGGGAAGTTTGGGTTCTAAAACCGGAAGAGTGTTTAACCCAATGACGTGCTGCGAGCTTGCCTTCCGTGGGCCTCCAGGTCTGCCAAAACGATCAGGCCTCATTATGTAGGAAGCTGCCTCAGCCAGGCATTACTAATTTGGGCATTACTAATTCGGTTGCCTATTCAGGCAAATGAGCAATGAATGTAAAGTGCTTTTGTCAGTGAATTGCAAGAGAAGACCAGGGCGGGCAGGCGGGGGAGGGGAGGGAGGGGTGAAGTAAAGGGAAGGTGATAGAATGTTTTGAGTTTTTGCTCCATTTCCAGAAAGGACAGTCATTGCTTCCTGGAAGCTGCACTTGGCAACTGACACAGAGAACGGGAAAGATTTATTTCCTTTTGCCAGAGCTCAATAATTCAGCCTGAGCATTTCAAATCAATACATTTCTTGCAAAGTTTCCAAGGGCTGCATTTAAAAAGCCACTTTGAAAAATGATCATCACGTGGCAGCATCCTTTGATGAGACGGGTGTGTCCGGGAGGAGCCAGCTCTTCCAAACACAGCTCTGCAGAGAAAGAAGGCTTTTAAAAGCAGGGAAGCCGGGTTCAAGCTGACGGCGAGGCCTGTGGCACCTGCAGAGGCTCTGGGACCGGGCGTGCTTGCTCTCTGGGGCTCGTTCTGAGAGGAGCTGCCGACTAGCTCCTCCTTGGGCTTGTGTGGGCGGTCTGTGCCTGACAGCAGCTCCCTGTTTCTCTGAGCTGCAGTTTGTCACCGATCACGGGGGCAGGAGGGCTCACCTGGGGAGAGCTTCACCAGGATCTAGGAGTACTGAGATTTTAGCCTCCAGGCAGAGTCAGTCAAATTTCTGTGAATTTTTTTTTTTTTTTTTTTTTTTTTAAATTCTTGTAGTTCTACCATCGGTCAGTCTTGACTTCTTGTAGGAGGTGTGGAAGGATGGTTGGGAAAGGTTGGGTGTCTTTGTGCTGTCATCACTGCTGTTGTTGCCGCTGTTCTCCACTAGACGTTTCTTCCATTTGGAAGTTGTATGTCCACTGGACTAGTTCTTCAGGGCTTTCAGCGGAAGAAGTGGGTCATGATCTCGAGGTCATGAGATCGAGCCCAGCATTGGGCTCCATGGTCAGTGGGGAGTCTGCTCAGGATTCTCTCTCTCCTTCTGTTCCCTCCCCCCAAATAAATTACTAGGAAGGAAGGAAGGAGTCATGTAGTCCCTGCCTTGACATCCATTGCCCGTGGAGGCTATAGTCATTTGATCGTGTCTTCCCTCTGAATCCCGTCTCTGTGCTTCCTGCACTTTGGGCTGTGACTCCCTTTGATGTGGCCAGAGACCCCTCAGAGCAATGACCACACTTCTCTCACTTACTGCCATGAAACCCAGCAAGAGTTCCTCCAGAGTCTAAGAGGATGGGTGCTCTCTTTTACGAGATACCAGAGGGATGCTGTCCTTGCAAACTTGAAGCGTTCTGGGACAAGAGTCAAGAAGATGGCATGGGAGCCGTGGACTTCCAGAAGCCACAGGACAGAGTAGAGCAGCTCCATAGCACAGCGAGAGCCCACGGACCAGGGTAGAACTGCTGACAAGCCAGACCCATGATCCAGTGTGGCTTTTGATGGGAAAAGCCCAGAGCAGCCAATAAGTGCTCACTGGGAATTGTGAGGGTCGGTGTGAGCGGAACAGCTGAAAGTAAGGATCCTTTCACTGATGCCAAGAGCAGTGTGTGCACACGACCCCCAGGGTAAGGCCCAAAGGGTCTGGAGCACTCTTATCTCCTGACTCAGGAATGCACCACCCAGGTCCTCCTTCCAGAACCACCCCACACTGAGAGGCTGCGGCAGTGAAAGCAAGCTGAATCGCAGACGGACAACAGAGACTGAGGCAAAAAGGTCCCCAAAAGGAAACAGAAGGAGGAAATTTCCAGGAGCAGGCTTCCATATATTAGAGCACTGCAGCAACACCATAGAAGAGAGAGCTATGTCAAGTTGGAGCACACCTTGTTCTAAAAGTTCAGGAAAACCAGTTTCACATGAAAGCAAGCAACAGAGAAATAGTGAGGTCAAATCCCACACAAGGTTTTTATGAGATAAAAGAAAGTAAGAAGAATAGCACTCCTAAAGGAAGTATGCCAAAGAGACGCGGCTTTGAAGCCACTCAGCACTGTAACGTGCCATCCAAAAGAGCTAAAATCCGATAACAAAATGGCATAAAATATGGGGGGGAGGCGATGACAAGATGAATCAGAATTAGGAAAACTTAGAAAGGAGATGTCAGAACTCAGGAAACCAAATGAAAAAAATTAAAAATGAAAGAATAATCCCTTCAGAAGTAAAGAACCAGGTAGTAGGAAGACAAGATGTATACGCACAAGAGGTGGTGTTTCAGAGAGACAGAAGGTGGAAAACTGGAAAGCTTTTCAAGAGCCAAGAGAAGTAAGAAAGTGATTTTTGAGAACTCAGGAGAAAGTGACAAATACTGGAGAGAGGCAAGGAAATCTCAACATGTGGCTATGAGGAGCCTGTGAGGAAGGAAACCAAGTGGGCCCCTGTCTGCGTCGCTCCCGTCTCCGCTGTGTTCACGCGGCCTTGTCTTCTGGGCCCGCCCCCCACCCCATGTTCTCTCAGAACAACACTTGTCATTAGACTTATGTCCCACCTGAATCATCCAGGATGATCTCATCTCCAGCTCCAAAACTCAGTTACATCTGCAAAGATCTTTTTAAAAATAAGGTCACGTTGGCAGGTCCCAAGGATTATGACACAGACCTACCTTACAGTTGCTGTGCTGGTAGGCGACAGACACAGGATTTGATTTCTATTTTCTAATAAAGGAGCTAAAGGCCGATTTTCTTGTTTCCAGCAAATTAATGGTTCTTGCCAAGAAACAGAAGTAGACAGCATGTTTTCTAAAGAGCAGGACCAGAGGAGGTCAGCCTGCCCCGCACCTGGAGGCCTCGCCTGGACCACGCTCTGCCAGCCTTAGGGAAGCGTCCACACGCTGTGAGCAAACGTTACTCGGGCCGTCAGGGATGCACCGCTCATTCTGTTCAGCTGCTTTTCGGATGCTCAAGTCCAAGTTACAAAACAGACAGGGCCCTGTCACCAGAACCCAGGACACTCTCATCTGTCTGTATTGTAAGTGCCCACCCCTCTCCCAGTGCAGAAGTAGAATCTCCTTTAAAAGAGTCATACATCTGGGGCACCTGGGTGGCTCAGTCGGTTAAGGGTCGGTCTTTGGCTCAGGTCATGATCCCAGGGTCTTGGGATCGAGCCCCACATCAGGCTCCCTAATCAGTGGGAAGCCTGCTTCTCCCTCTGCCTGCTCTGCCTGCTGCTCCCCCTGTGTGTGCACACACTCTTTGTCAAATAAATAAAGAAGCTCTATTTTTAATTTCTTGAGGAATCTCCACACTGTTTTCCAAAGTGGCTGCACCAACTTGCATTCCCACCAACAGTGTAAGAGGGTTCCCCTTTCTCCACATCCTCTCCAACACATGTTGTTTCCTGTCTTGCTAATTTTGGCCATTCTAACCTGTGTAAGGTGGTATTTCAATGTGGTTTTAATTTGAATCTCCCTGATGGCTAGTGATGATGAACATTTTTTCATGTGCCTGATAGCCATTTGTATGTCTTCATTGGAGAAGTGTCTGTTCATATCTTCTGCCCATTTTTTGACATGATTGTCTGTTTTGTGTGTGTTGAATTTGAGGAGTTCTTTATAGATCCTGGATATCAACCTTTTGTCTGTACTGTCATTTGTAAATATCTTCTCCCATTCCATGGGTTGCCTCTTTGTTTTGTTGACTGTTTCCTTTGCTGTGCAGAAGCTTTTGATCTTGATGAAATCCCAAAAGTTTATCTTCGCTTTTGTTTCCTTTGCCTTTGGAGACATATCTTGAAAGAAGTTGCTGTGGCTAATATCGAAGAGGTTACTGCCTATGTTCTCCTCTAGGATTCTGATGGATTCATGTCTCACATTGAGGTCTTTTATCCATTTTGAGTTTATCTTTGTGTACGGTGTAAGAGAATGCTCGAGTTTCATTCTTCTACAAATAGCTGTCCAGTTTTCCCAGCACCATTTATTGAAGAGACTCTCTTTTTTCCACTGTATATTCTTCCTGTTTTGTCAAAGATTATTTGACCATAGAGTTGAGGGTCCATATCCGGGCTCTCTACTCTGTTCCACTGGTCTATGTGTCTGTTTTTATGCCAGTTCCATGCTGTCTTGGTGATCACAGCTTTGTAGTAAAGCTTAAGATCAGGTAACGTGATGCCGCCAGTTTTATTTTTGCTTTTCAACATTTCCTTAGCGATTCTGGGTCTCTTCTGATTCCATACAAATTTTTGGATGATTTGCTCCAGCTCTTTGAAAAATACCGGTGGAATTTTGATCGGAATGGCATTAAAAGTGTAGATTGCTCTAGGCAGTATAGACATTTTAACAATGTTTATTCTTCTGATCCAAGAGCATGGAATGGTCTTCCATCTTTTTGTGTCTTCAGTTTCTCTCATGAGTGTTCTGTAGTTCCTCGAGTACAGTTCCTTTACCTCTTTGGTTAGGTTTATTCCCAGGTATCTTATGGTTCTTGGTGCTATAGTAAATGGAATCGATTCTCTAATTTCCCTTTCTGTATTTTCATTGTTAGTGTATAAGAAAGCCACTGATTTCTGTACATTGACTTTGTGTCCTGCCACATTGCTGAATTGCTGTATGAGTTATAGTAGTTTGGGTGTGGAGTCTTTTGGGTTTTCCATATAAAGAATCATGTCATCTGCAAAGAGAGAGAGTTTGACTTCTTCCTTGCCAATTTGGATACCTTTTATTTCTCTTTGTTGTCTGAATGCTGTTGCTAGGACTTCTAATACCATGTTGAACAAGATTGGTGAGAGTGGGCATCCTTGTCGTGTTCCTGATCTGAACGGGAAGCCTGCAAGCTTTTTCCCATTGAGGATGGATGATATTTGCTGTGGGTCTTTCATAGATAGATTTTATGAAGTTCAGGAATGTTCCCTCTATTCCTATACTTTAAAGCATTTTAATCAGCCACGGTCGCCAAACTATGGAAAGAACCAAGATGCCCTTCAATGGACGAATGGATAAGGAAGATGTGGTCCATATACACTATGGAGTATTATGCCTCCATCAGAAAGGATGAATACCCAACTTTTGTAGCAACATGGACGGGACTGGAAGAGATTATGCTGAGTGAAATAAGTCAAGCAGAGAGAGTCAATTATCATATGGTTTCACTTATTTGTGGAGCATAACAAATAACACGGAGGACAAGGGAAGATGGAGAGGAGAAGGGAGTTGAGGGAAATTGGAAGGGGAGGTGAACCATGAGAGACTATGGACTCTGAAAAACAATCTGAGGGTTTTGAAGGGGTCAGGGGTGGGAGGTTGGGGGAACCAGGTGGTGGATATTAGAGAGGGCATGGATTGCATGGAGCACTGGGTGTGGTGCAAAAACAATGAATACTGTGATGCTGAAAAGAAATTTTTAAAAAAGTTTAAAAAAATAAAGAGTATCTTTAAAAAAGAGTCCTATATCATAAACATCTGTAGGTGAAAGTGGACATAATCTCCTTCCCTTTGGAGCCTCTACTTTTCTGCCTCCTGGCTGCTTCAGCCACCCCCCGCCCACCGCCCTGCTGTCCTTAAAACATGAGGGTCCTCGCTAATGGCTCCGACACATTCATCTGACTACCTAACCAACGTAAGGTGTAAACGGATTCTACTGATCCTGTTGACTTAGGGCATTCCCTCCACTAGCCTCCTCTTCCCAGAAGCCTTCATGCCTTTGTCCAGTGGAGGGAATAACCTGAACTGTGGATAAGACAGATGGCAGAGACACAGAGAAGTATATTGGGCAGCAAGAGAGAGTCTCCTTTTGACTGCAGTGTGCTTGCTGTTCTGGAAGGTGGCATGGGGTTGCTTTTGCTGTGTTGTTTCATTTTCCCGACTCCCCAGTGACCGTCTTAAGCCCTGAAAACCAGAGGATTAGTAACCGTCACACCTCGGATACCAGGGAATTGAACGGGTGAGAAGAAAGATGACAACTTTTTTAATGGATAACTATACAACCGCCATTCCCCATGAAGATCCTTAGCACAGAAGCGACAAGGGGAGAAGTGGAGAGGAGTCTGTGACACACACGGACACAGGCACACACACATGCTACACCGTTCTCTTTAAATAGAAGCTGCTTTCCCAAGTTTGATTGTTGACATCTTCCTGAGCTGTCCAGAGGCAGTTGAAACGGTTCCACCCTCCTCTGTTGTGCCGTCTGGGGGCCCCTCCTTGTGCCCATTCCTCTGTGGCTCAGGCGGCCTGGGGAAGGAGAGCGGATGGGGCCCCAAAAGGCAGCCGATGGGACCTTGGAAACACTTGGAATCATTCTCTCAAGTGTCAGGGAGGAAGTGACGGAAGAAGTGGGGGAGGAGGAGGAGGCAGAGTTCCCCTGAAAAGAGGACATTTTCCAGAAAAGCACTGTCTTCCAAGTCCCTTAGCTTGCTCGAACCCTGCTCTCCTCTGCCTTTGGGGCCGAGGATGTGTTTTCCGAGGCCTGTGGAGTGAGCCTTGAAAAAGTTAAAGGCTTCTTTCAGGCTCCCTATTCCTGGCTCCTCCCCCACCCCTCCCTCCCAGCCTCCTGGTCACCCCACAGGACTCGGTGATAATAGGGACTGTCTCCATCCTGAGAAAAGGCAGCCTGCTTGTTTAAGTTTCCTTGGAATAAAGAGAACTTGGGAGGGAAGGGACCAGGCGCAGCTGAACTGCACAAAAGAAAGCCTCTCCCATGCCAGTGACAGGGCCCATCAGGCCCCGTCCGGAATGAGAATGAGTTCTGCTCTTGTTACACTTTGCAAAGGACTGTTCTGTGGACTGTGGCCTGCACAAGCCATTTTCCTGTGTGGTTTAAAAGAGCAAGAGGGGCAAAGAAAGGACATGCATTCTTCTTTATTCAGACACCCGTGGTAGATCATCTGTGTGGTGTGGGTCATGCAAATCCAACGAGATCCTTCTGTTCTCCACACGCCTCCGTTGCCACTGCTGATTAGAAAACCTTCTCACCCGCTTTTCCCAGCAGTTTCAGTTTGCCCCCTAAATCTACTGGAGGAGCCTTTCAACTCTTCGTATCTCTTTTCCAATATTTTTTTCCTCTCTTAAAAATGGACCCTCTTGAAAAGTGTGCATAAAGATCAGCAATATCTTTCTGCCCTGCCGTGTCAGAAATGCCGCCCTTAATTGCCTCTTTCCTGTAGAAATCCGTCCTTCAGTCCCATCTCTCCTTCAGTGAAGTCTCTCCTCTCCCAGGTGCCTCACTGTTCATAACTTAAAATAATTTGCAGTGATTACTCTTCACTGGTAGGAATAAAAACTTGTGATATGTTAGCCACGATTTCTAAAATACCTGAGGAAGGGGCATTCCATATCTAGGGGCAACTGTGCACGTTTCTTAAGGAAGTGGCCCCCCCCCAAAAGTCGCCTTTCCCATTCCATTGCCCCATGCACACTTTGGAGTGAGACGAGGACATCCTTCCTGCCTCTCTTCTCTACCCCCCCACCAAGATATCAGGAGAGATGTATGTGTGTTTCTCTTCTCACACCGAAATTGGCTCTTTTTTTTTTTTCCCAGCATAACAGTATTCATTATTTTGGCACCACACCCAGTGCTCCATGCAATCCGTGCCCTCTATAATACCCACCACCTGGTACCCCAACCTCCCACCCCCCCGCAATACTTCAAACCCCTCAGATTGTTTTTTAGAGTCCATAGTCTCTCGTGATTCACCTCCCCTTCCAATTTCCCCCAACTCCCTTCTCCTCTCTAACTCCCCATGTCCTCCATGCTATTTGTTATTCTTACCTGAATTGCCAGTACCTATTGTCAGGCACCTTTGTATTTGCCAGGCTGAAGAAAACTATCCCTATTATCCAGGAGTCCCTACATAAACTTGAGGTAGTCTGCGAACTTTGAAATTGCAGGAAAATATTTGCGTGCTTGTGCCTGTGCATTTCAAAAGAGGGTCCGTAGCTCTCACTGAATTCTCAAAGGGGTCCATTATCTCTGAAATGTAAGAAAATCTAATCTGTGCCCCTCTCTATTGACACTACGTGCGCAATCATCTGTTTTCAATAGAACTTTAGTTAAAATGTCGATATTTTGTTCATTCTGATTTTTTTGCATTCGTTCTGATTTTTTCAATAATGCATTAAAATAATACGCATTACTTAATGCATATTATTAATATTATTATTTTAATGTTAATTAAATTATATTAATGTTAAAATATGTTAATTAATAACATATTAATTAATTTCAATGCAATTAATAATGCATTAAAATAAATTTAAAAATTTTCCCAAAATATATGTTATTATTTTTTTTCTTACTAAGTTTGGGGCACTACCTTAAATTTTGCACCCAAAATGAGCGCTTCACTTGCCTCACTGTAGTCCAGGACCTCAATGGGCTTTCTTCCTCCAGTCTCTCATCTGTTCCAGACCCTTCTCTCATCTCCTCCTGAGCCATCCTCCCAACCCATGATGCACACTGACGATGCCAGTGCCCCCTCCTCAAAGCCTTGTCCTGGCCCCATAGCTCCTGCCAGAACCTTCACACCGCCTGCGAGAACCCTTGCTCTGGTTTCTGAAGCCCCAGTGGGCTGCAGAAAACACTTTGGTCTCCTGGACAGGTGTGGCAAAGTGCAACTAACCTGCTATCCAGTATCTGTCCTACTCAACCTCTCTAAATGCACTTGGAGTGTTCCAGACCAGTCTTTATATGGGTTCTCTCGTTTCATACTTAAATTTGCCAAAGGAGTTAAGTACTGTTCTTGGCCTCATGGTACATCTGGGGAAACAGGTTTAGAGGTATAACTTACCTAAAACCACTGAGCTAGTAGGTGGCAGGATCAGTATTTGAACTCAGGACTGAGTCCAAAACCCAAGCTTTTATCTAAAATATTACATGCCTCTCACCACATTGGGCTTGCTGCCCAACAGCAGAAATGGAAAGGACTCCTAAGTCATGTTTGTGAGGATGAGTGGCAGGCTCTGGGCCAGTTTTGCTGTCAACAGGTCTGCTGATAAAACCCTTTTGTGGATAAAACTGAGTGAAAGCAAAAAAAAAAAAAAAAAAAAAAAAAATCACAAATGAAGTCTATAATAAAAGTATTTTCAAGGGAATTGACTATGACTTTGGATCTAAACGTGAACCTATAGTATTCTTGCTTTTGGGATTTGGGCCAAAAGACATAAGTAGAACCTTCTAACCTCTATTTAAATACTCAGTGCTGAGAAACAGGGTAACCTTGAGGACAAAAATAGGAAATGTTTTGGAACTTTTAATTCCCTAGTGACAGAATTTGTGTACTGAAAGCAGTTTTGATCAAATAGCAGCTCCAAGGTTAAAGGCAGACCCAGAGAATTGAGAATGCTGGGCTTTTCGGAGTTACCTCCAAGACGAAGACCAGTGTAGAAGCCTGGAGGACTGGCCGTCAGGGAGGGAAGGGAGGCAGAAGAGGCTCCTGGAAAGTGCTCTGAGAAGCAGATTGAAGGGCTCTGATGATTCTTGGTTTTACTTTGGAGGGTTTATCCTAAGGTAAACCCTACTTGCCACAACTCCCTTTGCAGAGGGTAGAGAGGGCCCTCTGGGCACTGCTCAAAGTTCTGGATCTACGGCTAAATCAAACCTGCCGTGAGAAGTTGAGTTTATGACTGATTATCCCTACTGCCCTTGCATTGTTACTGTGTGTTGCAGAGGGATTTTTTTTTTTTTGCAAGGGATTTTTATATCCATCATTGCATCCTTCAACCCGGACAAAGCTCACTGGATTAATACGGAAGACCTGGGGCTGGAGTTCTGGTCCTACGCCCATTGTGACCTTGAGAAAGTCCCTCTGTCTCTCTGAGCTTCAATTGCATCAGCAAGTACAGCTGTGGTAGCCTTAACTCCCTCACAGAATAGATGTGGGATGCCACGGATGTGGCCACGAATGGTGATAGCAAAGAGTTTCTCAGAGCTAGAGTAGCCCGCCTGATGAGAATGGTGTCAGGTCGGGGAGGGGTAGCAGTCACAGGCTGCGCAGCTGGCCCAGAGGTGGGTTGGGGATCTCTGTATGGTCTGCCATCACTGGGGGACCACTGCACGCCAGGTGTGATGTGAGAAGCACTGAGCCATCCCCATCAGCTCCATGCGTGCACATTTTAACTCTTAACAGGTGCATCTAACAATCGGCAGTTCTATCTCCAGAAGGTAGAAGAAATGATAAGGAACACTTGGAATTTGGCCTCAGGTCTGGCAAATGAGGAAGAATCAGTTGGCAGAGTAGAAATGATGAGAACTTCTGCTGAGAAGGAAAACATCATCTTAGAATCGGAAAAGAGAAATCTAAGACATGATCTTTCAGACATGTGCCTTCAGACATTTAGAGGAGAGGTAGCTGTGGTGTCCTGATCCACAGTGCTCACACACAATTCAGAGAATCAGGGTGCCTTTGAGAGTGAACTTCTGGGGCACCTGGGTGGCTCATCGGTTAAGCACCCAACTCTTGATTTCAGCTCAGGTCATGATCTCAAGGTTGAGAAATCAAGTCCCACACTGGGCTCCACGCTCAATGGGGAGTCTGCTTGAGATTCTCTCTCTCAAGTAAGGAAATAAATCTTTAAAAAAAAAAAAAAGCAAAGAAGAGAAAAAATGAACTTCTGACATGAGCTGCACTTACTGGGACAAGAGAGGAGGAAGGCAGCTGAAGGAGCTGATGAGGCTGTAGTGGGGACGTTCTCTGGAAGCTCAAATTTTAAATAGGTTTCTTAAAAAAGTAATGCAGGCTTAATATAAAGAATTGGGAAATAAAATGAAAAGGAGATAGTAAGCATTGCCTGTGATTCTATGGTGTAACCGTTGGCCATTAATATTTTGATGTTTCCTGGTGATATTTTTCTGTGCCTTGTTTGAGATTATCATACAAACAGATAATCTTCCATACAAACAGATACTCTTTAAAAACATTCAGTGATTGGCCGCCTAATTTTCTATCAGAGACGTTGTCTGTGGTTTGCTTAACTAGTCCTTACTGATGTTCCCAGTTTCTTACTAGTAAAAAGAACACTTCAGTGAACATCTTTGTGCATGAACAATTTCTCTGTATTCTAAAGTTTTAAGGTAGCTTCTCAGACGTTAACATTGATACAGCTCTTACATTACCACCAAATTGTTTGTCAGAAAGATGAAGCCAGTTTGTCTTCCCGCTCTTTTGTGTGTACCAACCTGCTAAGCTCAAATTTTAAAGGATGTGTATACTAGATGGAAGACAAACTTACTGAAAAGGAAAACGTACAAGAGCCGTTTAGACCTAGAAGGCTAAAACTAAGTGAGCTGAAAATTCACCATGGAAGCTCCTTGAGGAAACAAGGAATGTCGTGGGTGGGTTTAAGAATAAGGATGGCATCGGGGCGCCCAGGTGGCTCAGTTGGTTAAGCATCTGACTCTTGGCTTCAACTCAGGTCGTGATCTCAGGGTCGTGGGACTGAGCCCCGTAGCAGGCACTGTGCTCAGCGGGGAGCCTGCTTGAGATTCTCTCTCTCTCTCTCTCTCTCTGCCCCTCCCCTCTATTCTTTCTCCCTTGCTCTCTCTCAAATAAATAAATAAATCTTTAAAGAAACAACAACAACAATAAGCACAGTACTAGCATGCTGATTGGGGCGGATGGAGTGACACTGACAAGAGGCAAAGAGAAAACCAAACTGTTCAACTTCTCTTTCTTCTTTCTCTCCCATCAAGGAGGATGATTGTCAGACTGAAACAAGAATGGCAAACACTGACATAAGGGAATTAAAGCCCAATATGGGAGAATTGATGTAAAAGTGAATCTAAGTTGTTCTAAATAAATTCAAGACTCTTGGCCTGGACAAATGACATAGGAGAATGCAGGGCTTACAAGGCCGAGCTCACTGCAGGCCATTACGGTGAACCCTGAGGGTTGTAGGAAACCGAAGAGGTACCGAAAGAAAGAATCTGAGCCACTGTTCACCTGATCATTCACAATCGAAAAGGAAAAGAGGGTGTAGGCGCCGACTAAAAACAGCTAGCAGGGTCTGACTTCCAGATGAAATTCAGGACAGATTTTGAAACATACATGTTGTGAGCACTTAGGAAAAAGTTGTCCGTTCAGAGCCAAGCACCCGCGCCTTCTCTCCCCCCTCTAGCCTCTCCAGTGAGGCTACAGTTACATATTTATGGACACGAAGAAAGCATTTCATTGAATTTTAGATGGTGTCTATTTGGCAGAGCTGGCAGAATGTAATCCAGCTACCAGAGCGTGTACGTGGGTTGATCATTGAACACTTGCGCCCGAAAGGAGCCAATAACTTGATGAGTGTCTGTCTGCAAGGAGGTGGCTGGTGGGTCCACGGAGTGCTCCCACCCCAGCCCACACCTCCTCAGCATTTTGTCAGGAACCTGTTGAGGTGAGACACATATCAAAGCTGCAGATGACGCGAAGCTGTGAAGTGTGGTTGTTACTAGAAATAGAACCAAGTCTTGGGAGACTGCAGCATGCTGGAATGATGGTACAAGTAACAAGATGAAATCTACTATTGATGGACGTGCATTCGTACGGTTGGGTTCCAAACACCAGCTATGTATGTGCCAGGAAGGGCAAGCAAAAATGAGAACAGTGGTTCAGAGTAACTAGTATGTATTAGATGCTTGCCGTATTCCACACAGCGTCCTATGTGTTTCGTATTGTCATTTGTATAATCTTATTCTCTACTAACTCTGTGGCCTCTTCACATTTGATAAGCACATTGTCCGTGATTCCGTAGTACCTACTCATGGGTTGGAATTTGTCCCCATTTTTCAGTCGAGGCAAGTGAGAGACAGAGAGGTTGAGTAACTTGTCTGAGCTCATACAGCTGGGAACTAGTGCTCTGGTTCTCCGTGCCTGCATGCGTATCCACCGTGGAAATTCACGCAACCACCGAAACTGTTCTCTGGTTCTTTTTTAAGTCAGGACTTTAATTTGATGTCCTGCCAAAGTACCAGATAAGCTTAGACAGAGAGGCAGGTGGTTAATAATATACGGACAGCTGGCTTGTCCGTTTCCTGGCTGTGTGACTTTGGCCAAGTCAGTTCAGTTCCCTGAGCCCCAGTTTTCTCCTTTGTAGATGGGGATAGTGTTTGTTTCTATCATACATTATTGCTGTGGGGATTCAGTGAGTTCTGTACAGAGAGCACTGGGACCAGTGCCTGGACACAGTAAGCTCTTGTAAGGATTTGCTGTGGTTATGAGGTCCTTGAGAAGTGGTGCGGCAGGGTTTGAAGAGCTGGGACCGTGAAGCCAGACCATGTGGGTTTGGATCCACCATGCCCGGTGATGTGTGCCGCATTTTTTTGCTCATTTATAACGCGAGAATAAGAATCTTTGTAGAAAATACTCAGACTAAGTGCCCAACAACTGGTAGCTACTGTTATCAATAGAAGCATATTCCCTGGGGGAAGAGGGTTCTGGTCTAACTCCCCGGTACTATGTTTAAAGGGAGGGAGCTAAATCTGCTGTGTGGTAGAGGTGGGCGGGTCGGAGGGTCTAAAAACTACAGCAGAGAGGTTATGTTTAGACCAGTTTAGGACATTTAATCTGAAGGCGAGATGACTAAGCAAGGAAGTGATAACTTTTCCTCATTCATGTCAAGGGTTACAGAAATTGTTCTATGTCACTGAATCAAGTTATGACACAGCATGGAGAAGCTGGAAACAGAACCTGGGCCAGCTTCATCGTGGTTCAGCCTCTTCATTTTTCCCGGCTTCATAAAGATGGGTGGCAGTTGGGCTAACTCCTTCCCCAGGGTTCTTCTCCTCTTTTACAGTTCTGTCCTATCAGCCACAGAATCAGCATCAAAATCCCGTTTACACAGACAGTTTGGGACAAAGGATGTTTTTGATGAATGCATTCTGTAGCGGAAGAGCTTGAACTGAATTTCATTCAGACCGGTACCATCGCCTCGTGACTCCTAGCCCCCTGTTTCCTCCTCCGTTAAACTGAAATGAGAACATGAGAGATTTCACGGAGCTTTTGTGAGAATCACGTGAAGTCATACATGTGAAAGCACCTAGTCAAAATGTCATGTTTATTATTGCCTGAGCCGGTTTAGAACTTTTCCAAGAACCGTAATAGAAGAAAACACTCTTAAGCACCACACTCTACTTAAAATAACTTAATCTGTTTTCCGAGACTCAGAAGATCTTTCAGGAAGTTTCAAAATCTCAGGGTCGTCATCGTGAGGAGGGAGTAGTTCGGTAGAAAAAAGGTCCTAGCTGTTTGTATTCTTTGGTTTTTCGGAGTCAGATGCCATGGGAGGGTGTTGACTATGTTAACCCAGAAAGCAACAGAGATCATGTACTCTGAGTCCCTCATTTTACAGAGGAAGCCACTGAGCCAGAGAGAAACTGCCCCAAATCAGCTGTTAACTAATGGGAGCTGTGGGGGTTAAATCCAGCTTCCAGACTCCCCGTGCATTTTCCATCATTAGTCTAAATGTAACTCAGAGAGCTTGAAATCGGGCTAACAATGTGCTGATGAAAGTGGCTGCTCCTCTGACCATGGATTCGAAGAACCATTAGAAGGAGATTTAGGGCCTGGATGTCACTAAAGGGTGTGACACCATGAACTTCACTCAACCTACTTGAAAAAAAAAATGCAGTAGAATTCTTGGGAATTTTCTTAATCACAGCAGTTCATTTCTTCTCTACAAAGTTCTCAAATTGCTCTGAAATGCACTGACATTAAAAATGCAGGTCTTGGAGCACCTGGATGGCTCAGTGGGTTAAAGCCTCTGCCTTCCCCTCAGGTCATGATCCCAGGGTCCTGGGGAGCCCCACATTGGGCTCTCTGCTCAGCGGGAAGCCTGCTTCCCTCTCTCTCTCTCTGCCTGCCTCTCTGCCTACTTGTGATCTCTGTCTGTCAAATAAATAAATAAAATCTAAAAAAAGAAAAAAAAAATGCAGGTTTTAGTATGCTCTCATCGGTTTATAATGTGCACAGGAAGTAGTGTGACAGAGGCACAGGAAAAGGGTCTCTCTCTTCCTTTTACTAATGATAAGTAACATCAGTATGATTCAGGTTTGTTGAGTTAACGTCGCAAGAGAAAACCATAAGGGCAGTTCTGTGTGAGAGTTCTCCTTCACCTTGCCTGTGCAGCTTCTGTTAGGTTAGCCGTGGTGAGCCATGTCAAGTTTCAAGACCAGTGCCAGTGAGCCGTGAGTAGCCAATGAGGGCAGCACTTTATTCCTGGATGTGTTCAAAGCAGAGGGCCACCTACACCTCCCTCCTCTTCCCATTTATAAATCTACTTCTCCAGAGATATACAATTTTTTTTTTTTTTGCTCTATTTTTAGTCTATTGGTAACTGGAGAAGGCCTCCCAGGATCAAAGTCTGGGATGAGGAGGTTTCAGTTGACTCAGTCTTCTCTGAATCCCTAATAGATACTGAAAATCAATCTGAATTCTGACTCCGGGTGGGAAATGCGTGTGCAAGCATAACGTGAGGGATAAGAGCACAGACTCTGAAACCAGACTGCCTGGGTTCGAATCTCAGCCCCTCTCGTTACCCTGACCTTATGACCTTGGGCAAATCCCTTCCATACTCTGAGCCAGAGTTCCCTGATCCAAACCCCTATCTCGTGGGATTGCTGTGAGCAATGCAGTTAAATGAACTTATATTTATAAAGTCCTTCAAGAGTGCTAGATGATAGATGTGCTTAATAAATGACTATTAAGCAAATTAAATGGTCCTAATTAGACAGAGTTGCCTCTGGGTCCACGGCTCTGTTCCATTTAGATGCTGTAATTCCCAGGCCTTAGAGATATTAGGTTCGAGGAAAAGGGGCTTCTTTTTCCTCAGTCGTTCTAGTGAATTAAAGAGGAAACAGCAGTAGAACTTGACTTTGAACACCATAGTTTATCAAGCCTCTTTCCAGAAGCTCGGCAAATGTATCTACCTTCTCTTTATGCTAAAGGAAGAGTAGTGACTTTGATCAGTGTCCTGGCAGGCCTTGAGCAGGTGGCTAGGTTTGTTGGGGTCACTTTTGTAAACCTGCTAGGATTGCCTTGGTATTCACCGGACTGATGGTGACTCGATGGGTCCCTTTTGCACACGGCCCAGAGCAGCACTCTGGTCGGTTCCCTGGGAGGGGGTTTCCGCAGCGTAGGCTTCAGGGACTGGGCTGTGGGAGACATTAATGGGAAGTGAAAAGAGAAACTGTTGCCCTTCACCAGCAAGGCTGTTTGGAGTGTGTGACTCTTCTTGTATTTAGGGAAAAGATTACTCATGAGTATTTTCTTCCATAGAATATAAAGAACCTCAAATTACTACTTGTGTCCCCCACCCCCTTCTCACCCGCCTCCCTCCGGTTCAGTGAATCTCTGCAGACACTTCAGCATTTTACTCTCATTTCCCCTCCTGAGTGGGATTCGGTTCTGTATTTGCTCTGGCATTCACACTTCCAATAAGCTACCCCATCATTTTTCCTGTTTCTGACTGAGCATCTTCTGCTCTGTGGCCCACCTACGACCAGGCTCCTTCCTAGGCCAAGCTTCACTGGAACCTCACACTTGGATCCCAGTATCTGGTTGTACCCATGCTGTTTGTGTGAAGGAGGGGAAAGGGAACGTTCTAGTAAGAAGTCACTAATCACTGTGCTGTTCCTGTTCAAAGGTGACACCTCTGATGATAGGAAGTAAACATTAAGGATTTTTACCGGTTCAGAAATTGAGATCTTGCAGAACCATCTCAGGGCCACTCCCATTTCACTGCAATTCCAGATATGTTTTCAAGGTCACTGGAAAGAGTGGGGGAACCTTTTATATCCAAGGACCATTTGAATAGGCATTACTTCTTGGCACAGTTAAGAGGCAGAAACAAAACCTTGAACTCGTTAGTGGCTGTCTTTTAGTCTCAAGATCATAGAGCAGGAGCATGCTACATGTTCTTATTTTATGATGACACTTTTTTTTTCTAATGTAAAACTATTAAATGTACAAAACAAGAAGAACTCTTAAATGCCCTTCTCTGATGAGCCCAGCGCCCATAGTTCTTTCTTGGTGCCCTACACGATAGCCTGCTTTAGAAAGGACTTCCCCAGAGCTCAAGGAAGCCAGCTGCCGTTCTTCAAAACTAGACTTTGCAGGGGAGCAGCCACCTGGAAGACAGAGCCAATAGTCATGCCCAGAGGCCCTGGACCTTCTCCAAGAGATCTGAGCTATTTGTTCCCTTGTCCACCAGGGAGGAAAAGCAGCCCATCCAAGTAGACCAGACAGTTCTTTCTGATGCTTAAGGATGAAAAGGTGACTCTTTCCAGGATCCAGCTAAAGGGCTCTTTGATAGCACACTCGAGTCTCCTTAGCAAGTTTAAGTAACTTACTGGGGAGACCGAATCTCCTCTTAGCAAACCCTGACTCCATTGTATTTGAACTATTAATTCATGCAATATAGTTTTAAAGAATGAAGCTATGTTGAGCTTCTAGCCTCTTCCAACACGTTTGTTATCATTTGGTCTCAGGACTGCTTTCAGTTCTTAAGAACTATTGAAGACCCCAAGGAGCTTCACTCATATGGATTTTATCTATCTATATTTACCGTATTGGAAATTAAAACTGAGAATTTAAAAAATACTTAGTAAGTTAAGTTATATTAGTAAGTTAAGCTTATATTAGCATTAAGTATCTATTTATGAATATATCTTCCAGAACAACAAAAAATTAGCGAGAAAAGTGGCATTGTGTTTCATTTTTGCTAGTCTCTTTAATGTCTGGCATCATAGAAAATGGCTGGATTCTCATGTCCACTGCAATATCACGTGTTATATAGCTTCTAGAAAATCCACTATATACTTTTGAATGAATGAGAGTGGGAAAAAGTCAGTAACCTCTTAATATTGTTATGAAAAGAGTTTTGACTTCATAGACACCCTGAAAAGGTCTTGGGAACCCTGAGGGGTCCCGAGATCACACTTTGAGAACCACTGTTCTAAAACACTTGAATGATATATCAAAGATTTCTCATAACAGCAAAATGAAATAAAAATATAGACTCACAGGCATCCAGAAAGATCCAGCCTGAGCTACCCTCTTAACCTAAGCTGCAGCCCTCCCTTTGGCCCACTTCTGGTCCTACTCAGAGTCCAAGTACCACCCCCGCCAGGAAGTTCTAACATCAAAAAAGTAGAATGAAAAGGCAGAAGACCTTTTATCCTCACTTTGCCCTCTCATTCCCAGAGGCTAGCCTGATAGTTTCCCAGAGGCTAAGTGAATTGTTCTTCCTGGAAGAAGCTTCAGGGAACACTTCATTATTTGGCAGCTCTCAAAGGTCAAGCCCAGCTCTGGAACATTCTCACTTCAAAAGGACAGTGGGTGACAATCAGCTCAACTGTGATGCTAAGGTCCCCTCCAAAGCACACTGATATCTGTCATGACTCTGAGTCCCGTGCGTGTTTCAGGCCACCGAAGAGCCTCAGCTTTAGGGCATCCCTGGGATCAAGACAGCGTCAGGGGCTGGACAAAGAAGGACCCGGCACCAAGACCTAGGGTCCATTGAAGACGTAAAAAAGGATTTGTCTTATTTTGCCTCTAAATAAATAGTTAATTGGATACCACACTTTGGTACTTATAAATCTTGAGCTTTAACTTGGGATTCAGAGTTGAACATAAAGGCTCTTCAGACATGGACCCTCAATTTTATTAACCATTCACAAAGCTTTTCCCTTTATTCCAACTGTCTAACTGACAAGACCTTCTCCTCTCTCTCTCTCTCTCTTTCTCTCTCCCTCCCTCTCTCTGCCTTGCTCTCTCTCCAACAGGCTTGCAGCCAGTTTACTGGAGCAGGGATGACGTAGCCCAGTGGCTCAAGTGGGCTGAAAATGAGTTTTCTTTAAGACCAATTGACAGCAACACGTTTGAAATGAATGGCAAAGCTCTCCTGCTGCTGACCAAAGAGGACTTTCGCTATCGATCTCCTCATTCAGGTGAGAGTCTGGACCCCTGACACGTGCTCAGCAGGGACAATCTGTTAGCCGTTGGTTGGTCTTTGCTACCACTCACCGTGCCCAAGAAATCCCCACAGTAGGCCACCAGGAACACAAAGACGATGACCTCAGCTTAATAGAGGAAAGAGCCTGCTGATATAAGTCAGTCTGAGGGGAAAAGAGGAAGAACTTCCAAATCAAGGGGAAAATTTGAAGGTTGGGAGAAGAAACCTACTTAGGACCTACAGACACTGGGACTTAAGGGATCTAGTTGTGGCCACCAAATCAAGAAGAGAATGCATTCCAGCCCTTTCACTCTGCGTTGCTTCTGATTCTGAAACGTTTGAAAGAGGTGCTTAGGAGTGAGTTTGGGTGGTGAGCTGCTCAGTGAAAACCAAAGACAGAAGAGAAGGGGCTTGAGCCCTGCTAAGGTAGATGGAGTGGGAAGAACAGACATGAGGGAACAGGAGGTAAGGATGGGGGAAGAGGTGGAGATCCTAGGAGCTACGGCAAGCTTAGAAATAAACTCAAAGGGCTTCAAGTGACACCCTTTGAAGTACTGAATTGTGTGAAGTGTTGCATCTTGTAGCTTATAGAAATCCTGCAAAGTGCATGTGGAAGACTTCTCAGGCTCATGTAACTAGGCAGTTTTGTCAAAATAAGGGCCTCTAAAACTCCATGGGAAGATTCGATTCAGTGAAGAGCTTTTGTACCTGCAAAGTGTATTGCGGACCTAGGTAAGACTTCAAATATGCTTTCTAATTTCATTTCTTAAACATTAGGATATTTAGAAAATAGTTATTTGGGAACTCCATATGTGAACGTGGACCTTTGGTCTGGGATTTATACCCCCTGAGGGGCTAGTTCATCAAGTACCAACAGACCCTCCTTCTCTCTAGTCTCATTGTGGCCCATTTTGATGTAACTTGTCCGGCAGAGACTCTCTTTGTCTTGACAAAGGGCAAAGATCCTGCATGAGTTCCTGGCATAGCTCCAACGATGTTCAACCCTTATTTACTCCTGGAGGCCTGCCAGAGGTTAATAAACTAACCGTCACGAGGAAACGTCACCATCACAGGGGGTGAGATAAGGATACAGACCAGTGTCTCCCCCGCTTTTCCCAATTGCCGCAGACCGTTGATAGGAGGAAATGATAAAGGGAAGTTTCCCCCAAAAGTAGAGATGTTATTGAAACTTCAAAGTTTATTATCTCTGAAAAACAGATCACTTTTGAGGTTCTGCCAGGGAATGGTGGAAGACATACCTGAAACATTTTGTCTCAAATCATTGATTCTTTCTGTCGTCTCCGAATAAGAAAACTAGAACGACCATAGACATAAATAAAACTAACCTCAAAGGAAACGAAATAGTTCCTTTTAATTTAAAGCAAAAATACTTCCTTTGTCTGTTCTCATGAAAACACAAAGGTATACTTAAAGGGGCAAAGTCACCTCTCTGGAGGAAAGAATCTCTTAACTCTTTTTAGTGTGTTCCAGAAAAACCATTCATGTAAGGCAAACAGGGGAAGACACAGTGATGCATTTTGATAGGATTTGACTTTGCCCTTCACCTGGCTTTCCTCTATGAGTCTATAAGTCTCCCCACCGCCCCCAACATATCTCAGGTACTCCTTTTTGTTGCTGATTTATTTTTTTCCCTAGTGACCTCTGCCCACTTTAGAAACCAGATCCTCTCCGCTCAAAGCTGGAAGCAAAGATGGGCAACAGCTTCCCAGTCGTCTCTTGCCATTGTCGGGTCTCTGCCAGAGTGGGCCATGCGGAAGGTGGACAGGATCCCACAGTCCAATTAGAGAGAGAGGATTACATTGAACCTAAAGGTAAAGGAAGCTGTAGCGGGAAGAGAGGTCAGGTTACGATGGAGCTTATGAAAGAAGGAATGAGTTCATGTGGTGTAGGAAAGATGGGTAGAACTGAGGAGGTCCGGGGAAGAACATTCCAGGTCCCTGGAGCAGCATCAGCTTAGTGATGGTGAAGTAGTCCATCTGATGAAGGGAAGAGGCAGGAGGCGGGAGGCCAGATGAAGTCAGTGCGCTAGGCTGGTCATGGGGTGCTTAGGCCCCAGTTAAGAGGCAGCAGAAATTCACTTGGTGAGTATGTACTGAGCAAATCCATGCTCCAGTTATAAAAGTATGGGCTGAGGAGGTTCAGGGATAGCAGAGGTGATTTTTGGCTGGCTTGTCAAACAAAATCTCCAGGGTGTGGTGGTGGAGCCAGACTTTGAAAGCCTGGAAAGGCAACTGAAGGCAGAGGTAAGTAAAGGTGTTAAAGAAGAACTGTATCAATTGGTGTAGAGAATGGAGTTTAGAGATAAGGCCATGCAAACTCGATCCTCTGTTTAAAACACTGTACCTCATCACTCATCACCCCTGCCCAGCTTGTCTGATTGCCGTTTCATATTTGACGTTTTGCTGACCATTTCCAGGAAAGCTTTCCCTGATTCGATCCCCGCTTTCCTGACTGCCCCCTGCCTTCCTCTCCTCCACCTCTTCCCACCCCAGCCTGGGATAGGTGCTGTTCCTCTTATCACAGAGCATACCCTAATTCCGGCATGGCTCTTCACACACACACACACACACACACACACACACACACACACACACACACCCATGTTAAACGTGATTGCTTTCTATTCCGCGTCCCTCTCCTAGAGTAGGAAGTTATTTGGGCAAGGGCTGTGTCTTGTTAAGCTGACTTGCTTCCAGCATTTAGCACAGTGCATGGTATCCAGTTGGTGCTCAACAAATATTGATTGAATGATGACCCAACACATGACTCCATTGAAGCCCAAGTCAAGAAGTTTGAATTTTATTTTGCAGATAGTAGGAAACCACTAGAAGGTTTTGATCAGGGGAATAATAGAATTGGAGCTCTCCCTTTGGAGCAGACCTTGGCCATCGGTGCATGGGGTGGACATAGGGTCCCTAAAAACAAGAGACCTAGTTAGAATGTTCTTGTGACAGTACTAATTTGGAGAAACTGAAATCCAGAACAAGATCAAGGAGAGTAAAATAATAGGACTTCAGGGCCAGAATGATGAGCTAAGATGAGGAGCTCATGAGAAGAAAGGGCTAAGACTCATTTTGGCCAAGGGATGCTACGGCATTCAAAAAGACATGCTCTGTTCTGCAGTTGGAATTCTGAGACCAGAGCCAGGCCAGAGTGGAGAAGAGTAGATGGGAGCATTATTCCCACTACATTGAGCTGGGAGTAAGAGAAATGTATTCTGAAGGTGATTTAATTAATGCATCTACCAGAAAGCATGGACAGAATTTCAAGGTGATACCTGCCAGTGGTGACTGCAAGAAAACTTAACCATAGAACAGGGGGATGCTGTCAGAGGGTTTGGAAACAGAGCCAAGAAAGAGTTAAGAAGACCGTCTCGTGATGTGGCCACATAGCAGGGTAACGAAGGCATGATCTACCTGCCAACATTCCCCTTAGGTAGAGACAAGGTATAGATAGAAAATCTTTTTTAGCTCTCAGATGCACATTTGCCACTATTTTTCCTGACGTGGACTTTCTGGTTGAGCATTTGATGTCATAGATGTCCTGAGGCCCAGGTTCTCTACATGGCTTCTCCACAGGTCACAATACTTCATTGGCCCATATTTTCTTCTTCCATAAAATGGGAATTTCTACCATATGGATCCTGACCTTCCTTCTACTCTTAGCATTTCAGCCCAGCTTCAAGCATGAAACAGTGTTCAGCTTCTGTTCAACAGCACAACCTCCTAACCCATAGGCAATGAATAAATACTTTGATCTCCTTCAACCTGTATGCCCTGTAAAACTTATACTTCACCCAGTTCTTTCTGTTTTTCTTTGAATCTTTTTTACTGCCCAAGATGAATCAGCAGCAGCTTCGCACTAGTCATGGGGCTGCTGAAATAAAACAAAAGTATCTGGTTGCCCCGTCACCATGAATGGATGTTTATAGCTTCTTCCCAGCTTTGTTTCCTGCCTGGCCTTCCCCAGAATTATGCTCTCTGTATATGGAAATAACATTCTCCTCAACACAACTCATTTCAAATGTAGAGAGGAAGGAAGGGGACCCAGTGAATTATGATTACCTGAAATGTTAATATGTCTTAGGTCCAAATATGGTAGCCTCTCTGAACTCCACATTCTTTGGCCAGTTTGACAAACTGCACTTATCTCATCCATTTCCAGGACATAAGTTCTCCATTTTCAACTCTATAATAAAGCAGGGAACATGCAGAATGTGCTTTAAGTAATTATATTATCTCCAAACTGAAGATCTTAAGGCTGAAGATAAATGGGATATTGTCTTTGGAATATCCTCCCTGTTAAAAGATGTAAGATGGTGAATTCATAACATTTGCAAAGCTAAAGGATAAATGTGAAGTGCCTGTAACTTTATAAAATTTTACGTGTACAGGATAATTTTACCTACTCTTTGAGCTACTAAGCAGTTAGTACCTTAAATGGCCTGGGATGATTTCAATTCAAAGGGGTATTTGATTATTTGACTACTTTGAAACTTGAGAAAACACATGAATAAGAAAGAACAGACAAATTAGTGTTGATATTAATTCTTACTTAGAGTTATCCAGTATAAGACATTGAGGTGGAATGGATTTATGTGCGCATTTTTTATGAGAACAACAGCAACAAAATCCAAAAGTTATCTTAATTTAATTCATATTAGACTATTTGTTGTTGCCAAAACATGGGAAATAAGCCCATTTTCAAAGTTCCTTCAAAAAAACAAAAAATGTATAATGGGTTTACTAAGTAAATCAGTCATTTAACATGCCAGAATGTAATTCTGCGAATTATTTCTTCCCTCTCCAATGCACCAAAATCTTTGTTTTTGGGAATATGCTTTGCTTGTGACCTTCAAATATACTGAAATTTTCTTTCAAGGTTGAGTGAAAAATACTGATCTTTATCTTCTTAAAGTTCCTCCTTGGACCAACTTGCTTTTTCATTTCTATTAAGCAATGGTAGGTGCACTTGCTGGGTTGAATGTCTGGTCAACAGGCTATTTTAGAATCAAGGTGCAGAATCTGAGGGGATGGGTCACAGAGGAGTGTGGGAGTTGCAGCAGGCATGACCCTTGGTTGAGATACCCAGCACTGGCTCTTTCTTCTCCATTGTCTGTGAATGGAGCAAAAAAAAAAAAAAAAAAAAAGGAAGAAAAAAATGTACACACATCAGAGAAATGCTTAGATAGGTCAGTTACAGAAAGTCATTTAATTTCTTAGCACTTCGCTTTTCCCATTGGTGAAACGGTGGTGATGACCAACCCCTCTGCCGTACGGTGTGATATTATAATGTCTGAAACATACTTCCTTTAATATGGCGCATGCTTATTTTACAATATTCCTATTTCCTCACAGGCTTATTGTTTTGTTTCTCTATAGTGTCTCTTTATGTTCCGCATCCAGCTAAAGGCAGTTGTCCTACGGTATCTCTTTCCTAACTGGTTTATTCTTGTCTTAAAGACAATATTCAGATTTTCCCACAACCAGCTCCCTTTTTCTCAGGATCTCTGTGTCTCAGACAC
Source organism: Mustela nigripes (assembly GCF_022355385.1). Lineage (NCBI taxonomy): Eukaryota > Metazoa > Chordata > Mammalia > Carnivora > Mustelidae > Mustela > Mustela nigripes. Next base: position 55,111,051 of record NC_081562.1, read on the forward strand.
AGATATCAAGCTAAACCCCAGATGCTTATTCCTAAGTAGAAGACTAGCTTATGTTTGTAGTTACAGAGGCACTCTGTATTTAACAAAAAGGCCTGTCATTTCATCAGCCTGCAAAAGTGAATTGAATGGAATTTTCAGAAAATAAGGTTAAACAGAGATGGAAAACCAAGCATTTGCCCAGTTGGAGGAGCCTGTCATGGCCACCAGCAGGATCTCCCTGGGCCAGTGCCTGCCTTGACATTCTCACTGCTGAATTTACCGGAAGGACCAGAGGCCTTGGACTTCATCCTGAACATCTACCATGGGCAGAAAGGACCCAGCAGAGAGAATATGATGACAAATCTGAAACGTATCTCTCCCACCCTCGCACTGTTGTTTTGTTTTGTTAACAATTTGGTCAAAAGGAAATTAAAATCTGAATTAAAACAGGAGAGAGAGAGAAAAGAGAAGAGTGTGCAAATTTAAGAATGTATTACTTCAGATAATCTTCACATGAGGTTATGTGCACAGTAAGTCATCACCTGAGAAATGCAAATATTAAGAATGTTAAAATTCTGCTTTCATCCTACTGAACTTGAGAAGTTAAACATAGTGAAACCCCAGGGGAGGGGCCCCGGGTAGCCCTGTAGGTGATGCCATGCATAGGTCCAGCCTTCGACAGAACAGGGAATGCATAAGAACTTTAAAAGTGATCAGACTCTTTCACTGATAATTCCATTTGAAGAAAGTATCCCAAGGACACTGTCTAATGGCGGGGGTAGGGTGGGGATAGATGCCCTTAGCAATCCTATTTGTAATTGTAAAAACAGGAAGTGCCCAAGCCACCCACAGTATGGGACTTGCTAAAGAATCTTGGAGAATATGCTGTGGCTTGATGACTATTCATCAATAGTTATTGGTTATACAGGGGCTTGCAGATCATGTTCGGGACCTAAAGGTTATGATATAGACAGATAGAACTGTTTTAAGCAGAGATTGGCACAACAAAGGGCAAAGGGGAAGAGTGGTTGTGGGCAGTTGACTTGGCTGGCATTCAAGAGCAATGATGGTGACCTGAAGTAAGATGGGATCAACAGGGAGAGAGGGAGGATGCCAGGAGCATATAGAAGGCAGAGTCTGAGAGTCTTGGTGACTGATTAGATGTTAGATGAGAGAAGTAGAGGAGTTAAGTAAACATGACTCCTGGGTTTCTGGTCTGAACAACTGGGCATTCACTGTACTAGGAAATACCATGTGGGTTGTAAAGACTTTCACATTCAACATATTAACCGTGTGGTATCTGTAGGTCATGCAAGAGGGAAGTATCTAGGAGATAACTGAAGGTTCTAGAGTTGAGAAGAAATGCCTGGCCTGAGTAGATTTAGCGTGGATGGGCTGACAGAGGCCATGGGAGTAGATGAGATTACCGGAGAGAAAGACTAGTGGGAGACCAGGAGCCTTACTGTTACAGGGTTGGAGGAAGTTGAAAGAAAACCAGGAGGGGTAGGAATGTCCCAAGCCATGAAGTATTTTAGAAGGAGGCTGATAGTGAACACTACTGATGAACGTTGCTGAAAAGCAGAGTCCCCAAGTACTGACCATTGCCCTCTGGTTTGACCACAAGGAGGTCAGCAGTAGAAGCAGAGGGAAGTGGCAAGAATAGAGTTGGACAGCTCCATGGCTGAGCTTAGCTGTGCTGGGACCAGAGAACCAGGAGGAGTACCTGGAGGGAAAGATGGGAACAAGAGATGGGTGTGTGTGTGTGTGTGTGTGTGTGTGTGCAGAAAACAGGAAAAACTGGACAATGTTTAAATGCCAGAGGGAAGAATCCCGTAGAAAGGGGTTGAAGATACAATTGTGAACTAGGAGAGAGAGAGAGAGACTGAGCTAGAAATGTCTATGTGAAATGATGTCAGCCGGGAAAACACTTTTTCAATACATATGAATGTGACTTCATGAAACTTGTATAGGCGCTTTAAATACAAAAGTGTTGAAGCAAAGCAAATGGTTTCCAGATTTTTTGAGACACGTCTGTGAATAATTACCAGATCACAGGGGGTGCCATCTATTGAGCCCACATTATCGCAGACGTGGGGCTGGTGCTTGTTCATATCATCTCACTTGATCTTCATATCAGCCCTGCCAAGTCTGTGGTATTATTCTCGGTTGAGACAAAAGAATGTTTCACTAAGCGTAGAGTTAAGCCTCACAGAGAAAGAGTTTTTGCCTGAGGGCTTGCAGCTGACAAGGGGGACCTGGGACCTCTTGCCCCAGAGCCCGGGCTCTTTCCTCAGAAGGAAAGAAACCTTAACCCCACCACCCCTTCCAACAGCATCTGTCTGTTCTCAGTCTTCAGAGACACCAGGAACATTGATAAGACAACTTGTGGCAGGTTTGTTCAGTCTTGCAACTATCCGACGAAATAGATCACAATACAATAATAGAATTTCTTATTCCCAGAGTGGATGCCTGGCTTTTCACATCGGGATCACCACTACAGAATTACACGTGTGTTTAGTCTGTGGGTTTCTGTGTTGTAGAGGTGCGTGTTCATCCATGTGCGTGTGTGTGCACGCACCCGGGGGGATAGCTAGGTTTCATGGGGCCTGAAGCTTATAATTTGGGGGACACGGATGGTTTTAGGGCTCTTCCCAGGAGTCTATGCGGGTGAAAGCCCTGCAACTCACTAGCTTCCTGGGAGCCCCCACTCTGTACATATATGTGTCAACGTGAACCATGCACGTGTGCATGAAGATACAGAGAGAAACCAACAATAGGTCTTGTCCCTTAAACAGGAGCCTTGGTTCCCTTGCAACTTTTGCAGTTAGCAGTAGATATTGCTTTTATGGGAAGACAGAGACGATTTACCACAAATCAAATGGGCCAAGAATTTTTTGACAAGTGCCTTTTGAATTCAAGCCAGTGGTCATCAGCTAAGTTAGATATACAGTGCTAGGGCTCATGCTCTTTATTTTCAGCAAGCAAATAAATGTAACTTATTTTTTAATCTTTTTTTATTCCAGAGATCTTTTTGTTAATACTACTTTTTAGATGCGCTCTTCCGTGTAGGTACGAACATTTTCAAGGGTACCCAGAGAACAGCCTTGGGGCTGGAGGGAATAGGAGGCAGTAGAGATGGGAGAGGATGGGAGAGGGGGCACGTCTTTATTTATTTAGAAAACTGTTGTAGACAAGACACATGCTCTGTGTTGTTCCAGAGCCAAGACTAGGAACTGAGGTACACGAGTTTGCAGGGGAGGCCAAGTTCCAACTCAACAGAAGAACTTCCTATCAACTAGAGCCGTCCAAAAATGGTTTGCTTGTGTTTGTGGCCGGCCGCCCATCCCTGGAAGTACTCAGCCAAAGCTACTTCTTGGCAAGGGAAGGGGAGGCAGGGGACTTCTACTGAACACAAGTTCGAGTCGATCTAAGTAACCTCTAGAATCCTTCCTAAGATTCCAAGCTATTATCAGGCACACACTATTACTGCCAACCACACATACCCAGGCTGTGCACCGTAAGTTGGTTTCTCCCCCATAGTACTGATGCCTTTGTAAGCCAGCCACATTCCCCAACTGAGCCCCTGGTTGCCGAGGAAACATATGTCTGTGAATGGACTGATCCATCTATGGCCATCATTTACAGTCTTCAGAATCAATTTTTTCCTGGCTTGGGACGTGGGACCTTTTGCCCATGCTCACACCCATTAGTCAGCCATCCTAGGTGGCACTTAGGAATGTTATCTCACTAGTTCTCATCCCGGGCTTATGGTTTAGGGAAGGAACTGGCAGAATTCCATTTGGTTCACCCCTCCCCTGCTTTCTCTTGCACACTGAGACATGAACCTTGTCTGCCCGGCTCCCTTTGCCAGCTTTGGGATGAGAGGCAGAAGAGAGCCAGCACTGAGAGAGTCCGGGGGAGGGGGTCGCCTATCAGCCTTTCTGGGGGCTTGCCCACCAGGCCCAGGGGAAGAGTTCAGCAGGAGGGGTGCAGAGAAGCCAAGATGGGTAGATGGCCTCGATTAACCTTTGACCTTTCTGCAGGGGGAACAGAACAATGACCATGACCCAGACACTCCTTTGTTCTCCTTAAGAGACTACCTTAAGGGTCTACAGGTCTGTCCTACATGCTGTCATAATATCAATAAGAACAGTGATGATGGCAGGGAGAGCGGAGGTCACAAAAACAGTTCCTGTTTGCTGAGTTCTTGCTGATTGCTAAGCCCTGTGATGAGCTCATCCCTTCCTCACACGGATTCTATAACGCAGATGCTGTTAACATGGCCGTTTTGTAGACCAAGGAACTGAGGCCTCCAGAGGGGAAAGGACATGCCTAAGACCCTAGTCTGACTCCAGAGCCTAGACTCTTCCCCATTCTGCTTTGTGGCCTCGCTTTCTGGATGTGCTTAGAGAAATGGAAACACAAAACAGAAGTGACCTGCCTGGACTTGACTCAGCAAACAGCGGAGCTTCCGGAGCCCCAGGAGTGACCCCTGAGGAGAGGGTGGCACGTAACACGTGCAGAAAGCACGCCTGCTCTAGGGGCTTCACCACACTCCCTCGTTGAACCCACACAGCAGACTTGGAAGGTAGATGGCCTTTGCATTTCACAGGGAGGTTAGGGACATGTTCAAGGTCACCAGGCCCAGAGGGTCAGAGCGGCCTACATCTGCAAGTCTGTGTCTTCCCCACATCAGCCTGCCTCTCTGAGCGAGCAAAGTTGAACACCCTCACAGACACTAAATTTATATTTCCTGGCCTCCTCTTCCAAAATGGATGCACTAATTACTGGCCATTTTTTTTAGTAATACTAATCATCAGGAACACATTTTTCAGTGTTGCGTTCTCTCTTTCTGCGTACTACCGAAATAAAGCATTGCTCAAACCCACAGGATAAAACCCAGCGGGTGTGAGGCCATGTAAATTAAGGAAAGTTCAGGAAGACATTACACTACACCAAAAGAAACAAAGTGTTGATTAGGGACTTATTTTTGTAAGCGATTAAAATATGAATCATTAAAATAGGACTGTATTTCAGGCTCTGTATCCTCTCGTCAGAGACGACATTACCATGACTACTAGGTTCAGATTAGAAGTGCTCCAAGCTTTCCCAGCTCAGAAAATGCACTCGTGTGTGCCACGGTTCTACCTTCCCTAGAACATTCTTCCAAGTCTGGAGCGGAACCCCTCTGCATCCTCTCCCTCATGTCATCATCAGGAAATGCCCAAATGACATGCTTGCCTTCAGCTCTTTAAAGTCTTCTGCTTTATTGAATCCTAATAATAAATAGTGTCACTAAGTCATACTTAATACCACCCAAACTCGAAGGTGGAGGAAGGAACAAAGTCAAAATAAAGATACCAAGGCATCTAAAGAATCACTTAGAACAGAACATCCTTGAACTTTATTCGGTACAAGGGGTCTGCAGAAAGAAAAGAATTAATATGGAGCGTTTCTCAGGTTCATACAGAATTTAAAAGAAAAAAATAATTTAGCAATAGCCCAAAATATGCAGTTAAATTAAGTTCTTAATTAAAGTATCTGTTAAAATGGCTAAAATTAGAGACAAAAGCCCATTATTTGGTACAATTGCTGATTGCATATCTGTATGTGGAAGGGCGTAGGGGGACAGTCAGAAAAGCCTGTGGTATTTTAAAGATTAATCACCCACCTGCATTTTTGAACTTGGATCTAAGCCAGAGGGGTGGGACAAGACCATGGCAGGTTTGGGGGGACTTTTTTGTGGTTTGGGCTTTTTTTTTTCCCCCTAATTAACTACTCAGTGGACACTTTAAATACCAAATATATCAGAACAGAGGGCCCTAGCTCAGACCAGCCCCTACGAACCTCCTCAAGGGGCTGACATCTAGAGATGATCTTCTGGAGACGGTAGAGCTTTGGAACAATGCCTGTGTGTATTTTTAAAGGAGGTAAGCATCCCAGAATGTGCCAGTTCTTTAGAGGGTATCTTCACTAGTTAGCTCCTCTGACCGGACTTGTGCATTTTTTTTGTCCTCATTCTCTTCCTGCCTGGGATTAGGGTGGGTTCAAAAGGCAATTTTTTTTTTTTTTCTGTTGGAAGAGCTCTCTAAAACATTAAAAATGTTCATACTAGTGACTGCATAATCCTTCTTTAGTTAATCTGAAATGCAAGCAAAGATTGAAAAGAATATTTTTTCACAAGAATAATAGCAATAAATTGGAATCATTGAAATGTCCAGTAAAGTCTGGTGCATCCCCGTGATGGGCCCTCATTTTGAAGCTAGTGGAGCAGGAAAAAGAGAGATACAAAACTAGGACAAGCCTGATTCTAACTCTAAAACCATAGATGGATGGTGGGAATAGGACTTTTTTCTCTCAGCGATAGGATTATGGGTGATTTTTGTTTTCTTTCTGGTTTTTTTTTAAACTTTAAAAAAGTTTTTAAAACTTTTTTCATATATTACTTGCACAGTTTCAAAAGTCCAGTGAAAAAAAACAATCACATCCCTCCAACCCTCTGAGTGTCCCCCGTGTGCTCAGGGGGGTGGGTAGCACGTGGACCTGGCTCGCCGTACGTCTTCAGTCCAGCACCACCCAGAGGGTCGAAGCTCAGTCTGTTCACTGAAATATTGCCATTGCTCTAATTCTCTTTCCTTTTTCTTTCCAGGTGATGTGCTCTATGAACTCCTTCAGCATATTCTGAAGCAGAGAAAACCTCGCATTCTTTTCTCACCGTTCTTCCATCCTGGAAACTCTATACACACACAGCCAGAAGTCATCCTGCATCAAAACCATGAAGAAGGTACCAGAGGAGGCTTTCCTTTCCTTGCGTGAGGTTTAGACAATCCAAGGGATGCCGTTGTTTATTTGATAAGTTGTTCTTATCCACGTCATTCATTTGTCCTTGAACCCACATGTGTTGAGTGCTCGCTATATAGAAGACACCAAGGGAAACGCCGAGATGGAAGAGAGGGACTCTTGGTTCTCTTCTTGTCCTAAAGAAATGAGCTACAAGGTTGAGTATCAGAGCATAGCTGTAAGTCAGTGGGAGGGAAAATTAGGTCCCGGCCCAAGCATCAGGGTCAGCCTCATGAAGCAGGCGGTTCTGGAGGCTTCAGCAGAGTTCTGGTGAGCAAGGATGAAGTGGGGAGCCCTTCAAGCAGAGAGAACAGGTAGGATGGAGTGAGGCCCTGAAGTAAGAGAGGCCTCAGATGAATTGGGTTATCAGGCTTATCGCCCCCACCCACCCACAACATTTGTTCTGGAAACTGTCAAACAAGAGCGATTTCTCCCAAATAGATAGGATGAAATAAATAAACCCCTGTGAGCCATTCCCCCATTTCAACAGCGATCAACATTTTGCGTTTGCAAAGCTAGTCCAAGCCGGTTATATTGCACCCAGAATGGAGAGGGCTTTGATGAAGGACAGTAATGGCGGAGGGGGGTCTTTGAAAATTTGTGAGTAGAGTGTAATAAAAGCTGGGGGAGCAAGACAGACTCAAAGCCCGTGAACTCTGGTGGACCAGGGGTTCCTGCTTTGTGCACCAAAGGCGGTTTCTTACAATGTGCCCAGCCTAGGTGCCTACGTCAGATGTGCCTGGTAAGCCCCAGCAGTCCTAAAGACACCGGTAGGAAACAGAAACAAAAGACCAGACTTGAACAGTGCCTCTGGACATCATTCCAAAGCATGTGTTTGAGTGCAGATCTAGGTTCTCAAAATCTTCCTTGGTGCAGCGATGCCTCGTGCCTCCGAGAAGCGTGATGATCATTTGCATGCTGCTGGGTTAAACAACAGACCTGGGGACACAGAGTAACACTTTTCAATGTGTCCTTTCTCTTAGGACCGGATTTCTCGGGGCCTCCAAGCCTGGTTCCTTGGGGTGTTTCCTTACATTGATTGCGCCTCCTCAAGAGCAGGGCCCATATTTTTGTTTTGTTTTGTTGTTGGCAAATTAAAAAATGAGAAGTTATTTGTTTTCTTAATTAACACTTCACAAAAGAGAGCCTGACTCCGGGCGACCGCCATCCTTTCCTTGTGCCAAGTGGCTCACAGCAGGCCCCCTTGCTTTCGTGAGGGAGAATAAACGAGTGGCTCTTGCCTGCTCCCTGCCTGTTTCTCTCATCCTTTCTTCCCCCGGCTTTACCCTTGCTTAATTTAGCAGCTGCCTCCCCTTCCCACCATCCCCCAATTCGGTTTCTCTGTTCTTTTACTCTTCCTGCCATGTACATTTCCGGCTTGCATAATAGCCAACATCTATGCCAGAAAAGAGGAGGTGGGTTTACTGAAGCTTGACATTAAGGCAAGAATCATATTATGTAGCTTGCCTCCTTGGATACAAAAGGTGTGTGATGGGCTTGGGCTTTTTTTTTTTTTTTTTTCTTGTCCTCCTGTCTCTCTCTCCTGTACTCATTATTTTAAAAAAAAAAGAAAAAGAAAAAATCCCATTTGGAATTCCTAGTCCTCTTTTTATTCCCAAATGCATTTGGAAGCTTACGGTCTCTCACTGCACATGCTTCCGCCTTGAATTGACTCAGAAGTAGGTGTTTGTTGGTGTTCTCGTTTGCAGGAGCTAATCAATAGAGAAAGCCAGGCTGACTCTCAGAGCTACCCTCAGACCAAGTAAATACAGATGTGCTGCTTCGTGTGCCGTAACAAGCTTTGTATGCTTTCGAGCGTTAGGATGTCAGTGGCGGTGACTCCGTAGGTAAAAGGATGATGCTAATGAGACCAAAGTCAAGGGCTTCATCACCCTGGGGACCAGTGAGCTCAGCCTCAGAGCCGGTTCTTAAAAGTAGCATGTTCTCAGAGACCATTCTTTAAAGCCATCAGCCAGGACTCAAGACCGGAGAATCCATGCCTGTTTAGACACGGCGCATTCTCTCAGGTGAGCAGGTGGACACGTGAGAAAGGAAGTTTAGGTCTTTGTTGGATGGTATCAGCGGAGAAGAGCTGTGCGGGGCACGGAGGTGACATGCACAGGCCACCTGTCACCCGACTACCCGTGATGACAAGGGGACCCTTCAGAGAGGAGAATCAGCCAGTACGAGGTCCCTACTTCCAGAAACCTCCACCTCATTCCTTTTTCTCCACCAAAAAGAAAAACTATCCAGCTCAACGTGACCGGTCTGTAGAATTAATGCCACTTCCTTGTGAATGGTAGAACACTAATATGGACATTTGTGAACGTACAGAAAGATCCTGGGGGGAAAAAAAATCTGTAACGTGAGATTATACACATTGAATATGCTGTCCCTTGGGGTCTGTTCCACATCACTGGGGGCACAGTCCTTTGTAAAAGTGTGTTGCCACTGACCTGACACAGAGCTAATATGACAGGAAGGAGAGCAGGAACATTCCAGAGGAGAGCAGACGTGGCCCCTCATTGACCTGACACAGAGCTAATATGACAGGAAGGAGAGCAGGAACATTCCAGAGGAGAGCAGACGTGGCCCCTCGGCGGCCTGGCCCAGTGAGGCATGCGGAGGGACGTGTGCAAAGACAAAGCCTCATTTACCCCCTTCCCCGCGACTGCCCCTCATCACGGCCACTGACTTAACCGGTTCAGACCTTCATCATTTCACAATGGTAATTGAGATCCCAGTCCAAACATATCTTGTTGAATCTAGCAGCAGTTCCCCACGCAGCCCCTGTGAGTGCCTGACATTGAAATCTCACCGTCCTCTCAGGCAGCCGTGTGGCAGTGCCCGGAGCCAGGACGTGGCTTCGAGGCTCCCCTCCAGACTCTGAAGGGTGAGGTGGGCTATCCCACGAAAGCCAGTTACCCTTTCTTTTGTAAACAGTCGTTAATCTCTGTGTTGTACACGATTCTGAAACCGTGTGGTGCCTGGGGTGCAGCAGTCGTCCACTGACCGCCCAGGTCTAGGAGAACCAGCATGGGCACCCTCTTCCCTAACTGACTTTTGAGAATAGAATGCAGTATTCTACAAGGAAGGCAGCCTTGGAATCTCTCACCCATACCGAGCCACTGTGGCAGGGAGACAGGATTCCTCCAGCAGGTAAGCCAGGCAATAGGCACAAAGCAGAACCACCCCAGACCACCTGGCAGGCACAGTCAGCTTCGATCATATTTTTTAAAGGATGGGGTTTGGAAGTTGGGAAACCAGGCTCGAATCCTCTATTCTGCCAGAACAAAGCGTAAGGGCAGACTTTCTCTTCTCTGGCCCTCAGTTTCCCCAGTTGTGAGACAGGGCTTAGACCAAATGTTCTCAGATCTCCTACACTCCCAAATCCTACATTCCCTCCAAAGTCTGGGTCTCTCTGGGTGATCGGAAGATGAATGGACCCATTCTCTACCTACCATTAGGGCCTTGGGCAACTAAAATCCGGAAAATCTAAAGTGTGTTTCGCTTGGTGTTGCTCAGAATCGGTGAAACATCTCTTCCGTCCTCCCTTGTCTCACCTTCCTGGGACCTGCTGGTAATATTACCCCTGTTAGTGGTCAAACCAAGACTGGCACCATCCCTTTATCTCATGACCAAAATCCAAGTGGATTCCTTTTCTTTTATTGTTATGCCTCATTTTATCTGCATAATATGAATGAGTTAGATGTTAGGTAGATAGTTTTATAGGAAGGAGACAAAACCAAAAAATGATACTGTTTCTTTCACCAAAATGAGGAGGTAAAACATCTTTAGAAATTACAGATCAGCAAATGATGATAAAATAAATATATTTTGTCACCCACAGTTATAATATCAACTGCTTTTGACACCTTAGATTCTAAAATCAGTTACTTCTAGCTCCTTTGGAATAATTACAAGAAAGGTTTGGCCCCTAAGTATATATTCGATCTCCAGTAGCCCTACTGGTGTTAAAGCTACTTGCATATGATTCCCTAAAAGCTCACTGAGCGATACAAAATATGTTTCCAGTTGAGCTAGTCTCCAAATGGGGCCAGCTCCACAGAGTTATCCTGTCGGACTGGACAGGCTCCAGTCCATAGAGCGAAGGAACAAGAGTCGTGTTGATCCTATGCTCTCATCCCAGGACCCCTGTGGGGGACCCCCTTATAATATACATCAGCTCTCTAGACACACCCTCTCATGTGTCTATCTAAGAGAGTGGGAGGTGATTTTTAATCACTTTCATTTGGAAATATTCACACACGCAGTGTCATGATTGTTTCTGCAACAGTGGATACCCTTTGAAGACACATGTGTTGCTCGGCGGGGAGCTCTGTCACTTGGTGGACATGGAAATCATAAGTGAGATGATAGTGAGAACCTTCAAGCACCAAAACAGCAGACCTCAGTTCTCTATCCAGCCATACATGGAAATGGCCCAGAGAATAGAGGAGTCATTTCTTTGTGGGGAGCAAGGAGGTGCCATGCATTCTGCGATAGCCCAGGGATTTTCATCTTTGGGGTTGCTTTATTGAGGGAAATGTTTCCCCTCCATCCCCAATCCCCTCTACTGCCAAATCCAAGTGCCCAAAGACTGCTTTGGAGGAAGGAAATCTTACACAATTTTAATGAGATAATTAAAGAAGATGAGGTGTGTGGATTTGCTTCGTAGGAACAAAGTAATAGCTAATATTTATGGTGTGCCAGGCCCTGTTCTAAGCTCTTAGGTGTCCAGATCACTTCATCTTCATAACTACCCTATAAAGAAGGTACTGTTATCCCGGTTTTACAGATGAGGAGACAAAAGCTAAGAGCCTCCAGATCACACAGCTACCGAGTAGCAAAACTGAGACTTAGCCCTGGGTCCACTTAGCTCTCATGCCCATGTTCATTCCATTGCAGCAGGAATGAGCCAACCAAAATAACATTTTTGTTCATCTGTTTTGTGCAAACACCCTGAAAACAGGACAAAATACGGAGCAGTGAATGGAATTGGGGAGATTAAGAGGCCAAGCCAGGTCCCCTGACCAGGGTGTGGTATGGCAGATGCCAGCAAACCTGCTTATAATTTTTCTGCCTCATGGTACTGGAACCTGGCAAATCTAAACAGACTAGCAAAAAGGTCAATTATCACTTTTTTAAAAATTTATTTATTTCAGGGTGTCTGGGTGGCTCAGTTGACTAAGCCACTGCCTTTGGCTTAGGTCATCGTCCCAGAGTCCTGGGATTAAGTCCCATATCAGGCTTCCCCTGTTCTGCAAGGAACCTGCTTCTCCCTCTCCCTCTGCCTGCCACTCCCCCTGCTTGTGCTCTCTCCATCTCTCTCTCTCTCTGTGTCAAATAAATAAATAAAATTTAAAAATTTATTTTATTTATTTGAGAGAGAACTCACGCAGGGGAAGAGCAGAGGGAGAGGGAGAAAGTCCCAAGCACAACTCTGTACTGAGCGTGGAGCCCAGCACAGGGCTCGATCTCCCAACCCCAAGATCATGACCTGAGCCGAAACAAGAGTTCAGACGCTTAAGCAACTGACCCACCCAGGTGCCCCATCAAAGATGACTTTGGAGACACCAGTGTACGTCTGCCATTCATAGTGTCAAAAACTCATGCTGATTCGGAGTGAATTAACCCACTGTGAATCTGTGACTGCCTCTGAATGAATGGACTTACGGTAAAGAAAATACTTCAGCCCATGAGAAATGTGAGTTCAGAGTCTGGCACTGGCTTCTGAGAGCAGAGGCTGTCCTCCCCCTTGGGAACCAGCTGGGTGCTGGTCACTCCTTGGGAGCTGATCCTTCAGTATAGCTGCTAAAGAGACACCAGAGTAGATAAAGTTTGGAGCTGATCCAGGCAACCTGTTACAGGTGGTTGTAAAAACTTCCTTGAATCTCTAGTCTTGCTGGGATCATATTGACAATTAAAGTGTCAAGGAGGGGGACCTGGGTGGCTCAGTCAGTTAAGCGTCTGCTCTTGGCTCAGGTCATGATCCCAGGGTCCAGGGATCAAGTTCCGCATCAGGCTACCTGCCCACTGGGAGCCTGCTTCTCCCTCTTCCTCTGCTTGCCGCTCTGTCTGCTTGTGCTCTGTCTGTCAAATAAATAAATAAATAAAATATTAAAAAAAAAAAAAAAAACAAAAAGTCAAGGAGGCCATTGGCCGGGCTTTGACATTGATGTTAGTCTTATAATGCACGATGGAACCAGAGAGCATAATGGGGGTTGTGTGTGTACACGCGCACACACGCTTTGGGTTCTAATCCCCGCTCCCCCATTTACTGGCTGTGTGACTTTAGGCAAGTTACTTAACTTCCTTGTGTCTCAGTTTCTACCCAGAAAAGAAGGATAATGTCAGTACTTTTTGAATGTGATTGATACAAGAATCGCGTTAGTATGGAAAATGCCCTCAGAGCAATAGCTGTCACAGAGCAAGTACTCACTAAATGTTATTCTTTACCATTATTTGGTATCTCTCACCATTGTTGGGTTGAGATTTTTTCCTTCGTCTTGTCTTTAAACCTAAAACAATATTGAATGGTGATTAAAGACACAAAACATTTCCCACCTTAGCCACTTTCAAGCTTTCGTGCAGTTCAGGAGTGTTAAGAATATTCACGTTTTTGTGCAGTGGTTGGTTTTATTTCCTACCTCCAATCCCAGTGTTCCGAACTATTCCCATTCTCGTGACCAAGTGCACTTTGTGCAAACACCGCATGTGTGCGTCCTGGAAGTCGGATGGGCCCGCTGCCTACCCAGGCCGTGATACCAGGACTCTCCTTCATGGATGAACCAGGTCCCTCTGTTCCATTCTGTGGGAAAACATCAAAAGTGCCCAGCTTGGGGCCCAGCCATTTTGAAAAGGAGCAGTGTTTATGCTTTGGTACCCTGCAGTACCTGGCACACGGTAGGCCCTCCATGACCCTTTTGGGAGACGTGTGTCTCCTCTCACACGCAAGAACCCTAAGATTAACCTTTTGTGCCCACTTTCAATTCAGGCATTCTTGGATCTGGCTGGAGATAATGAGGTTCCAGCAGACTAAGACCAGGCCCTAATCTTGACTTCCTGTTTCCCCAGGGCACGAGGTACCACCACTTCCCCTCGCTCCCCACTTCTACTCCACTCTAACTCCTCCACGCCTCTCTAGGGCCTCTTCTTCCTGCCTCACTTCCTGTATTTCAGAGTCTGGGGCAGTATGACCTTTTACCCTCTGACCCTTGTCCCCAGATGTGGCATTTCATTGTGATGGGAAAGTGTGGGGGCCCTGGGTTGATGGCCAGAGCCTCTTCATCCATTAGAAGGGGGCCTCAGTGTGCTTCAGGGAGGACCCGTTCACTTTCCTGCCTCCTCTGGCTTCCTCCAGTCCCATAGAGGCTGCTTTTAGCCCAGGCGCTAGCTAGCTCCTTGAAGCCAGAAGTTTCAGCGCCAGAGATCCCTAATATGCATGACTAACTCTCCCCAGGTAGCCAGGAAGTTTTCAAGAAACTTCCTGGTTCCCCTGGGGAAGTGCTGTCTGAGCCCTTTGAGATAAGGGGCCTGGGGCAGTTTGGGTTCACCTCCAGAACAGGAAGCCCTCTGTGATCTCGCTCTTTCCCCTCTCCAGGGCTCCCACTGATCTCTGTCACCCTGAGCCCCTCCTTATAAATGATTCACAAGGTTTACCCCACAGGTCTAACTGGCTCATTTGAAATCGGGCCCATTGATTTCTTCATTCAGTTCTCTTGCGCGGCCCCTGTTGAGACCGAGGCCGGGCAGACTTGCTCCTGGGCTCTCTGGCACTGAGCTGTTGGCCGAGGCTAGAACACCGGGAGGCTGTCTTCCCCCCGCCCGCCCCCCACCCCAGGAATACAGATTAAGATGCAGAGTCCTGCAAGTCACCCACTTTGTTGCCTTCAGCCCGTTTTTCAGCAAGTGCTTCTAAAACCAGGAGCTCACCTGGGGTTTATTGGTGACGAGCTCATATATCTGTGAATCGTAGACTGCAGGCCCCGGTGCTGTTCTTCTTGGGCCCTCCAGGGAATGCAGGGACCTTGGCAACTTGCTGAAGTGCGTGGGCCGAATGGGCAGGCAGAGGGTCACTGGAGGGTCTCAGTGGAACCTCATGGAAATGGAGCGTGGGGCAGAGCTGGGGGTGTATTAGCGTGCTTTGGCGGCCGTAAGGGGGTGGGGCTTAAACAGAAATGTATTGTCTCACAGTTCTAGAGGCTGGAAGTCCAAGATCAAGGTAAGGGTGGGGTCAGTTCCTTCTGAGGGCTGGGAGGTAGAATCCGTTCTGGGCCTCTCTCCTAGCTTCTGGTGGTTTGCTAGGCATCTTTGGTGTTCCTTGACTGGTGGATCTCTGCCTTCACCTTCACATGGCGTACTCCCTGTGATGGACTCTTAATTCAGCACCTATTGCCTTTTGTGTGTGTGTGTGTGTGTGTGTGTGTGTGTGTGTTTTGTTTTGTTTTTAATGTGTCTGCCTTCTCCATTAGACTGCGATATCCTTGATATCATATTACAAAATATTATCCTTGTGTGGCAAAACATTCCCCTTCCAACCATGCAGTCTGTGCCTGTCTACATGTCCAAATTCTTCTTTAAGTAAGGACACCAGTTATATTGAATGAGGGGCCCACCTGATTCTTATATGACCTTGGCTTAAGTAATGAAATCTGCAATGACCCTATTTTAAATAAAGTCACATTCTGAGGTACAAGGGGGTTGGGACTTCAGCATATGGATTGAGGGGTGTGGGATGAGGCCGGAAGCACAATTCACCCCATCACAGGTTGGGGACAGGACCTAAGTGTGTGTAGAAAGTCTGTTCTGAACTGCAGCTGAAGGCCTAGAGCATTTAGTTCTTTGTATTGTTTGTGGTTCCCACTAATCTTTTACAAATTCATGCTGGGAAGTGGTTCCTTCCAGAAGAATGTGGAACATGGTGGACTGAGGCCGATGAGTAAATTACCTGCTGGCTTGATTTGCATCTCCCGGACTAACTACTCTTCCCACCATCCATGGCCTTAGGGAAAGCGAGGTGGTGGAAATGTGATCCTGGGAAATGTGATCCTTCTTTGTGAGTTAGAAGCTTGAGCCTTTGCTCTACCCTGGATATTTCCTACTTAAAGCCCACGATTTTAACCAAAGGCAGTTTTTGTTGGTTTAAGTTTACTAGTTATTCATTCTTTACAACCTGATTAAATTGGGTCAAATTTTGATGACTTTCAAATAGACAAACTTTCCTAATAAGCAAAAGGAAAGAAGACAAGAAAAGGCATCCTTTTTTGCAATCCTCACACTGAAAGCCCTAATTTATTTGGGGCTGTTTCGTGGCAAGAAAGGATTTTTTTTTCGTATCTAAAAGAGGCCCACAAAGAGAAGGGTTTGGGGGTTAGAAAACACTTTCAACCAGAACGGGTTGCCTAGTAGTCCGAGGTCCTTCTCCCCACTTCTCTCCATGCCCACACTGACTACTTCACGCGTGGCTTTACCCTCCCTCTTTCTTGCGCATTTCCCTCCCATATCAAGACCTTCAGACCAAGGGCAATGTGGATAATTTCCCAGCTCTCCAGCTGGGCAATTCACCAAGAACAAACCCAGACATCAAGGCCAGACCAAAAAAATCTTCTTGTTTTAGACAGAAGACTCCTACATCTGGGGGATTTAATGCACCCACTGTCCGCTCAGTGCATTTCCTGTGTCCGGAGCTTCTCTGCCTGCCGGCTCTGGTCTCATAAGTTTCCACATGCTGCTGCCAACTTCTAATAACAGGGGCAGCAGGGTAGGAACGTCAGCGCCTACTCCGTACGTGGGCGCATGCTTTGCAAACTGAAACAAAGCCGGGAAGCTCTCATTGCAGGCCTTTCAGCCTTGACAGTGCTTGTGCCCAGACCACCAGGAGCCTGGAATTAAATACCCTTGGATCCAGTTCTCTACCATTAATGTTATCAACTTCATCAAGTACTTCCTCTTTGAGTGGTGTCTGCAGAGAAGTAAATAAATCAAGCTTCTCCAAGTCCTGTTCCTGCCTGGACCCTGAGTCAAAAGTAAAATCTGAGTTGGATCATCCAGAGCTCTGTCTCCTTCCTTCATTGTTCCCAAAGATCTGGGCAGGAACAGAGAGTGAAATCTCTCCAGGACGTTACATCAGTTCCTCTTTTACCCTTGGCATGGAGATCCTTCCTCTCAGAGTCCACCCCGACTTCCTAAGGCTTGCCCCGAGTGCACACCCATACCCTGAGCCTTGAAGCCCGACACATCAAAGAGAGCCTTCACGTGACCAGACTCCTGGCCAACGCCTGTGTCTGTTTTGAAATTTGTAAGACAGGAAATGGATTCAGGAAATAGGGTTTTTCGGTACATGGTCTTCATCAACCTTAAGCATTTTTAAACCTTAATAAGCTTTTAAGTGAAGGGAGATAGTCTGTAAATAGCATTTAGAAGAAAATGCACAAAACTTGAAAACACAGCTGTCTTAGGTAGTTGCTTATCATGATCGTGTTCTGTGACAGAGAAGAGATAAATTCGTTTTGGGGGACAGCAGAGTTAAGGTCCGTCATAGCCATGGAAAGAAAACTTGCCCTCATCCCCAAAAGATGGTAGGTCATTTCTATCATGCTCATGATCTCAGGCATTAAAATGTACTATATGGGCCTAATCAGTGACCGTATCCTGTAAGCATTTATTTGCATTTGGGTTTAAGTGAAGAATTTAGTACTTGTTATCCTAATCTTTATCCTTGCAAGGTTGACTGAGTTCTTTAAAAAAAAAAAAAGGAAAAACATTTCTTATAGTGGAAAATATCAAACTTAGGCAAAACTAGAGGAAATTACTTAATGAGCCACCACGTAGCCATCACCAGCTTCAGTGATCAACTCATGACCAATCTTGTTTCCTCTGTGCCCATACTCTCTGCTTCAGGATCACGAATTAATTTAAAGCAAATTCCAGATACATAGTTTCATCTGTAAACATATCAGTACAGGTCTGAAAAGAGAAGGACCCTTTATAAAATTGTAATCACAAAGTTATCATATCACCTGAAAACTAACAGTTCTTCAATATCATCAAATGTCTTATTAATGTTTACATTTTCTCCAACTACCTCACATGTGCTTTTACAGTTTCCTTGAATCAAACAAGGGTCTATACATTGCAGATGATTGATGTATCTCTTAATTCCCTTTCAGTCTGTGGGTCTCCATCCATATCCTTCTTGTGTACATGCTTGCATGCATTCTCGCTTTCTCTCTAGCTGTTTAAAAAAGAAGTTAGCCACAACTAGTATAGCTTTTCCTGTGTACACAGTGTATCTTTTTTCCCCCTCTGACTGATTTCAGGATTATCTTTTTTTTTTTTAAGATTTATTTATTTATTTATTGGACAGAGCGAGAGAGATCACTAGTAGGCAGAGAGGCAGGCAGAGAGAGAAGGGGAAGCAGGCTCGCTGCTGAGCAGAGAGCCCAATGCACGGCTCGAGCCCAGAACCCTTAGATCATGACCTGAACTGAAGGCAGAGGCTTAACCCACTGAGCCATCCAGGTGCCCCCAGGATTTTCTCTTTATCTTTGGTTTTCAGCAGTTTGACTCTGAAGGCCTGGATGTAGCTTTTGTATTTATCCCTATTTGCTGAGCATCTTAGATCTTTAAGTTTCCTGTTGTTGTTGTTGTTGCTACCAAATTTCGAGAGCATTTGGTCATTATTCAGTTTTGGGGTTTTTTTTGTGGGGAGTTGTTGGGAAGGGGTTGGTCCCATTCTTTCTGTTCTGTCCTTCTTGGGTTTCAATTACATGTCCATTAAACCATTTAATATTGTTCCACAGGTCACTGAGGATCTATTCATTTATTTGTTTCTAGTTTTTATTGATGTGTCTTCAAATTTACTAGCCCCTCCTTTTGTCATCTCCAAACTGCTGTTGAGTACATCCAGTCCAACCTTTCAGATATTGTGTTTTTCAGTATTAGAGTCTTCTTCTTAAGTTCCTGTTTCTCTTCTGACAGTCTCCATCTGTTATACCTCATTATGACCATCATTTCCTTCAAGTGATTACACTTATTTCTAATAGCTAATACCAACATCTAGGTGATCTTAGAGTCTGTTTCTGTTGACTGCATTTCCTCTTGATTATGGGCCACATTTTTCTGGGTTTTTTTTCACATGTCCCAAGAATCCTTATTGAATACTGAACGTTATAGATGATACGTTGTAGAGACTTAGATTATGTTATATTCCTCTGAAGAATGTTGGGGTTTGCTCTAGCAGGTAAACGACTAGCCAGTCACCTTGAGTTTGTAGAAGCTTGGTCTAACATTTGGTTAGGGCAGATCTATTTAAGTTTTGCCTATAGTCCTCAGGCAAATCCCTTTGACCTGGACGTAGTCTTTACTCCTAAGGTGTGGCTGTTCTGGGATGATAGGCATCCCGAGGTGTTTGCAGAGCCTCTGTTGCTAGGACTCAAATTCTCAATTCTGTCTCCAGTACAATGGCCAGTAGTTGATGTTCCTGCTCTTATCTTTCAGCCATACAGTTGTTGCTTTCCACTGAGCTCCTTAGAGGTCACCTTGCACATATGCTGTACAGGAGCACATGTTAGGGATTTGAGGGAACTTTCTGTATTCTCCCTGAGGCTCTCCCCTTTATAGGATTTGCTTTCTTGATCTTTTGCCATTCTGGTAGCCCATACTCTATTCCCTGATAGATTACACAACTTCTGGTTCATTTTCCAGCTGCCCCCTGCTACAGGGACTGGGGAAAACCCCCAGGGCTATATAAATTTGGATCTCTCTTGTGCGGTTCTCTTCTTTCAAGAATAAAATGCTGTTCAGTTTTCTCCAGCACCTTCAAATAACTTTTGTAAATGTATTGTATCCGGATTCCATCATTTCTGTATGTAGGAAGGTTAGTTTGATACAAGCCATTGTGTCATTCTGGAAACTGGAATTTGCTTCTCCTTTATCACAGAAAGGTGGTAGCATACCAAAATACTTTACCTGGCTTTGTATACCTAATCATAGAACCTGGAGACCAGTCCTTGGCGGAATATTAAGACACTCCTCATTCCATTTAATACCTGCCTGATCCTCCATTTTTTAGAGATACAATATCATTGATTAAGCCAGTCTCCCACCGATAGCTATTCCAACAGGTAAGCACTTCTAAATTCTTGGCAGCAGGTTACACAGCAGTTACAAAATAAACCCTTGCCTTCAAGCAGATGCTCTTTTAGTGATCGTGAATGACACATTCACTGTTTCACATAACTGGGATCCAGAGGAGTCCTCATTTTTCTGTTAATCATGTGTAAAACTTTAAGACACTACCAGCTCAGTCTCTGTTTACTAACCCTGTCAGAGTCCTAGAGTCCATTTATGTGTTCTTCATGTAGATATTGTCATAAGGGACAAAGAGAGGTATCTTTGACTTGCTTTACTCAGAGTCATGGACAAATCTTGGACCAGAACAAAGACCTGAAAGCATGTGCATCCTTTAGTGAGAGCTCTGGGAACAGATGTGGCCAGAGAAACCTCATTAGGATGAGGGGGAGGCACTGAAGAAAACTCCATTTTTGTAGGCAGATTTTCATCTTTCCTCCCCCTAAGTAGGGACTCCTAAAGCCACGTGTGTGCCAGCCCCCCCCAACCCACCCACAACCCAGCCCACAGGACTGCTTCTGTTCCCGATGCTGTCCCTGCTCAGCTGTCACCAGCTTGAAAGTTCAAGTGGCATACGATGGAGGCAGGGTTGGAGATGTCCTTCCCTCCTTCTCCTTACTTACCT